>NW_012267221.1:16212611-16232613 GCF_000151885.1 Dipodomys ordii
GGCTGCCAGGAATTCTAGGCCAGGTGACACAGGTTGCGCGCGGGCAGATTGGCCGTCCATCGCCCTGCGGGGCGCTGCGCGGGCTCCAGCTCTGAGTCGGCGCGTCACTGCTGGGGTGGGAGAGGCCGGCCGGTCAGGGCGGGACG
The DNA here is from genome assembly GCF_000151885.1 of Dipodomys ordii. NCBI lineage: Eukaryota > Metazoa > Chordata > Mammalia > Rodentia > Heteromyidae > Dipodomys > Dipodomys ordii. The sequence continues at coordinate 16,212,758 of NW_012267221.1, forward strand.
CGCGCCTTCCCAGGCCCGACAGGGGCTGGACGCGCGTCAAGAGTCCGCCCGACCCACTACGGCCTCGAGCGGGCCCGCCCTCCCGGGGTGCGCCTCCACCTGCGGGGCCGGGCGGGATGGCCACAGGTTCTCCCCCGGCCGCGGCGGGAGGCGGCGCTGCAGGCCCCCGCCCCGGGGAGAGGGGAGGGTCGTGGGGGAGCCATTTGGCGCCTGTCGGGGAGGGACCGGCGAAGCCCGGACTCGAAGAGGAGGAGGAGGAGGAGGAGGAGGAGGAGGAGAAGGAGGAGCGCGGCTTGGCGCACCAGAGACCCGCCGCCACGCCGGCTACGCAGCCCCGGCTCCTCCGGCCGAGTTTACACCAGCAAAACGCCCTGGGAAAACTTTTCCCAAAGACAAGTTGGGAAGGCGAATCTTGCTTTTCCGAGTGGCTCGCCCACTCTCCCCACCGGCCCCGGCGCCGGCCCGCGCGCGACCCGCTGGCCTCTCAAGCCGGGATTTGAACGGAGGGGAAAGCGGCCGCCTCTCCTCACCCAGGCTCGGCCCGGCGCGGGCGGGAGCGGGGCAGAGCCAGTGCCGCCTCCCGGGGCCCGCGGGCGGGAAAGCCGGGCGCCGCGGGGCCTCTCCCCCACCCCGAGCCCGCTCGCTCGTTGGCTGGATCACTCCCCAACTCGCTCCCTCACTCACCCTGCCCCATGTCCCTGCCCGGAGCCCGGCAACTCGCAGCCGTCTCCACCGCCAGGCCGCCCAGAAGTGAGCTCGAGGTGGGCGGCATCGGAGCGAGCGAGGCAGCGAGCCGGAGAGGGGAACGGGGCGGGCGGGTGCGCCAAGCGAGTCGGAATTTCCTTCCCCCCGGGGCTTCGGCTTTTGGGGGTACGGCTGGGCACGGGAAGCGCCCACGCGGAGAGTTCCCATTCCCACCGCTAGGGCGTCACCCAAGGAAGCCGGTCGGGCCCTAGCCCGGGCAGGTGGGCAGAGGGCTGCATTCTAGCCGGGAGCACAGGAGAGGGAACCTAGGCCGCCGCGGAAGTACCCGGGACCAGGCCTGTGGCTTGCCCTGCCGGCAGCCTGACCTTCGCCATCCAGGTCTTTTTCGATCTATTTTTGTTTTTTACCTGACCTCTGTTGTTCTGATCTTCACGCGCACACCTGTGACGCCCGGATCGCTTTAATGGATGGCAGGTTTAAGCTTGTCCCATCTTCTCCAGGCATATTTTTGTGTTAAGCCTGCAACAGCTGTGATGGTGAGAGTACTCGGTAATTACTATATCTGATGACAATCTCCCAACCGACAGAGAAGGGGATGGTAGATTTTACTCACTTCTTGGAAATTTTACAGGAATAAAGAAATTGAATAAACACACCCGCCCCGAAGTGTGTTTGTATATTTCAGTGCTGATGTGTGTGCTCTTTGGAGAATCCTCTCACCTGACAAACAGGCATACATGCTCATACGCACCAAGTGTTTCAGGTCATACTAATGGGCCCAAAAGCTTGCTTCCAGAAAACCTTGAGATTGCGAAAGGAGCTGGAAGCAGCAACTAACCATCTACATTAGCCATTGACGTTGCCTGGAGTGCTACAGGGACAGGTTTTAATAGTAAACCAGTAGGTATTAAATTTAAACTGTGGAGCCCGGTGCCAGTGGCTCACACCTTTAATCCTAGCTACTCAGGAGGCTGAGATCTGAGGATCAGGGTTCAAAGCCAGCCCAGGCAGAAAAGTCCGAGAGACCCTTATCTCCAGTAAACCACTAGAAACCCGGAAGTGGTGCTGTGGCTTAAGCGGTAGAGCGCTTGCCTTGAGCTCAAGAGCGCAGGGACAGCACCCAGGCCCAGAGTTCAAGCCCCACGACCAACCAAATAAAAAAGAAAAATTAAACTGTGGAAGTGTCACTGTGGCTCGCTTAAGCTTTGAGCACTAAGAGGCTCGGAGACAACGCTCAGACTTTGAGTTCAAGTCCCAGGACCGACAAATACTAAATAAAATTAAACTGATATTTAGAACCCATGCTTCATTAAATGATCTTTTAGTTGTTTATTCATTATAGCAACTGATTTAAAAATAATGCTGCTGGCATTAAGTAAAATACTGAATACTGCCTAGTAATATGCCAGTAATAGGTAGCTATCTCGATGCATCTTTGCATATGAAATGCAGAGGGATTGTAGCTTTTTTTGGGGGGGTCACAATATTGTAACATGTCACGAAAAGTTGCTTTTAAATATTTTGACTAATGATACCAAAGTCATTTGTTTCACTAACTCTTCATGTTAGACTTTCAACAACTCAGTTAAACAGTTTCAACAATCATTTTTAGCTCCAAACGACCAGATTTTACAGTTGCTTAAATAGCCAATGATATAAATAATAAGTTACAGTGAAACATCTTAAAACTTGTGACTTCCAAGATCAAGATTAATTATTTCAATTACTTTCAACCCTAATTTGTGACATACTAATCACATTATGGACTTCGTTAGGGTAATCTTAAAACATTTTCTCAATGCTAAGGGCATTTTCCATGACCATCTGTTTATTCCTGTTCTCCTGGTCCCAAGCATGAGGAAGATTGTACTCTCCGTGCTGAAGTTAGGTATAGACAGATGACTTACTTTGGTAATGAAATGTTTCGTACTTGGAGGCCAAAGCTTAACTCTCCATACAATCTTCCCTGCTGGCCCAACAATGGATGTATACCAAGATGGACACTAAGACTTGCACTAGGTGTGTACCAAGGGGCACAGCTGGCAGAATCCTGGAGTACTGAACTATACCCTGAATATGACTGCCTGGAGAGTCCCACAACTACTATAGACCTGAGTAAGCAAGAAGTAAACTTACATGATGTTAAATCTCAGAAATACAATTCTACAGCTTTTAGAACCAAGACTAGATAGTGTTCTCCGTTTTTGGTACTATATGATTCCTGCTGTAGATTGCTAAGTGGGTAGCAGACTAACAAAATTGTAATCACCATTGCTGTAAAACCATTACACATATCAGTGGAAAACTACTACCCAATCTTTCTTTCTTTTTATACAGAACTTTTTAAATTGCCCAAGTTGTCCAGATGTTGCTCAACCTCCTTGTTTGGACATTTCCCCTCCCCCTACTTCATCCAATCAGTTTTAAGGCCTCTCAGGAAGGTTTTACAGACTACATTGGTAAAGAGAGCCCAGCTCTTTCTTCAGAACCCCCAGAGGGTCATTCTGTGGCCAAAGGCCCCAGGATAGTTTGTGTCAGTTATTAATTTACAGGACAGCAGAGTTAAAGGAATTTGTACTTAAGACACCATACTTTATCCTTTGTCTTCTGAAAGGATAGTCCATAACACAAGGGGACTGTGCAAATATTTGTGGGATGAAGAAATGGAGGTACCTTAAGGATGTCACTCAGGAGAATCCTAACAGGAACATAAATCAACAGAAAAGACCGTTTTCCCTTGAAGGCACTGCCAGATCATTAAAAATGGGACAGGCAGTATTTTTTCACTTTCAGTTTTCAGTGTTCCAAGAAAGAGCTTTATGTCAAAGTACCAAAAATCTTTTTCTTTGGCTGCCAGGAATTCTAGGCCAGGTGACACAGGTGAGTTTGTTAGGTTGAAAAGACTTACTTTCTACATGATTTTCTGGTGAGTAAACATGATGACAGAATTACCAGGTAGAAAAAGATCCATTTTACTATTTATCTCTTTGAATGATAATCTAGTTTAAAGATTCTTGTTGTAGAATATTAAAGTAAATGCACATGGGCAATGAAAATTTTCTAGGAAAAAATTAGGTTGTCTAAAATATTTGAAATAAACTTTTGGAGTAAATATTTTGTCTAAAATATTTGGAGTAAGCTATTTGGAATAATTAAAAAAATTAAGCTTTTGATATTAAAATAAAGGATTATTTTAAAAGATATTTTTATTCAGCTTTAAGATTCACCAAAAAGATGCATTTTAAAATGAAAGATCAAAGTGGCACTGTGGCTCAAGTTGTAAAGTGCTAGCCTTGAGCACAAAGAGGCTCAGAGACAGTGCCTAGGCTCAGAGTTCAAGCCCCAGGACAGGCAAAAAAAAAAAGAGTGTGTCGACAATAAAATGAAAGATCACATTCAGAAATAAATAATATACTCCCATGTATTTCATCTTTGACTATTGTAATCTAAAGACGGTGCTTATTTTATGCCTTTCAAGATTATAGGCACATGTGATTTTTACATAGATAAAACATTGCATAATTATGTTCAGTTTTAATAAAAATCATATGTCAGTCTCTGAGTTTTAAAAACTAATCCCAGGTCAGCATGTATTTAATTGAAGTCTATGTATAGATTTAAATTGAAGAAAATAAGGAACAGAAAAAACAAGTTCAGAGATATATGCATAATAATTTAATATTTCATCTTCTATAGTATTTTTTCACTTTCAGTTTTCAGTGTTCCAAGAAAGAGCTTTATGTCAAAGTACCAAAAATCTTTTTCTTTGGCTGCCAGGAATTCTAGGCCAGGTGACACAGGCTCTCTGATATCTTTGGTATTATCTAATTTTCCTTCTCTTATTTTATTTGTAATTTTACTTTGTTGCCTTTGTTTCCAAATTGTGCAATTATCTAGTAGGGAAGCATAATGTTTGTTAATACATGTATGTTGAAATTGTAAAGTTGTTTTTATATAAAAGTAGCTATTTGTGTAAAACTACTTTGATTTTATTTCACTGGAAAAAATTTTTCTCTTTGTGCTAAAGTCAGAAATATACAAAGGAAAAACTGATAACAGGTTTATGTGTGTGTGTGTGCCTGTGTGTGTATGTGTGTGCATGTGTGGGTGCACGTGCACATGTGTGCCTGTCAGTCCTAGGGCTTGATCTCAGCATCTGGGTGTTGTCTCTGAGCTTTTTTGCTCAAGGCCAGAGCTCTACCATTTGAACTGTAGCTCCACTTCTGGCTTCTTAGTGGTTAATTGGAGATATAAGTCTCACAGACTTGTACTGACTTCAAACAATGAGCCTCAGATCTCAGCCTCCTCAATGGGATGGCAGGTGAAAACCCTTAGCACCTGGCTTTAAAACAGCTTTGTAGATGATTGTCATGCTTAGTGTACATGTGTATAGTATCTAATGCATGTCCTTTTAATACAAACTGATGAAAAGTAGTTTTGTCCATTTAAAGTAATTAAACTTTTAAGGCAAATATAAAAGCTGAAGAAGTTGATTTATATAATTTTTAAAAACAATTCTAATGGCCATTTTTGTTCTCCACCATATTTTATACCATATTTAATGTATAGTATATGAGAGATTTTTATACTTTTTATTTTCAATACTGTCTAACAGAGATAAGCCATATTTTGTTGTTACAAATTTTTTTTTCCTTTATAAAATTAAATTCTCAAATCAAAGCTTGGGGAAAATTATAGCAGTACCATTTTAAAGGGATACTTTAAATTATGCTCTTCATGTTTCCGTGTTTAAGATGATAAATGTGTTATAATCAGGCATTATAGAATTTAAACATACCAATATAGATGTACTTTACTGTCAATTTTAATGAAATTTTAACTCATCCTATTTTATCTTGAAATGTGGAAAATCATCATTAGTTACTGGCTCACGAATTAAATTTTAGTTTAACAAAGAATCATCTATTGATGCCTGACATATAAGAGTCAAGCTAAGGAAGGAGACATGGCAAGAACACTGCCTTTGCCCTTACGGACTCACAGCCCATAGCCATCCTGTGGCTCTCAGGTCAATTATAATCTAAAGGAAATTCACCTAAAATCACTGCAGGGCCCTCTACTTCTCTTCCAAAAGTAAAACTCACAAATTTAGAAATTCCTAATTACCAAAGGAAACATTTGATTTTAATACGTTGTGTCTCTTAGTAGCACTGCATTTCTATATTATCAAATAGAATTTGAGGAAGAACATTAACATACATCCATTCTGGGACAGAGGTGAGACTTGGAAAAATATACTTGGACCCAGATATAGAAAACATTTAATAATGTGGGTATATAGAAGGATAGAGTTTTTAGTGCCCTTCCAAACTACAAGTGCAGATTCTGATACCTTAAACACCAAGTTGTCTAAAATCCACATTCTTTTCCCTTCTTGCCAACATTATTTTACTATCTCTGTTCTACAATCCTGTTACTGGTTGGCAATACTTTTCCTACCTACTAGAAGTAAATCTTTTTTACATTAAAATATCACTTCTGTTAAAAGTACTCTATTGATTTAAATTTTAAACCCTAGCTTGGAACTAGTGGCTCATACTGTAATCTTAGCTACTTAAAACACTGAAATCTGATGTTCATGGTTCAAAGCCAATGCTGTCGTGCAAGTCTATGAGACTCTTATGCCCAATTTACACACACACACACACACACACACACACACACACACACACACACACAGCCTCAAGTGTAGTTGTCAAATACCAGCCTTGAGTAAAAAGTTAAAGGACACTCTCCAGGTCAAGCCCCAGTACTGGTACCAATGAAAGAAATAGAAAAAAAATTGGCAAAATTTTGCCTAATTTTACCTATTTCATTTAAAACAATTTACTAAATTTTGGCATTGAGAATTTTGCAAGTACCTATTAAATTATAGTTATAGGACTGGGAAGGTGGTCAAGCGGTAGAGTGCTAGCCTTGAGCTGAAGAGCTGAGGGACAGTGCTCAGGCCCTGAGTTCAGGCCCCACGACCGACAAAAAAATAAATTCTAGTTATAAATAGCAGCCTCATTTCTACCTTTATAAATTACTTTTAATAAATAAGGACTTTGGGGAATTATTTTTATTATGGCATAAACTTTTAATGTCTGTAAGACTATAGTGTCCCTCTTGTGTCCCCAAATTTTCTTAAGTATTCCACCCAGCATTTCTATTACCTTCTTTCATACATCTTAAAGGAGCTTTGTAAACTGCATGTTAGCTTCTTTCTAGCTCAAAATGCATATCTTTGACACAGGCCACCTCTGATGAGGCTTTCCAGGCCTAACACCTAACAAGTCTCAGCACATTCAGTCTTGGCAAAGCCTGTACCCTCCTTCTCTGCCTTTTCTCCTGGGAGGCTGAGCATGTGTGTGGCTAAATTTCACAGTGGTTAAGAGCTCAGGCATTGGAGCCAGATAGATTTGGGTTAACATCCCTGGCTGGCTCTGCTATTTACTTTCTAGGTGACATTAGGAATGTTACTGTTCTTGGCAGAGAATAATTATCCAGTGAGGGTAGAATAAATACTAAGGCCTATGAGGCTCTTTATAAAGTAATGTTAAAATGGAGAGTGTGCTGTGTCTTGGTTAAGACTTGGTCTATAAAGCAGAAGTCTTTGTGCTCCAAGCTGAGAGTTTTTGCAATAATGACCTTGAACAAATCACTCAGCTGTGGACTATTCCATTCCTTTCCGGCCAGCTTGAGCAGGAAAGTCTGTGAGACGCTTATTTCTATTTAATCACTATAAAGCTGAAAGTGGTGCTATAGTTCACATGGTAGAGCACCAGCTTTAAAACCAAAAGCAGTCCCCAGTACCTGGGCAATACCCAGGCCCTGAGTTCAGACCCCAGCACCCCCTCCACACACACATACACACTTGTGCACACATATAAATCCTTTTCTTATCTCTCCATAAGAAGTTGGAATAGCCTATGATCTCTGTGTTCTAGCTTTCCCATATGTTGAGAAATCCAGCTCACTGTTTTAAACACTATTGAATTCACAGACAAGATTGTTAATAATAAAGATGTCTTGTCATACAAAATTAAGAAGAATGAAGGAAAAAGTGGGTAAGAGAGGGTTGGGTGAGAATATTGAAAGGGTGACATTGGTCAGGATATATTGTAGTCATAAACTGCTTTATTAAATGGAAACTCCTTTTTACAACTACTTATATCATATAAAGAAAAAAGGATGACATATCACCTATTACCTTGCAAAGATAGACATACTTATTTTACTATTCTAAAAATTGAATTAAATGACTTGTCTAAACTATAACTAGTGAAGTAGCAAAACTGGGATCAAACACTTATTCTTACTATTAGTTTTTACTTTTGATGTTTTACTAACATTTGTTACCTTTCTGCAAATATGGCAAGTTAAAAAATGGTAACAGAGCAAATAAATATTATTGTGTAAGCAGCATGCTGAATAACTTTTCCTATCTCAGAATTCTAGGTCAACTTCAACAAGTACTAGCTACCTGAACCTGCCTTGTTCCAAAGGATCCACTTCAATCTGGGGGGACCTATAGTTATGATGGTATCCAATTTCTTTCAAGGAATATGATGGTAATGGAAGAAAAGCATAGAGGAGAACATTTCAAAGGTTATCAGAAATTCAGACACATTCTGGAGTGGCTATTCAAGGCCCTCAAGCTCCCCTTGACTACTGAGAACAAAGGTGCTTTAAAGTGTGAAGCCTTGTTAATAATACATGTGCTATTATAGCACAGTAGAACTACCCAAGACCCTTTGAAAACTGTAGAGAACAATATATTCAATCAGATCCCTCTGTATGCATATCAAGCTCTATCCCAACAGAGATTTGCAGTGGAAGAAATCACACTGTATATTTCCCTCCACTAACAAGACAAAAATCTATCTAGGAACATCAAAGGCAGCAGACAAAGAAGACAGATTACAAAATATATGTTTGGAATTTAGAAAGTATGAAAGAGCACATAACCCAAGGATAACCCACCATATAGGCATTACCACTTTTGCACACTCAGGAATGAGGTTAAAATATTTAACAACCATTACTATTTTAAGTATTGTTGCCCTGATGACTGTGGTTGAAGTGGAAGAAAAAGAAAATAAAGCAGAAAGGACCATGTTACACACTTCCTGGAAATGTGTGTGTGAATTTCAGGATTTTTTTTTAAAGATTGTTTGGTAAAAGGTAAAAAAAAAATCCTATCTTGTAAGTCGTTAAGAAATTAAATTATATAACATTGTTAACTCACTTAGCTGAATATCTAGCTCATCAGGGGCACCTAGAATTCTAGCTAAGGGTATAATAAACCAACAACTAACAGGGAACTAGCAAATGCTAGGTGGATCGGTGTAGACTCAAGTATTTTCTTTGGGGCTTTTAATAGTTATCAGCTTCTGTAAGACACAGGAAGAAGTTAGTTGATAAAAGATGATGTTTAGTTAAGAAAGGAAATTTGATTGAATATTAAGTGATTGAATATTTGCAGAAGGTACTGTGTATGTTTTAGGGATAGTAATGTATTTTTAAAATCTTTATAATTCTCTCTCATCATGAAGTAGAAGACTTTGATCAGCAAGGAATAACTATTCTCCTACAGAGATCTGTGAAGTGCACTAAGTAAAAAAAATAATTCTTTCTATAAGAAAACCATGAAATTGGCATTAAGATGTTCTTTCTAATGACTTTACTGGAAAGAACATACAGCCTTACTAATTTTAACCTCTGAATTGAGATCACACAGGAACTCTTGGTGACAACCAGTAACCTTCTATTTGAAACAGTACCAAAATGAATGTAATTTTGTATCTGAAAATGTAAGGTCCCTTGCTGTATGTTTTGATTTGGGTTTAGAATTGCTCATCACTTCAGGCATAATTCTCATGCTTGTTCTAAAATTTAAAGCCTGTCAATTCAAAGCTGTAACTAAAACTACATCAATACCCATGAGTTTCCTTCTGATTCTTTCTGAAATATCTCACTTTTTTTAAACAATGCCAGGTAAAGTTGAGGAACTTAAGAAATTGGTCAAAATTTAAGAAATTCCTACTAGTCATTTTGGAAAATATTTCCATTTGTGAATTTTGTATTTCAGTTGATATTTGTTGTAGAAGTCTGGCAAAAAAAGAAAATCAATTGCTTAAGTCAGTTCAGCATCATCATCAAAGTAAGGACAATGCAGTACAACTAGAAAATCTAATTATTTTGTTTTCATTTATAGGAATTTTTAGCTGAAAAATAATTCAGGAAATATATTTTTAATTTTTAGTTGGTGATGCAGTATATACTATACAATGTATAATCTTTAGTTTCTCAAGGCTTGAGTTACATTTAAGTATAGCAAATAATTATATTCTATAAAAGTAATCTGAACCTAGCTGGGCACCAGTGCTTTATACTTGAAATTGTAGCTACTTAGTAGGCTGAAATTGTGAAGTTTACTGTTTAAAGCAAGCCCAAGCAGAAAAGTTTTCAAGCAAAAGGCAAACAACAACAACAAAAACAAAAAGACCTTAAAACTCTATAGAAGAGATTTTAATAGAGATCTAAAGTATAACATTTGGTACCTTCCAGAGGTCCATGAAGATTCTACCTATATTCCAGAATAATGTGCTTCAATCTCATATTTATTTATGAGGTCCTAACTAGCTCTATGTATTTTAAGGGTACAGTTAATTCTTGCCACATGCTCATAAAGCAACAAAGAGGCATGATTACTCTTACTTTGAAGATGAACAAACAATAACTCATCTTTGTTATATAATTTCCCAACAACCCACAAAGTAGTAGGGACACAGTAATTAAATCTTCAAATTATAATATGGACTATATTATAATACCTTACCTAAATTCCAGGAACTATTTCTAAAATTACTAAAGAATATAATAATATTATTTTATAGCTATTTTTATATGATGTTCTTAATAATAATTAATCAACTATGTTGGGATCACTCTAAAATAATAGAAGAGTAGAGTTAGGTTTAAATACTTTTAATTTATTTTAAAATTAATAATACCAAGGTAATATTTTTATCACTTGATACAAAAAGTACAATATATGGGTGAAAAAGTCTTTATACTTTGAAGTGGATTTTTAAAATCTATGATATCCATTGAATTTCCTTTTAAAAGAATGAAGGAGAAATAATTCTAAGGGTGCTTAAGCTTCTAGAATAAGAGACAGAGCCAACAGTTAAATATAAATTCAAAATATTTTAATTTATCATTAGTTAAGTTAGATTAATAAAATTTTGATTAAAGCAAGTGTTAAAGGAAGTGTATTAATATTCATAATTATGGTGACTAATTCTGTGATATTTCTAGGATTTGGTCTTTATCAATGGCCAGAGGATTTTACATCTGGCTGAGCAATACAATAACTTGTACATGTTTAAAATATTGATTTCTAAGTGTGGCAGTCTCCATTCCTATGCTCCAGTTCAGAATAGGAGACTCTCTGAGCAGTCTTAGTTAAGTAAATATATATACATATATATATATAAATATGTGTGTATATATATTTTTCCCCAGGAGATTCATATATGTGTGTGTGTGTATGTGTGTGTAACTCCATTCATTTATGTCCAATGAGAAAAAAAATCAGGAAATGTATTTGGTATTATGATTTTCCTGTTTTTAGACAAAAAAAAATTTTTAGGCAGTCTTTCTGTGTTGCTGAGGATGCCCTCAAACTCTATTCTCCTGTCTTAGACTTTCAACTGCTAAAATTACAACTGAGTGCCACCATACCTGAATAGATAGACCTTCTTAAAACTGTTAATATATATCATGCTTAGCACAGTCTAGGTCTGTCATATGCTTATTGAATTCTCAGTATGAAAACAAGAAGAATAACACAGGTTTCCTGACCTAAATCAGCTTGCTGCCTTTCAGGAGCATAGTGCCACATATCCACAAGATGTGAGAGCAGTACATGAATAAATCCTTAAGCGTAACACACGGGAAGCTCAGACAGTAAATGTTTAAGAAATGTGAGACAAAATCTATGTAGTTTAGTTAAGAAGAGAGTTCTGAGTGTAATTTACTGATAGAGAGCTTGCTTAGCATTCACAAGATTTAGAGTTTTGTTACCCAGCACCACAAAAAGAAAGAAAGAAAAAAAGAAAGAAGTAAAAAGAGAGAAAGCAAGAGAGAGAGAGAAAGAAAAAGAAAGAAAGAAAGAAGCAAAGAGAAAAGAAAAGCAAAAAGAAAAGAAAAGAAAAGAGAGGTCTGAATAGATGTACGTTTGGGTATTAAACCCAAGTACAAAAGACAGTTCTAACTGTAGAAACAGCATGAGCTAATGTGTATCAAAAGGACATTTATTACTAGAAAACTGAATGAAATGTTGCCAAAACTCAGGGAGAATCTCAAATTCATGTATCATATATGTAGCACATTAGAAGGCTAGGTTTAGAGCTGGGCTACTGGCTCATACCTGTAATCCTTGCTACTCAGAAGGCTGAGATTTGAGAATCTTGGCTCAAACCCATCCCAGGCAAGAAAGTTTGTGAGACTCTTAATTTCCAATTAACCAGTGGTAGAGCACTAGCCTTGAGCAAAAAAAGCTAAGGGATATTGCCCAGGCCTGGGCTTCAAGCATCAGACCAACACACACATACAAATAAACAAACAAATAAAATGCCAGGTTATTTCATTTCATAGGTGACAATTTTTTTTTCTGATAAATATGGAGAAGATAGCCTTGAGATTTTCAGGCCCAAATAAAGTTATCTTCTCAAAGTAAACTTTGGGGTTGGAGAAAGTTAAATGATGATTTTCTAAAACCTGTGTACTTTAGTGCTTAGTAAAGGTCAAAGTTCAGAATTATCTAATTTGTATTGACTTTTTATCGCTATGTATTTCTTGGTTGGAATGAAAGAAAGGGGTGAGTGTGTGTGTGTGTGTGTGTGTGTGTGTGTGTGTGTGTGTGTGTGTGTGTGTGACTGATGATTAAGCACAGAACCTCACACATACTTCAACAGGACCCTTGGCTGTTTTGTTGTATTTGTTTCTCAGGTAGGATCTCGGCACTATTTTTGCTTCAGGTGGCCTTGAACTCAAGGTCCTCTGATCTCTGCTTGCCAAGTCGTGGGAGCTACATCATGTACTACCACACCAGGCCAAAGCACTACTTAAATTGACTTAAAATAGAAATTGATTTGCTCTATAATGTTTTGAAGCGCCCACTCTTTGTGCCTGCATTTCTGCTTCTCAAGGTCTCTTCCAGTTCTATATTGCTGTTTTACCTATGCAAACTTCTCTGAAAATGATCCTTAGAGGACACACATATACCTAGGTATTAGAAACTAAGCCACATAAAGCCTGCACAGACTTTTCTCTCTAGAGATTTTCATGAGTTGGAGGCTAAGACATGCATAAACATTCATGTATTATTTTCAAACTCAATTTGTTCAAACATTGGTGATTCCTAGAGAGAAAAGTATTAGGGGAATAAAAAGGAAATCCATTTTCATAAAGTCATTATTCCTTGGATGGCATTGCCTTATCATATTTGAAAACTTAGAACCATAATGGAGACTTTCCATTTCTGTGTGAGTTTAATTAATTTTATAAGCTGTGAGGTTTTTTTTTTTCTTTTTTAACAGAACTGAAGATTAAATTCGAGACCGTATGCCTCCAGGCCCCTTTTGCCTTGGTTATTTTCAAGGTAGGGTCTCATTTTATGCCTGAGAGGGCTTGGTCTGCTTGTACTTCCCCTTGTATCTGGGGGTGATAGGTATCTGCAGATATGCCCAATCATTGGTTGAGGGGGAGTCTCATGAACATTTAGCCTAGGCTGGCAGGAACCGCATTCTGATCTCTTCCTCTCAAGCAGCTAGAATTACAGGCTTGAGCTACTGACAAGCTATGACACCTTGAAAGAATTCAGATTTGTCCTAGGTAGCCTGCTCTGTGCTTGCAGAGAACTATAGTCTGAAAGAAACTCACAGCTCAGCACATAAAAAAGCTGCAGGTAGGACCAGAAAGTGCTGGTGCAGTTGAACGCAGCAAATGCCTCATGAAGTGTAAGAGATAGGGCAGCCAGCACTAAAGAGGAGAGTCTCATAAAGAATATTTCAGCCTTATCACGTTTCACTTCTTAAGCAGACTTTAGAATTTCTTCAAGCAATCATCTCAAGAAAATGAGGGAGGAGGGTAGCAATGATTGAGAAGAAATATACTCATTTCCTTGCTTATGTAACTGTAACCCCTCTACATATCACCCTTACAATGAAATTAAATTTTAAAAAGAAACATAAAAAAGCATCTTAGAACGTTATAGTATAACTAAAGTAAGCACCAAACTACCTAGACCAATACTACTCCAGATATAACTATACTAAGCTCTTATTAGAAGATGTTATGGATTTTTTCGATATGAATAGTGGTAGTATCTAATGCAGAGAATTCTGCATCAAGTAAGGAAGGTTAGGAACCACAATAGAAAAAGGTCACAAAAGCCAAATGAGATTGCAAGGTCCTGAGTTCAAGCCCCATATGGGCTGTGCTCACACACATACAGATACAGATTGTACATCGATATGATTGGAAGACATGCAGGAGACACTTTTCTTTGAGTGTGTTATAACATTTTGTAGTAGTAAAACAAACAAGGTAGTTATGTACTTGAGAAAGCAAAGATGTGCAAAGATTATGTTTACTCTATAGTTAATAAATAGGTAACCACTATAACTCTAAAGACTCCAGATGAAGGTAAAAATAAAGTCAAGTTACTGATAAAGTCAGGCAGTTGTTTCTGACCTTCCATTAACTTCTCTGTCTCTTCCAACGTAACCAGTTCTCTCCATCAAAATATTTTTGTTGTATGAAATGTCACATGAAAATAAATCATAGTCCTGCCACTGTTGAATCCTACCTGCCAATTTATGATTACTGGTATTTGACATAATTGCAAATAATAATGATTCAGAACTAGAAAATCATACAAGGGAGACAGGCCAATTCTGATATGTATCATGTGTAACCAAGACAACCTCTTTTGTTTACCTACAAATTAAGTAAATGCTTACTCCACAAAGGAGTTTAACACAACCAAAGCCTAGCCCTGGTTTAACTTTAGCTGTAGTTTGTGATAATGATCTCCTCCATAGTAATTATCCACATTGTTTAGTTATTACCTAATTTTTTTACAGGAATAAAACTGGAATTCTACTCAGCCAAAAAACACTCTAGCTTATCCTTATGTATTTATATGGCATATATGTGGTACATGTGCATTCCTGCAGTTTTCACACTCTTTATTGTGGTTTAAGCTCAGTCTTTTAATAACGAATAACAACAAGAGTGAGACAGAATGCCTTATAGGTTCACTGTTTTCCTACTCTAGACCAGTTGATCATGTGATTGTAACTGTTGTGTATAATGAAAAATTAAGCAGCAACTCAGTGAAATGAATCAGCCAGTGACACTGGGAACTCTTCTGTCAGACAAGGCTCAAGTATCTTACTTTTTGAAATATGTTAATTAATTGCATTTTATTTTTAAAAAGTACACATATACAATATTCCTAATAGGAACAAGAATTACTAGTTTTCTTAAGACTTTAAGCCCTTTTGAAATCCTTGCTCCTTCTCTGAAATCCCATATGAAGGCCCCAACAAGGTAGAAATATTCTAAGACACTGAAAGGTAAATCAACTCTTTCATCAAAAAAATCAACCCTTCTCCATGTTTTCTGTCTTTGGTTCCCTCTGTTAGCTCCAGGCCAATCTCTTCTAGCTATGGATGCGGGGGAAGGACAGGGGCAGTGCGATAGAGGCCTGGAATTTATTCTCTATTAAACTATAAAAGTTCACATAATGTTCAGTAAAATTTATATAAGTTTTGGTTTTTTGCCAGTCTTGGGGCTTGAATTCTGGGCCTAGACACTGTCCCTTAGCTCCTTTTGCTCAAGGCTAGTGCTCTATCACTTGAGCCACAGCACCACTTCTGGCCTTTTCTGTTTGTGTGGTACTGAAAAACAAAACCGAGGGCTTCATGCATACTAAAGCAAGCACTCTATCACTAAACCACATACTCAGCCCATCATGTTTCCTTTTTAAATGGCCCTCTGCAAGAGCCTTTAGTAAATTTCTTTTCCCTCTTATTTCAATCCTCTTTCTATAGAGTTGAGAGTCATAGTTTAGATTTGGAGATATAGTTCTCAAGTGTTCAAGATACAAGTGATATCCTGGTCAAAGCTCACAGTCTTAGTTGAAGAAGTGAACTTTTTACCTTATTATGAAATAGCAAATGTCCACAGTATAATTTGGAACAAATGACTTCATTTTATGTTTGTGCTCTTGGTTGCCAGATGTTCCAAAACTACAAAGAACAGGTAGTGTTACAATAAAAATTTCTTATTGCACACTCAATATGATATTGGATTACTTAATATAGAATAAGTAGGCTCGAAAAGCTGATTCCTCCTTCAAACTTAAATATACAAAATGATAACAACCATATTTTTAGGTACTTGATACTTTTCATCTTACTATTCTTAGGCAATGGCATTCTTCTCTTCTTATATACTATGCATTGCTCATACCCACTCTTGTCTAGACATATACTTACTATAGACTATATACTTGCTTGAAGGCAGACATTGTGTCCTAATTCACTTTGCATAAGCAATATGAATTGCAAAAGCATTATGGTTCTTTAATTTTTATGACCCAAACTTGAATTCTTCCCAACCTTCCCCAACCCACATGGAGAGAATCCAACATGAATCAGTCATTGACTTACCCTTGGCACACAATTCTCATTAACTAGAATACATGGTCTTGAGCATAAAAAATATTAGTGAAGAACTTGTCCTTGGCTTGCTTTGGTCAAGGACATTACTACATTGCTTTTGCTTAGGCTTGTTCTGTTATAGAGGATGGTGGTCCCTCAGTGTGAGTCAGGAAACCAATCCTCAGTTTCACCATCATGTCAGCAAACCTGGAATACGATCTGCAGGCAATGTTGTGTTTCCTCTGACATAACATGCGTCAATAAATCTTAGCCTCCAGCTTGCAACTATTGAAATAAATCTTCAAAGGATTTGCACCACTTGGACATTTCAAGTCAAAGTACCAGCACCTATGCCTTTCCTTTTCTCAAATGGCTCCATTTAATTGTGCTATAACCGTCCATAGCCGAATAACAACATTTCCTTGTTTACCTCAAGATCATACCAACAACCAAAGAGCCTAGTGAGAGAGAAGGTGAAAAAAAATCTAACTTCTTTTGGCTTATGTCAGATGAAGACATGATTTATTAATTGTGCTGACAATGGGTTAGAGTAATTACATAATGTGTATAATCCTCATCATCATCATCAAATTCCTCTACTCAGGGACAATTTTTTTTTTTTTTTTTGATCAGTCATGGGCCTTGAACTCAGGGGTGGGTACTGTTCCTAAGGTTTTTTTTTTTTTTTTTTTGATTGTTGGTTGTGGGACGTGAACTCTGGGTCTGGGCACTGTCCCTCAGCTCTTCAGCTCAAGGCTAGCACTCTACCAGTTGAGCCACAGCTCCGCTTCTGGCTTTTTTCAGTTTGTGTGGTGCTGAGGAATCGAACCCAGGGCCTCATACATGTGAGGCAAGCACTCTACCGCTGAGCCATCTTCCCAGCCCCTGTCCCCAAACTTTTGTTTCAAAACTAGCCCTCTACACTTTGAGCCACAGCACCATTTCTGACTTTGTGGTAGTTAGAGATAAGAGCTTCACAGACTCCTCTCCCCATTGGCTTTGAACTCTGAGCCTCAGATTTCAGCCTCCTAAGTAGCTAGGGTTACATGATGAGCCACCAGCAACTGGAAGGTACATTTTATTTGCAGCAATTTCACCAGTGTTTTGAAATCAAGGCCTTAAACTTGCTAGGCAAATATTCTACCATTTGAATCACCCCACTGCCTCCCAGCCTACTTTACTTTTATATATTTTTCTGGTAGCACCTCCTACTTTCTTCCCTAGAAACCATACTGAGACTGAGGAATCCAGGTGTTTGTTTCTGCCAAGTTTTGCTCTGGCTATTCTGGAACGGGAATCCTCTCATTTCTGCCTCTTGTATGGTTGGAATTATAGATGTACACCTCTGCATTTGGCCTATATATGAATTTAATCTTAAAATTTCAGTATTTTTCAGTTTTGTATATGCTTTTATTCTTACTCACTTTCTTGACTTCATGTAATAGGCTTTTCTTGCTTTTTTAAAATTTGATTTGGAGGTGGTAAGGTTTCAACTCACACTTACTGAGCTTGCTTACTTGGTTGATGCTCTCTCATTTGAGTCATACCTCTAGTACCTGCTTTTAGCTGGTTATTTTAGGGATGGAATCTCTCAGATACTTCAGCCTAAGCCTGCCTTGAATTGCCCTCTTCTATCTCAGTCTCCTGAGTAGCTAATTACAGGTCTAAGTTATCTTTACCTAGATAGCATCTGTTTTCAATAGCTCCCAAATTTACATTTTTCTCCTGAATTTTTATATTCATTTAGATAAGTTATGTCTTAAATGTTTAAATTATAAAAGCTCATAAATTGAAATCTTTGTACATAAATCTTTTCCTAATTCCCCCATTGCAAAGAAAAAAAAACATGCTTTTGAGACAGATCTTCCTATGTAGTTCATGTTGACTTCAAACTCTATGTAAGTCAGGAGACTCTCCAACTCAAACTCCTCCTACATCAGCTTCTTAAGTGCTAGGATCAGAGGTGTGTGCTACCACACCTAGCTTCAGCTTTTTTCTTTCTTTTTTTTTGCAAGTCTTGGAGCTTGAACTCAGGGCCTGGGTACTGTCCCTGAGCTGTCTTTTGCTCAAGGCTAGCACTCTACCACTTGAGCCACAGCACCACTTCCAGCTTTTTCTGTTTATGTGGTACTGAGGAAGTGAACCCAGGGCTTCATGCATGCTAGGCAAGCACTCTACCACTAAGCCACATTCCCAGCCCCAGACCTCCAGCTTTGAAACCAGTATCTTCATTTATTCTTTCCATCACTTATCAACTTTTGTTGATTCTTTGCTATCCTCAGAAATACTTCAGGTTTCTAGTCCTTGAATCTTCAAATTAAGGTTTGGCTCACATGACTTTACATGTGATGACATTGAACAAATAATTCCAGTATTTAATAACATTATTTTTAGTAATAATAATAACAACAATATTGATGTATGCTGGTTCTGAAGCCTGAACTCAGAGGTTATTGCTCTCCCTTGGCTTTTACTCTCAAGGCTGATACTTTTCCACTTAAGCCACAACTCTACTTCTGGTTTTGTTTTTTTGTTTTTGGTTTTGGGGTTTTTTTGCTAGATAGTTACAGATAAGAGTATCACAAACATTTCTGCCTGGTCTAGCATGATCAATAGCAGCCTCCTAAGTCATCAAATTTTTTGAAATATTTTATTAGAAAAACATATTGTAATCTTTCCCCCTTGAGAATGGATGTAACTGATGATAACAGTGATCAGTAAGAACATTTTAATAACTTCATTTCTCCCGCAATAGGAGATAAACAAATATCTTTAAAAATTTATTTATTTTTATTGAAAAGGTGATGATAAGGTGCTACAGTTAAGTAAGGCAAGGAGTACATTTGTTTTTAATCCCATCCCTCATTATCTACCACTTTCCCCCTTCCCCCACTCCCAAGTTATAATATTCAAATCCAACATAGTGTCAAGTGAGTATCAATGTTACTTTGGTTCATCCTTTGACCTGCTGTTTCTATGATTCCCTTTCCTTTCAACATAGTGCATGATCTTTTTTTTTTAATTGTGAAAATACCGTATAGAGAATTTACAATTACATGGGCAAGATAATGAGTACATTTCTTATCAAACATTGTTGCCTCCTCCTTTGTTTCCCCTTCCCATCCCTTCCCATCTCCCCCGCCCCACCAAAGTTGTAAACATAAGGACTTGTACATCACATTGTTGCAATGGGTCCACCTGTATCACTATTTAAACGTTTTGTTTTTTCCCTTCCCCTCCACAAGTTATACCAACATCAAATAAAGTGAAAGCAGGGGTTATAGTTATACCTTGGGGGAGGGACATACAAAGCAACAAAGAAATCATCTTATAAATATGTTAGAAACAATCACATGAAAGAAAAAAAACATTTGAATACTTATCTTGGGGTTCATTTCACCTAACATC
>NW_012267221.1:16233358-16249534 GCF_000151885.1 Dipodomys ordii
TTTCTTTGATTTGTTGTGTTTCTGGGTCTCTATTAAGAAAATTTCAGCCTGTGCCAAGGAGACCTAGGGTTTCTCTTACTCCATTCTGTAATGTTTTCAGAGTGTCTGCTTTGACTCCGAGGTCTTTGATCCATTTGGAGTTGATTCTGGTGCAGGGTGATATATAAGGATCTAGCTTTAGTTTTCTACAGGTGTTTAACCAAATTTACCAGCATCATTTACTGAAGAGGCTGTCTTTCTTCCATTCTATTTTTTTAGTTCCCTTATGGAAGATTAGATGGCTATAGGTCTGTAGGTTCATTTCTGGGTTTTGAATCCTATTCCATTGGTCCTGAGGTCTGTTCTTGTGCCAGTACCAAGCTGTTTAGATTACTATGGCTTTGTAGTAGAGTTTGAAATTTGGTATTGATGTTCTTCCAGCACTGTTCTTTCTGTTCAGGATCGTTTTTGCTATTCGGGGTCTTTTATTGTTCCATATGAATTTTTGGATTGCCTCTTCTATTTCCTTGAAGAATGAGGTTGGAATATTGATAGGTATCACATTGAATTTGTAGATAGTCTTGGGAAGTATTGCCATTTTCACGACGTTGATCTTTCCGATCTAGGAGCATGGGAGGTTTTACCACTTTCTAATTTATGTTTTGATTTTCTTTTTTAGGTTTTTAAAGGTTTCATCATAGAGGTCCTTCAGTTCTTTGGTTAATTCCTAAGTATTTTATTTTTTGTGGGGCTATTATGACTGGAGTTGCTTTCCTAATTTCAGCTATCCTTTCTGATTTTTGGCACACAGAAAAGGCATTGATTTTTTTTGGGGGGGTCCGGTCGTGGGACCTGAACTCTGGGCCTGGGCGCTGTCCCTCAGCTCTTCAGCTCAAGGCTAGCACTTTACCACTTTGAGCCACAACGCCACTTCCGGCTTTTTTCTTTTTGCTTATGTGGTGCTGAGGAATAGAATCCAGGACCTCAGGGATGCAAGGCAAGCACTCTACCACTGAGCCACCTTCCCAGCCCCAAGCCATTTATTTTTGAGGGTTAATTTTATACCCTGCTACTTTGCCAAAGTTTTGAATCAGCTTGAGTAATTTGGGAGTGGAGTCTGTGGGATTCTTTAAATACAAGATAATGTCATCTGCAAAGAGGGAGAGTTTTACTTCATCTTTCCCTATTTGGATTCCTTTTATGTTTGCATCTTGTCTTATTGCTGTAGCTAGACAGTCTAATACTAAATTGAAAAGAAGTGGAGAGAGTGGACATCCTTGTCTCATTCCTGAGTTAAGAAGAAATGGCTTTAGTTTTTCACCATTAAGTATAATGCTGGCTGTAGGTTTGTCATATATAGCCTTTATTGTATTGAGGAATGTTCCATGGATTCCCAATTTTTCCAGAACCTTCATCATAGAGGGGTGTTGGATCTTGTCAAATGCTTTTTCTGCATCTATTGAGATAAACATGTGGTTCTTATCCTTGCTCTTGTTGATGTGATGAATTATGTTGTTTTGTGTATATTGAACCAGCTTTGCATCCCTGAAATGAATCCTATTCAATCGTGGTGTATGATTTTTTGGATGAATTGTTTAAGTCGATTGGCCAAAATTTTGTTGAGAAGTTTTGTGTCCATGTTCATCCAAGTAATGGGTCTATAGTTCTCTTTCTTTGATGATTCCCTGCCTGATAAACAAATATTTTTGATAGAATCTGAACTCTACCAACAGAATCATGGGTTCTCAATATATTATTGTTGCCATAACACCACAATAAAGTTTCACATATAATGTATATTATGCCTACGTATTTGTAGTAGACACTTTCTTGGTTCAATGAATGTTCCATAAGATCAGAGGTTCTATGTACTTTTGACATTATTCTATCTCCAATATTATATATTTGTTAAATGAATGAAGTAATGTGTTGTGATTTTTAAAGCATATAATTAAACTGTCTGAGACATATTTATTCATATAGTTTTTGCTTTTTCTAATTCCTATTCTTAGAGGAAAAGAAAGAACCAGCTATATGGTCTCCCATATGCAGATTTTTATCTTGCTTCCAAAAACATGTGTATTCTCCTGTGCTAGAAACTGTGACAGAAATATGGTATTTGGCATATTTCGCCCATGTGTCTTTGTAAACGTTTAGTCATCTCCAGATCTTGTAATGCAACAGCTTGTACTTCAAGCTGTTCAAGTGATTCCCCAAACCCCATTTCTTCCAAAGAGCAGAGAAACACAATACCTGTTCTTAAAAGTAAGCAGATAGGCCAAGTGTTTCAAGAAAGTCTGTGACTAAATATATGTGCTTACGTTTTTCAGACTAGAAAAGTGGATAAGGAAAGTTGCTAAAGGCAGACAATAGGTAAAAGTGAAATTCCCAAAAGGAAATGATTAGAAACATATACAAAGTCTGAGAACCAGAAATCATTGAGGAGGATAACATATAAAAGTGAAATTCCAAAAAAGAAAATGTATTAGAAACATTACACACACACACACACACACATGTTCCTGGTACATTCATATAGGCCTCCATGTGCCCAGAGGGCATGTTGAAGAGATAGAAATCTAAAAAGCTGAACTGTACCTGGGTAAGACTGAATCACTAAAAAGTGATACATGGCTTAGCAAGATTACTCCACCACCCTCCTGCTGTGTCACCAGGAATGGGAGCCCCTTGGGGATTAGAATGTCTTAGCTGTCTTTCCATTCATATGGAAGAGCCATCAAATAGAATGTGTTTGTTCTTGACAGGGCAGAGAAAGGATGATCAAACTTGTTTCAGTTTGGGAGAAAAGGAGTGAGTGAGTGAGTCTGTGCAGCTGTTCCCATTCTCATACTCTCTGCCTGTCTCCTTCCAACTCTTCTTTAAGTGAACTTGACAGGACTTGGCTGAGAATACAAAGTTAACTCTGAAGTCTTTGGTTAAGTTTTTTGGTTATGGGGTATTTTTTGGTTGTTGTTGAGTTTGGTTGTTAAGAAAACACACTCTAGCAGCTGTCTATTTCATACCAGAAAAAAAAAAAAGAAGAAACAAAAACCCAAACCACAAAGCCAAAGTACCGTTTTTTCAAGTGTATGAATCATTTCTGGTTCCTTTTTATGCTAAAGGTCTCCTAAAGATACTTGTGGTTGTCCCCTATTATCCCTCCCTGATCTTTTTTTTTTTTTTAATGTGTGTGGCACTGTGTGTGTGTGCGCGCGCGTACGTGTTTCAGTTATGGGGCTTGAACTCTGGGTCTGGGTGCTGTCCCTCAGCTCTTCAGCTCAAGGATAGCACTCTACAACTTAAGCCACAGAGCCACTTCCGGTTTTCTGGTGGTTTATTGGAGATAAGAGTCTCACGGACTTCCCTGCCAGGGCTGGCTTTGAACTCAGATCTCAGCCTTCTGAGTAGCTAGGATTACAACTGTGAGCCACTGGTGCCCAGCTGGCACTGTGTTTTGAATTTAAAGCCTCCAGCTATCACGTGGCTTTTTCACTCAAGACTGGTTCTCTACTACTTGAGCCATAACTCTATTTCTGGTTTCTTATTGGTTAATTGAAGATAAGAATTTCAACTTTTCTGGGCAGATTGTCTTTGAACCACAATCCTTAAATCTCAGCCTTCTAGGATTACAGACATGAGCCACTGGTGCTCCACTTCCTTCCTGACTCTTTACATATGCCATTTATGATAATGTTACTGAGCCTGACTTATGAAATGGTAACCCTCTCTATACATCACCTTTATAATATCATTTTTCTTTTGTCGGTCATGGGGATTGAACTCTGGGCCTGGGCACTATCCTCAGCTCTTCAGCTCAACGCGAGTGCTCTAACTGTTGAGCTACAGCACCACTTCCGGTTTTCTAGTGGTTTATTGGAAAGAAGAGTTTTCACGGACTTTCCTGCCCAGGCTAGCTTTGAACCGTGATCCTCAGATCTCAGCCTCCTGAGTAACTAGGATTACAGGCGTGAGCCACCAGCACCCAGCTATAATAACAATTTTTAAAAGAACATTACTGAGGCAAAATGAATGAGATGTATTACATTTAGTTCTAATTAACTAAACAAAATCAAGAAAGAATGAGATGATTTGTACAACACCATAAACTGGTATGGCCTACTTTGAAATTTGTAGAACAACATACGTAATAAATGCAGAAAACATATTCACCCAAACAGGCCACATGCTGAACTATAAAGCAAACTACAATGTATTTCAAAGATTTGAAATTATACAGTATATTTCCTAACCACACAAGAATAAACCTAGTTATTTAGAAAAAAAAACCCTGAAAGATATTTAGAAAAAACTCTGAAAATTAGCACAGTTCTTCATAGTTGAGTGAAATATGAAATCACAATGGAAGTCAGAAAATGTTTAAATATTTATTTTAATAAAAATAGATCATGAAATTTGGTGAGTGCAATGAGAACAACATTTCTAGGAATATGGTACCACTTAAGGTAAGTGATTTTAATCAGACTATCAGAGGTTAGCTACCTTTCTTTTTAAAGGAAAATGTCAGGAGATATGTAAATGAATCTTGAAATTCTGTGTAATATTTGCGCATAATGATTTTTATATAAATGCTAGAATCAAATGTGTTGTCATTATACTTTGGAAAAATTTAAATATCTCTAATATGTTGTTCTGTCAATGAAAATAAATGCAATACCATAACCTGATGTTTATTTGGGGGTAATACTTAGAAAGCGACATGTAACCCATAAAATCAAATAAACAAAAAATATATATATATATGTATACAACAACTAGTAAAACATCACTGTTTGACACAAATATTCTCACAGAACTAAGACTATCTGAATAGTGAATTCAGAGAACAAATTGGAACACTATGGAAACACAAATTCAAATGTAGGTAAACACAAAATGGAAATTCATTGTTTTAGATGGTGGAAAATTGAATGGAGAGGAGGATGAATTTTTTTCTGTGTTAGTCACTAAACAGTTTTTTATTTTTGCAGAAGATTTTTGGTGCTATATTATTGCCTAAATTGTAACTAGAGTGTCCTTTAACAACAATTATTTTTGGTATTTTAGCTCTCCTATGAACCCAGTCCAAATTCTACCTTCTTTGAGCAGTCTTCCTTAAAACCCACCCCCATCCCCAAACAAACGAACTCTTATCTTCCTATTACTCACAGAGACTTTCAGTTTATTCTTTCTCCTTCTGCCTCCTACTGACCTTATTTTCACTTCCCATTTCTTTTTTATAGAAAGGCATACATATACACATACAGATATATGTACAGACATTCATATACACATACATTTTCTTTGATGTTAGCCAAAGCACCTATTATAAGGATTTGTACATAGTAACTGTTAATCATATTTGAGAAATAATGACTAAGATGTAATAATTGCATTTATAAATGGCAGAAGAAAAGCTCTGCTTTAATGAAATAACAGTTCCGTTTAAAGAATCAAAGAGCAATTAGCATTTGTAAAACTGTTTTCACAATCACAGAGTTTCAGAGAGGTTTCCTCTGAAAGAGGTCAGGGAGCAGGCTGATTGGTTATAATTCAGCATTTGCTTTATTTGGACAAGGGGCTAATTATTTGGCAATTTGCAATTGGCTGTAGATTGACTGCAGTGATTGGCTGAAATTTGGCTGCTGTGATTGGCTGAGTTTCAGTTAACTTAGTGTTAAGTTGGTGTTTCAAGTTTATTGAAACAGTAAGGTGTAGGTCCCTACATAAGGACTCCAGAAATGGAGGCACCCTCAATCCAAATTTGTTTTAATTTAACATTGACATTTAATAAATTTTCCCTCTAAGAAAGGAACTGGTGATTGACTTACTGTGGTTTGCTTTATGAGCCCTAATGAGAGATTCAGTTTTATGATTATATGAGCCATAGGAACATCTTGTCTCCTTGATTCCTAGATGCTAGTCAGAGAATGCCCTCTCAGGGAGCTTAGAGTAGGTCTAATATGTGGCATCTTGGAGAATCATCAAGCTGCCACCTGATAATCATGTTTACATGGTTGAGACATGTCAAAAGGAAAAAACAATAGTGTAAGATATGTAAACATTAAATGAAGATAAACTTTAGTAGTCAAGAAGAAAAAAATTGAATGCAGCCATATCTATTCACCTATTTTATATGGCTGTCTTCATGCCTCATGTGAGTCAGGGAGTTGTAGCAGATACTAGAGAGCACTCTAAGTTCAAGAGAGCTGCTATCTAGACCTATTCTCAAGATGTTTATTAAACCTTGTTAATGAAATGAATTACCATTTCATTATCTATAAATATAAATATCCATGCTAAATATTTAGTATATACATTTCTGGCAGAACAACCATTTTTATTATTTCAGGAATTCTACCTGGCATAATCTAAGGGTCAATAAATTCTGGATTGGCAGTAAATGAGTAGGATGCAAAACTCTCGTTTTATCAGTCCTGTTTGAACAATAATTTATCATTTATTGTTTTATTGAGAATAAATAAGAACATCAGTTTATAAACATCATCTGTTTACCCTTTTTGATAGTTCCTTTTACCTTTTGGCTCTTCATAAATATGAACATTTCAAACATGCTTAAATTTTTTTAAAATAATGTAACAGTAGTTTTTTCTCTTCGAATGGAGATCATTGTATTTTGTGAATGAACTGGGCAGAGAAGTACAATTATGAGTTAAACATGAGAGACATGGACAAGAAAAGAAGAAAAGAAAAGGACAGCAACAAGGAGCTTCAGAGAGGCAATAACTTTCCCTTTTAATAAAGAAGCTGTTCTCGGCCAATAGACACATGAAGAAATGTTCAACTTATCTAGCCATAAAAGAAATGCACATCAAAACAACATTGAGATTCCACCTCACCCCAGTTAGAATGGCTATAATCAAGAAATCTAGTAACAACAGATGATGGAGGGGACATGGACAAAAAGGAACCCTACTGCATTGTTGGTGGGAGTGTAAACTTGTTCAACCACTTTGGAAAGCAGTATGGAGGTTCCTCAAAAGACTCCACATAGAGCTCCCTTATGACCCAGCAATCCCACTTTTGGGCATTTACCCAAATGATCACAAACAAGGTCATACCAAAGCTACCAGCACAACCATGTTTATCACAGCATTATTTACCATAGCTAAGATATGGAGCCAACCCAGTTGCTTCTCAGTACATGAATAGATCAAGAAAATGTGACACACACACACACACACACACACACACACACACACACACACACACACACAATGGAATTCTATGCCTCCATCAGAAAGAATGACATTGCCCCATTTCTTAGGAAATGGAAAGACTTGGAAAAAATTATATTAAGTGAAGTAAGCCAGGCCCAAATAAACATAGATCCCATGGTTTTCCTTGTTTGCAATGTCTAATACATGTGTACGACAAACAGAGAAGGTCAAAGGCTATGTACATATTTCATATGAGATAATGTTAAGCAAAATGTATCCCAAGACAGGGACACAAGGATTTTTTTCTTTCTTGCTATTTTTTTAAATGTACTTATAATGCACTATGTGATTCTTTTTTTGTAAGTTCTTCCCCCACTGAATAACCCCTGTTTTCACTGTATTTGATTCTGGTGTTCTCCATTTTGTATATACATTTTTGTAATTTGGGGAGTGGAAGGAGTATAGCGGAATGCTTAAATAGGGATTCAGGTTGACGTGACGATGAGATTTACAGGACACTATGTTGAAAATGAGCTTTACAATGTCAAGAGGAGGGAGAAGTTGGGGAGGTGGGGAGGGAAGTGATGGTGGGGGAAAATCAAAGGAAGAGGTAACAATGCATGATAGGGAATGTATTCATTATCCCACTCATGTAACTGTACCCCTCTGTATAGTATCTTTACAATTAAAAAAAATAAAGAAGCTGTTCTAGAACACAAAATGTTATTGCCTGGTTGATTTTTCAGAGGAAACAATGATATGATATGACAGTAAAAAAAATCAAAGACAAAAAATAGAATATGTATAAACCTTGTTTTTCCTTTTATTTTGTGAATGTAGCAGAGCAAGACTGGACCAGGGAATCTGTGAATTAGAAAAGAGGTTGCTATGCAAACCTAGCATTTTCTGCATGATTGAGAGATTTTTAGGACACTATGAAGCATGTAAGAATTCCCCTTCCTATTATTTTAATGACTCTTAACTGCTCTGAAGGTGTTCTTTACAAATTCCTCCAAATGAGGAATATTAACTGTGAAATTAGGAAGTAATAATTTTATGTGTAATCATCAGAACATTTACATGCATATATGTGTAAGGTTGAATCAGTGGTCAGAGGAAGAATAATAGACAGCTATAAAGCCAGATGACTCAGAACATAGGATATTTTGATCTCGGCTCCAGGACAGATGTCATCCTTCATGGCAGGCCCAATATTTGGGAATGATAATCATTCATTTTTAAATATGGGGACAATTTCCACAAAATAAATCAGCTTCATAGACTGCTTTCACTTCATTTTGAGGAATTTCCCTTCATCCAGTTACTAAATTATGAACCAACAAACATTAAAAAAATTTTAAGAAAAACAATGCTGAAACCTGCTCTATTATCTGACAGCACAAATATAATTTTGTTTCTTGTTCCAATTTTCTTTTGCTAATTTTTTTTGCATTTTTATTGTGAAAATACTGTACAGAGGGGTTACAATTACATGGGCAAGATAATGAGTACATTTCTTATCAAACATTGTAGCCTCCTCCTTTGTTTCCCCTTCCCATCCCTTCCCATCATTCCCCCCGTCCCCCACCCAATCCTCCTCCCTGGCCCCTAAGTTGTAAAGTTCGTTTTCGACATAACGACTTGTACATCTCATTGTTGCAGTGGGTCCACATGTATCCCTATTTAAATGATTTGTTTTTTCCCTTCCCCTCCACAAATTATACCAACATCAAATACAGAGAACGCAGGGGTTATAGTTATACCTTAGGGGAGGGACATACAAAGCAACAAAGAAATCATCTTATAAATATGTTAGAAACAATCCCATGAAAGAAAAACATTTGAATACTTATCTTGGGGTTCATTTCACCTAACATCCACTTATCTGACCTTTTCTGCTTGTCTCAGACATATACTAGTTATTGCAAATAAGGGAAACCATGGGACCTATGTTTCCTTGGGCCTGGCTTACTTCACTTAATATAATTTTTCCAAGTCTTTCCATTTCCTAACAAATGGGGCAATGTCATTCTTTCTGATGGAGGCATAGAATTCCATTGTGTATATATACCACATTTTCTTGATCCATTCATCTACTGAGGGGCATCTGGATTGCTTCCATATCTTAGCTATGGTAAATAATGCTGCAATAAACATAGTTGTGCTGGTAGCTTTAGTGTGGTCTTTTTTGTGATCATTTGTGTAAATGCCCAAAAGTGGGATTGCTGGGTCATAGGGGAGCTCTATGTGGAGTCTTTTGAGGAACCTCCATACTGCTTTCCAAAGTGGTTGAACAAGTTTACACTCCCACCAACAATGCAGTAAGGTTCCCTTCTGTCCACGTCCCCTTCAGCATCTGTTGTATTAGAGTTCTCGATTATAGCCATTCTAACTGGAGTGTGGTGGTATCTCAATGTTGTTTTGATTTGCATTTCTTTTATGGCTAGGGAGGTTGAGCATTTCTTCATGTGTCTATTGGCCATCCTTCTTTCCTCTTCAGAGAAGTTTCTCTTTAAGTCTTTATCGCTCAGTTGTTTCTTTGAGGATTTCTTCTTGGGGATTTAATTTTTTGAGTTCCAGGTATATTTTAGATATGAGACCCTTATCCATTATATGGCTAGTGAAGCTCTTCTCCCAATCTGTGGGCTTTCTATTGATCTTACTAGCTCTGTCCTTTGCCATGCAGAAGCTCTGCAATTTCATGCAATCCCATTTGTCCAACCTTTCTTTGATTTGTTGTGTTTCTGGGTCTCTATTAAGAAAATTTCAGCCTGTGCCAAGGAGACCTAGGGTTTCTCTTACTCCATTCTGTAATGTTTTCAGAGTGTCTGCTTTGACTCCGAGGTCTTTGATCCATTTGGAGTTGATTCTGGTGCAGGGTGATATATAAGGATCTAGCTTTAGTTTTCTACAGGTGTTTAACCAAATTTACCAGCATCATTTACTGAAGAGGCTGTCTTTCTTCCATGCTATTTTTTATAGCTCCCTTATGGAAGATTAGATGGCTATAGGTCTGTAGGTTCATTTCTGGGTTTTGAATCCTATTCCATTGGTCCTGAGGTCTGTTCTTGTGCCAGTGCCAAGCTGTTTTGATTACTATGGCTTTGTAGTAGAGTTTGTATTGATATTCTTCCAGCACTGTTCTTTCTGTTAAGGATCGTTTTTGCTATTGGGGGTCTTTCATTGTTCCACATGAATTTTTGGATTGCCTCTTCTATTTCCTTGAAGAATGAGGTTGGAATATTGATAGGTATTGCATTGAATTTGTAGACAGCCTTGGGAAGTATTGCCATTTTCACGACGTTGATCTTTCCAATCCAAGAGCATGGCAGTTTTTGCCACTTTCTAAGTTCTGTTTTGATTTCCTTTTTCAAGTTTTTAAAGTTTTCATCTTAAAGGTCCTTCAGTTCTTTGGTTAATTCCTAGGTTTTTTTTGTGGGGCTATTACAAATGGAGTTGCTTTCCTAATTTCAGCCACAGTTTTCTCTTTGTTGGTCTTTTCTAATGTTCTGGGCAGAAATAAGGAAAAGGGAAATGTAATCCAATGCAGTCTAAAAGTTACTTTTGTTTTTGTTTTTAAACACCCTAAAATAAAACACAAATCCCATCTGTCTACAAATAGTTCCTAAGTCAGAAAGGAAAACTCCAGGTTCAAAAATATATACTAATGTGAAATTATCTTTCTTTTTTTAAAATCTGAAATCTCAAAATGTGCCAACCTATTTCTCCTAATGTTTCTTTTCTCTCTCTCAGTAGATTCTCTGGTCTTCTATGTGAATAATCATGCTTGTATTAACAACAACAACACAAACAACCACCCTATTTTGCTGACCCACCTTTGTTAATGCAGTAGTAGCTCCAGTCCTTCAAATTATTGATAATATTTTTTCTGGGAATTCTTGTGCTAAGAGTATAATTGCTTAATTTGAGCTCATGCACAGTCGTACCTTACTCAGTTCTAGTCTGAGTCTGTTGCCTTCAAACGCAGGTGAGGCCATTTACTGCTCCAGCCTCAGGGCTGCACCATAAGTGCATATCTCCCCAGATCATACAGGGTGATCACATGTGTGCTCCAAGTCTCCACAATGCCAGAGATGACTCCATTTCAGCCATTGGTATCCTGAAGTCAGATGATGTATCACACTGATTGCTACCAGCCCACTTTTAATCTCTGTATTTTTCTCAAACTTCTTCAGCTTTTGTTAGCAATTCTTCCAACTTGAGGACTCATAGAAGCCAACTTCTGGGACTGGTTTAATTAGTTCTACAGACATGTCTGGGCATCTTTGAGTTCCACCATGAACTTAAATTGGTACCCTATATTAACCTTTGAAAGAAGAATTATGTCTTGACATCCTGATTTATTTTTAAATATTTCCTCTGCATTCTGAACTGACATGACTCATATCTAATATTCTCTAACCCTCTGACTAGATTTCTGTCAACATCCTCCCCTCCCCTGCCCAAATTCTAAGATAGCTCATATTGGATCTATGTTTGTTTTAGTATTTGGGTTAGTCAAAGACTAACTTATTAAGTGTTCTAGGTGATAGCTTTATATTGTCCAGAAAAATTATTCAAACCTTTGTAATATAACAAAAAGTGGATTGTATATCCTTTCAATGTCATACTGGAGCTTTGTCTACAATGTCCTCTAAAAGGCAGTTTAACTCAGAAAGAGATTATCCCTTTTGTTTGATATGCTATTTATTATTGATTAAAACACAGACTGAAAAGTTGCATATTAACTCTTAAGTTTTTGTTGGGTAAAGATGAAAGGGATTTGTAGATAATTATGTGATTTCCATTGAGAGTGTTAATTAGTCTTCTATCTAACCTAGAATTTTTATTCCAGTATGCTTTCTTTAGTACCTTTTCATGTGCTCTTGAAACCATACTTATCTACTAATTTCTTTAGTGACAAGTTAAATAATGTTTGATGCATGTTTACTATACATATACATATATAATATGTCTAGACATATATAATGTCTATATAATATGTAATATATAAATATGTATTATATAATAAGCACATATGGATATATGGTAAACATTTATCATGAGTATAGATGTATATCTGTGTACATATACATAGATGGAGCTATGCTTTCACAGTTATCACAGTGAACTGCCTGAAGAGAAGCCCCCACTGGGGTAGTGACACAGACTATATCTGTCAAGCTATTCAATTCAGGCCTTTCTCTCCTTAGGTCCTGAGTGGATCCCAATTCACACTACAAGTTTGCCTTTGTCCAATCTCTGTTTCTTGGGGTTTGTTTTGTTTTGATTTCTGGTTGTGAATGTATTTTTTGTATGGGTTTTGTGAAAGAGTTTGTCAATCTACCCTTTCCTTATGGTGAGGGTCATATCCCTTTTCACAGAAAGATTAAAAAATGATTGGGTAATAACTGTGTTAGTAAGCTTCCCATTCCTGCACCATAATTACCTGCAAACAGCTGATGAGAAGGAAAGATTCCTTCTGCTTGTGGTTTTAGAGATTTCAGTCAATGATTGCTTTGGAACTGTTACTTTGGAGAGAACTTCATGGTATAGAGCACATGGTGGAGCAAAACTGTTCACTTCATGACAGCTAGGAAGTCAACAACACAGATAGAAAGGGGCTGGAGGTCCTTCAAAGAGGACTCAACACACCTCCTTTCATCCAGTTTCCCTACACCAGGACCAACTTATTTAAGGTTCTCCTGCTTGCTAAGAGTTCCTTCAGATCAGGACCAAGCTCTTTACATATGGGTCCTTGGAAATATACTTCCAAACCATCATAGTGTGAAACGATGAAGCTATTTGCAGTGAGTTGAGAGAGTATTCTGTCTATCGGGATGTCTGGTCTGTGTGCAGCCACTGGTAGTTGTAATGAGTGAGAATTTGTTTAAGGTCTGATTATCTCTGTGAAGCAGATAATGTTTTTCTCTATCAGGTAAGAGATTAATAGAAAGATGGTGTGTGTGTGTGTGTTTGTGTGAGGGTGTGTGATTGTCATTTTCTTTTTGTTTAATTTTTTTTTGTTTTGGGGTTTTTATTTTTGGTTGCATGGTTTCTGTAAGGCCACATGAATGTTTTATTCACTATGGAAAAGAGAAACATTCCTTGTGATCAAGAGCAGTGTGGTATGGGTGTTTGGTCTTGTTTATTCTGCCTTCCAGCAGAAATTACAGAGTTCTATGTGTTTGTAATAGTAAAATGTTCTTACCTCTCACTGAGTGTGAGAGATATTAAAATATTTGTTACAAAGTCTCTTAAATGTGAGTTCCAGTTTTTTGTATTGCTCTTTTTTATTTTTGTCTATTGTGGGGCTTGAACTCCAGGCCTGGGCATTGTCCCTCAGCTCTTCAGCTCAAGGCTAGCACTCTACCACTTGAGCCATAGCACCACTTCCAATTTTCAACTGTTTTATTGGAGATAAGAGTCTCACAGCCTTTCCTGCATGGGCTGGCTTTGAATCACAATCCTTAGATCTTAGCCTCCTGAGTGGCAAGTATTACAGGCATGAGTCACAGGCACCTGGCTGTATTGCTTTTAAAGATAACCTAGATGAATCTAAACACCTTGAGAATTGCCAGAAAATAAACTGAAATTCTAAAAGTTTAAGAGATTTTCTTGGAAGGAAGAAGCTCTTCATACAGAACTTTGTACATCAAACTTTCTATGTAAGAATCAACTTCATAAAATCAAGGCAAGGTTACAAATTATTTAGACTGGGTTTACAATTTTTAGCTTTAATAAACAATAATATGTCTTTTCTATATGGGAAATGTAAGTGTAGCACTTATACTTGTTTGTTGGTTTGTTGATTTAAGGTTTGGATTGGTTTTCTCTTGAGGAGACTAACTCTTGATTCCTAAACTTATCTTACTTTTTATGATCAGAAAAAGATACCTAAGGAAAAAATAGCAATCATGTGTTTTACTACATTGGATTATAATTTGAACAGAATTAAAAATGCTAATTATCTTTGTGTCCGTTTATACATAGTTACCTCCTATGTCCACTTATGTATAATTTCCAAGAGATTTACTTAACTTTAAGACCTAGAACTAACATTGAACCAAACAAGTATATTATTTGGATGCCTTTAAAAAAATTTTGGTTGTGGGGCTTGAACACAGGATCGGAGTACATCCTACCCCTTTGAGCCACAGTGCCTCTTTCAGTCTTCTGGTGGAGATAAGAATCTCTTAGACAATCTTTCTCTGACTAGCTCTGAACTATGATCCTCAGATCTCAGCCTCCTTAGTAGCTAGGATTACAGGCACGAGCCATCAATGCTCTGCTGGATGTCTACTAAATGGTTGGAGATTGTACAAATGAGTTGGTTGGAACCTTGTACAAAACAGATATGTGATCTTTCAGTGAGCTACACCCCCATTTTTTTGAGACACTGTTTCACTATATAACTCAGTATGTTCTTGAACTCCTTGTGCAGCCCAAGTCGGTCTCCAACTCATAATTCTCCCATATCTGTACTTCACATGCTGGGAGTATAGATGTAAACTACAATTCCTGGTGAACATTTTTAAAGTAATATAGAACACTAAAACAGTGGTCTATAAATTTTATTTTTTTAAGAATGTATTTCTGGGCCAGGAACTGGTGGCTCACGCCTGTAATGCTAGCTACTCAGGAGACAAAGATCTGAGGATCTCAGTTCAAAGTCAGACTAGGCAGGAAAGGTAGTGAGACTCTTCTTGTCAATTAATCACCAGAAAACCGGAAGTAAAGGTATGGTTCAAAGTGGTAGACCACCAGCCTTCATCAAAATAGCTGAGAGACAGAGCTCAAGCCCTGGGTTCAAGCCCCTCGACCCCCCCCCACCCAAAAAAAAGGATGTTTCTGGATATACTAATAAGAATGCTAATTTTGGTTACTTTTTAAAAGAGTAAATTATATACAAGAATAGGGTGCTGGTGGCTTATACATGTAAACCACCTATTTAGAAAGCTGAGAACCAGAAATTTCAGTTTCAAGCTTGTCTGGGCAGAAAAATTCCCAATACCCTTTTGCAATTCATAACTGGGCACAGTGACATATGCCTGAAATCAAAGCTATGTGTGAGGTTGAGATTGTGAGGATAGAAGTCCAAGGACAGCCCAGGCAGAAGCAAGGCTGCTACTCTGTCTCTGTGGAAAGAAGCTAGGTTCAATCCCATCTGCCTGCCATCCTCACCATGTAAGTATGTCTAAAATGAAACAGATCAAAGTTCAGGTGCACATAGGTTAGAGAAGTAAGACTCTACCCTAAAAATAGCCAGTGAAAAACAGTGCTGGAAGTTTGGGGGAGCAATATCTCAGCAGTTTTGGGGAGTATGCTTTAATGGACAAAAGCACAGAGAGAATAGCTTTATTTTAATGGGAAATGTCTGCTCCAAAGTATGAAAGAAGGTAGCAAAAATAAGTTGGAATGAATCTGCATGTTGTATGTGGTTTGCAGAAAGGGAATTTTAGTTGCTTTGGCTTAGAATTACCTGCAAATGATAAGTATGAGAAAAAGTGTTGTAAAGCATTACATTTTTTAGCAAATGTGTATAGGTCTGATGAACGCATCCATAAGATAATTTTTTAAAGTAGGAGCTTGTGAATGATTCTCTGCCAGACATTACAGTTACGTACACCTTGTTTTACGCTCTGTTAAAATTCCAAAGTCTGAGAAACTTCTATTTGCTCTTAACAAGAAATAGTAAAAAGTTATTTTTCTGTGAAATCTGTTCAGAGAATAGGGATTTCATGTTTTACCTTACATTTTTGTTATTGTTTTTGAATTTAATTCTCCCTACATAGCCAAGACTAGCTTCATGATCTTTCTGCCTCTATTTCCTGAATGCTGGGATTATACAACTTCCCACCTTATTAGTTCCTGATTATTTGTGCTGTGATTTTTTTCTTGTCCATTAAAAAATGGGGGGCAGGGCTGGGAAGGTGGCTCAGTGGTAGAGCGCTTGCCTTGCATGCCTGAGGCCCTGGGTTCGATTCCTCAGCACCACATAAGAAAAAAGAAAAAAGCC
>NW_012267221.1:16251487-16271790 GCF_000151885.1 Dipodomys ordii
TTTTTCTGCTTATGTGGTGCTGAGGAATCGAACCCAGGGCCTCATGCATGCAAGGCAAGCACTCTACCACTGAGCCACCTTCCCAGCCCATCATAAATAGTATTTCAAAAGAAGGTTTAGTTTTGACCTTTTCTGATATTGTTTCTTATCGTATTATATTAACCAGAAAATGTCAGGCACATCACCCAACTTGCTGTAAAACTAAAAGCTTAGCTAAGCTTGATAGCTCATGCTTATAATCCTAACTACTTGGAAGGCTGAGAGCAAAAAGACTATAATAGTCTGGTCTGGGAGTAATGAACATGAGACCTTCATCTCAACCAATAAAAAGCTGTGCCTGGTACTGTGTGCCTATAATCCCAGCTATGCAGGAAGCACAAATAAGAAAACTATGGCACAGGCTAGCTGGCTAAATAAATGTGAGATTCTGTTTGAAAAATAAAGGCAGACAAGAGTTGGGCATGCGCCTCAAGGGGTAAGCACCTCTGCTAAGCAAAAGACGCTGAACAAATCTCAGTACTTACAAACAAACAAGCAAAACTACAGGCTAATAAGACCCAGAGCCTGTGGAAAGGATTCTGTAGTAGGCACATGCCTAAAATGCCAGTTTCTCTCTATGATTTCCTTATAATCCAGAGGATAACAGCCCTGAAATTATATTACATCACAAAGGGGATTTTTGAAGATATAATTAAGGGTTCAAATTATCTGACCTTAAAATAGATAGAATATCCAGCAAGCCTGATTTTATCATAGAAGCTCTGTAAATGCAGAACGTTGCCTAGTATGCCTGAGGCCCTGGGTTCCATCTCTAGTGATGTGTGTGTGTGTGTGTGTGTGTGTGTGTGTGTGTGTGTGTGTGTGTGTGAATTGAGTGAGGGCCGAACATTTTCTTCCATTCCCAGGAAAGAGAAAGTGAGACAGAAAGTCTGAAAAGAATTTAGGTTTGAGGATAGAGGACGAGTAAGAAGGAAAACTGGCAATGTCTAAGAACAGAAAATGGACCCCAGCTAACAGCCAGGAAGGATGTTTTCATAAATTTTCTAGGAAGTTTTTGCAAAAGCTAATTTTTGGCTGGGGTTGTTCAGTAGGGGATGATTCTTTGTGTGCTGACCTTTGCAAGGAGGCTTATAGAGTTAATTAACACCTTGTGCTACACTCCTGTGTTGAGATAAAGTGAGATAAGCCTTCTTGTTTTTAATAGCAATCTTTGGGGATTTTATTGTTGTCATTGTATATTTATTGAGCTTAAATGAACATCCGCTGAGCTAAACAAGTTTTTGAGATTTGAAATGGTCATTTGTTGGTTCTACTTTTACAATTAGATTTAGCGTCCTGTTTCTGTCATTAATGAGCTAAATAGAGCTTTGACTCATATTTACTCTAAGCATGTGTTAGTCATGCTATTGAGTCTTTAAAGTTATATAGTATTAGATATATAATGAAATGTGGTTTAGCTTCCAAGCCTAACTTTTTTACTTTGTTGTGATCATATTTAACTTTGGGATTTTACTGCACTTTAATGACTTTGTTTCTTTTCTTTTTTAAACCATTTACTTCTAAATTCTTAAAGGAAACATTCCCTTAGAATTTGATGACTTCCTTGTTTTTGGTTGCAGAGATTTCTGTAATGTTAAGTCATTAGAACAGATTCTCTAAGTCTTCAAGCTAATCATTACTTTATCTGAACATAAAACTTTACCAGATCTATTGCTTCATCCTTTATGATTTCCTTCCTTGTCTTAAACTTTCAACAATAATTTCCATTTGGTGAATTCACTACTAATGTCTGGCATTCACATATAACCATTTCTTCCATTAAATCATGTTTTAGTAAGTTACCCAAAGTTTAAATATACAGAACACAGGAAGAACACTGAAATATATGTATGTCCTATTTCACCTTAAGATTTCTTTCAGAATATTTTGATGTACATATTGGAACCATTTAAAGTAGTTCTACATTGCTTGAACACTTGTACCAAATTATATTCTGTCAAATGATATTTCAATTATGTTTACCTGTCTTATGTAGAGATAACCTTTATAAGGAAGATGGAAGAATGAGATTTGGTTAGCAGGTAAGCCTTCAAGAATATTGATTTTCTCCAGTGAGTCTTTGACCACAACCTATAATTTAAGCAGTTGCTATAGGATCAGCTTAACTGCTTAGACAGGAAACTCTTCTTAATCAGATCCTGGCAAACAAAAACAACAACAGGATGTAACTTCATGTTTTTATTTCAAAGATAGCAATTAGATTTAAAAACAATTAGATTTAAAAGCAATTTAAAAGAATTTAAATTCTTTTATCACACAAGCCATGTGAAAATTAAGATATAGTTATAAAACTTATCAAACTAATCTTCCACAATAAACATTGAGTCAAAGGAAACACCTACCTTAGATTGGATTAAAATAAGATGTTTTACATTGTTTTCAAGAAAAAAAAAGATTCCATTTATTAATGGATATCCTGGTTCTTCTTACCCTGAAACCACATGATCTTGTATCTTGTTGGTATTCTGCTAGGAAATACTTTGGGAATATCCGTTCCTGCTTTCCTAATTTGTGGACGAGAAGATTAATGTGAAAGAAGTTCATCCTGAATTTTCTTGAAGCCATGGAAAAAAGGAGCTAGCCTGAACTATGTGTATGCCATGGTTAAAAGATATAAATAATAGGCATATACATATAAAAGCCTCAATTATATCAACAGCCAACATTTTTATCATCCAAAAGGCTTGTATTTTTTTCTGTCTAGAGATCTTTTCTCAGAAGAGTGGACTCTGAGATTGGAGAAAGTTAACAGTTGATAATATAAAGAATGAAATAATTTTATTTTGAGTGGGTCATATATTAATTCAG
The DNA here is from genome assembly GCF_000151885.1 of Dipodomys ordii. NCBI lineage: Eukaryota > Metazoa > Chordata > Mammalia > Rodentia > Heteromyidae > Dipodomys > Dipodomys ordii. The sequence continues at coordinate 16,254,356 of NW_012267221.1, forward strand.
AACTGTATGGAGTTGTAGGATATAGTTATAGGATAGAAAATCCATTTATTATTACATAAATGTGCAAAGAATATGTAAATTTTATTTTTTTACAACTAGTAAAACCATACTGATAACTCAGCTAAATCATTGAATTGAGTGCAACAGAGATCTAATTTCTGTTTTGCTGATTCAAGGTACATCCTAAAGTTTAGATCATTTCTTCATAGTGAATGGAACATGATTAGTGTTACATTCAGTTGGTTAAAAAATAACCTCTTTACAAATAGGGAAGTGTCATATTAAGTGAAGTAAGCCAGACCCAAAGAAACATAGGTCTGATGCTTTCTCTTATTTGCAATAAATAGTATACATCTAGGATAATCTTAGCAGATGAGGAGAATAGCTCAATCCTTATGTACATATGATCATATAAGATGATGCTAAGCAAAATAAATTCCAAGACATGGACACAAGAAGTTTTCCTTTGTTGTTGTTTTTAATGTAATTTGTGATTTTCTGTTTCTTTTGTATGTTCTTCTCCCTATGGTACATACTCTGTTATCACTGTATTGGATTTTGGTACCCTGGTATTGTATATACGTTTTTCTGAATTAGGGAAGGGAAGGGGAACAACAGAATGGTGAGACAAAGGACAAGGGGGGAACCAATGTAACAATGATATTCACAAGACAATATGTTGGAAATAATCTGTACAGCTTGGGATGTGGGGTTGCAGGGAGGAAAAGTGAGAGAAAAATAAGGGGATGGGTAAAGAAATATACTTATTACCTTACTTATGTGACTGCAACCCCTCTGTACATCACCTTGACAATAAAAAAATAAATTTTAAACAGATTTAAATACTCTAATTTTAGAACTAAAACAAATAAACTCTTTAGTAGGACTACTTATTCTGTGCCATAGGTTCTTTGTAAAAGACATTTCAATGGAAAGCTTAACATTCTCATTGGATGGATGGAAAATCAGTATGATTTTTGTGCTATTCTGGTTCTTGGATATGTAACAATTGATAGCCACTAAGTTGTGGTCATTTTGGTTCAGTTCTTCAGAATTGTTTTTCCTACTGTGCTCAGAAACAAAATCTCTGGCTAGAAAATGGTGGTTTGTTTGTCTTTACTAAGTGAGGCCCTAACTTTTTTTTTTCTTAATTACGTTCTTTCTTGGTTGTTGCCAGCATTGAAGATCCTGCACTTATTCTGGGTGAGTATCCCATGGGTTCCCAGTTGTCCACCTAGAAATTCTTGGTTAAAGCAGGACTCTGACCTCTTCATTGTAACCGCAGGGCAGGGGTGCAGCTTAACTGAAAAAGTCCAGTAAGTAGATCCCCTCTTGAAATAGGCAAGAACTTCTTGAGGCCCTCGTATGCCTTGTAGCCTTTAGGTAACCATGAATACTGATCAAGGAGGCTCTGCTAACCACTTCTCCCACTGCATCAACAATACTGTAACCTTTTCCTCTTTGCGCAATGCCATTTGGAGGCCAGTCTCATGGTTACCTATGGCTAGAGTAGACTGTTTTTGACTGTCCTTTAAATTAACCAGAATTTCACCCTCCCATGATTTTAACCTTGTAGCTTCATCTAAAAGGTTTGTCTTTTTTTTTTTTCTTCTTTCCCATCATCACCTCTCCTGGAAGGAGAAAGCTTTTTTGTGTCCTTCCTTTCTCAAAGAACTTACTGATACCAGATCAAGGGTTTCCTCTTCTCGGTATTCTATTATAAAACCCTGCTGTTTAATTTACTGACATTGTTCTTAATATATCTTATGGGAGCTAAAGAAATTTGGAATTGTTTTCGGTGTTTTCAAACGAATTTTGATGTTGAAGCCTATTGACTGCCTGTGTTCTAAAAAACTAGGTTTGGGTTAAAAAATGTTTTATTTTCTCTTTTTTTATAACTCAACTCTGTGGATATAACTATGGTGGAAGCAAATGGATACTTTGGAAATCACTTGACTGTTCTTTCATCCAGTAAAAATTCATATGCTTGGGGCTGGGAAGGTGGCTCAGTGGTACAGCGCTTGCCTTGCATGTATGAGGCCCTGGGTTTGGTTCCTCAGCACCACATAAGCAGAAAAAGCTGGAAGTGGCACTGTGGCTCAAGTGGTAGAGTACTAGCCTTGAGCTGAAGAACTGAGGGACAGCGCCAGTCCCAGAGTTCAGGCCCCACGACTGACAAAAACCAAAAAAAAATATAAATAATTCATATGCTTGACATAGTCTTAGGTGCTTCTGTGTTAGTGGTAAAAGCAAACAATAAACAAAACAATAGAGACAGTACTAGATAATGATCAAGGTGTGGAGAATGAAGCAGGGAAAGGTAATTGGAAATGGTACAAGGAGTTATGCTATTCTTAACTTGGAAAAGGCATCATTGAGAACATGGCTTTTAAGAAATATAAATATTGAATGTATTAATCATACAGTATCTAGGAGAAGACCATTTTAGGTGAAGAAAAAATAATTAGTAACTCCAAAGGCATACAAATAGTAAGTATACCTTGTTGGAATAGGAGATGAGCTTAGACAGTATTAAAAGCTGCTTTGTACCAACTGTTCACTGAGCAAAATAGTAAGTCAGTCAGAGTGGAGGCTGACTTATGGTGCCATTGATTGTTTCTTTCATGGCTTAGCTTTCACTCTCTCCATTCCTAAATCTTACCAACAGTGATCACAGTCCTAAATGATCTACTTTTACTTCATTAAGATTTTCTCAGAGGTTTGTATTCTCCATTACTTCAGAGTATTATCCTAAGTATCTAGAAGATTATCTGGCACATAACACATCATCCATATGTATGTGTTGATTTGAACAAAAATTGTTTCTCCAATTATTAGGTTAAAAATGAGAAGCTTGGAGCTTCAATACCCAAGTGGAACTATCGAAATGAAAGATTACCTCATAAGCCATAAATTAGACTACAGCGAGGTCAACTTGCATGGACATAGGGAATAAGATGAAAGGCCTGTGTTCAGGAGGAATCCTGGTTGTGTCATTGTTGACCTGTAGGTTCTGAACATTCTTTAACCTTTATATGCTGCAATTTCTTCATCTTTAAAATGAGGAAAAAAGTGTAATTCAAAGAGTCACTGTGAGGACTAAATGATTTACATATTAGAAATTACATATATACATATGGTATAATCATTTCAACTGGTATGCATGCATTAGTAATTATAATTATTTTTGATTTCTACCATATGTAGATGGAGGCTCAGCATCTGATTAAAATGAGTCCATATTGACAGATTTTAAAGGAATCTAACTTAAGCATTCTCATTTTCTTATATTTTAATTGCTTTTAGTTACAAATAAAATTTAATTATCTTTTAAATAATATAGAAAAATACCATCTCATTGTCACAGCCTAGCCAAAACTTTATTTTAGTTAAGTATGTTTATTTTCTTGTCAACAATATTAGTTTAGATTATGAATGTGCTAATTAATCAATGATAAGTGTTAAAAATTCATTATATTAGCTTATCCTTGGGCCCCAAAAGATACACACAGCATGAACTTATTTTGCTACTTTCAACTTATGGACAAAATACCAAATCAAGTATCAGTATCCTGAAATGTTGTTATATGAAGCTGGTATTTTCATGCCTAGGTCTCCATGGCTGGGGAAGAACCCAGTCACAATGTTCCTGAAGGGGCCTACCTTAGGCCTTATTATATAGTTGAAGAGCAATTTCAATTAGTTCTAATTAGAATAGGACTAATTAGAATCGCAGCCATATCCTACTTTCGTGAGTTTGGTGGTGTGATTTTCTTAAGGAATCCAAACATAATGTTTAGACTTACAGATGTCTCCTTAGTATTTGGCAAATAGAGCTAATTTACAGGAAAATAAATGTCCCCAAGATGGATGTTATACATTGAAAAGCTCTTCATTAGCCATAACTACACAAATTACAGTTATTTCAGTTACAGTTTAATTTGGAATTTATTTCAGTAGATTAGCAAATTCATCCAAATTCTTCAAATTCTTATGACTTGGTATTATGTTCTAAGGAAATGATTTATTAAACATGCTGCTCAGAAGACACGATAATTTAGTTCAGGTGCTAATCTGTGTTTCACAAATTTGAAACTTACATGACATACTGAGTATGATTATGAAGTTAACAAAAATATAGTCATGAATAGAACACTAGCTGTAGTATAAAAAATTAATCTCAGCCTGGCACTGGTGTCTCATGCCTGTAATCCTAGCTACTCAGGAGGCTGAGATCTGAGAATTGTGGTTCAAAGCCAGCCTGGGCAGGAAAGTCTTTGAGACTCCAATCTCTAATAAACTACTCATTAGTGGTGCTGTGGCTCAAGTGGTGGAGTGCTAGTCTGGAGCACAAGGAGGCTCAGGGAGAGCACCCAGTCCCAGAGTTCAAGTCTCAGGACCAGGGGGTAAAAAATAATCTCTTACTAGATGACCTTGGCTTTAATTCTTACTTTTTATTCCATAGATTATTTGGTTGTAGGAATGTGGGAGGAAATCTAACAGACATGACCTTGTTTCTTTCATTGGTATTTGTGCCAATGAACTCTAGAAAGAAGATCCTATATATATTCAAGACATTGGCTGCTTGCTAATAAGATTCAAAGACTAGCAGAGTACTTCCATAAATTAAGAGAAAAGAGATTTGGTAAATCTTCTCCCTTTCCCTTCCCTCATTTCCCTCCCCTTCCCTTTTGTGTTTTTTGATCTCTTTCTTTTTGGTTTTTGCCTTTTGCCAGGACTGGGGCTTGAACTCATGGCCCCATGTTCTTACTTGGTTTCCTCTCACACTGATGGCTGGCACTCTACCATTTGCATTCAACCTCCACTTCTCTTTTTTTTCTAGTTGATTGGAGACAAGAGTCTCTCTAATTTGTCTGCCAGAACCAGCACTGAACTGCCATGCTCAGATCTCAGGCCCATGAGTATCTAGGATTATATCTGTGAGCCACTGATGCCTAGCTAAAAGTCCTGCCAGTTTAATCCAGGTAACTACCAACTTGAGGATACATCAAGGAAGTCCTTTGCAATTACAAGGTTATTTTTGGAAATCATTTCCCCCCAACTTAGCACTCACTGTTTCTAGGTTAAATGTCATGAACTCATGGGATCATATAGTACACACATCACATGTAAAACATATGATACATATATGGCATGTAATAAAATCCGAAAGATCTAGCATAAATGTATTTACAGTTATTTTGACTCTTGAAAGTGTGAATCCTGGGCTGGGAAGGTGGCTCAGTGATAGAGTGCTTGCCTTGCACGCATAAGGCCCTGGGTTCGATTCCTTAGCACCACATAAGCAGAAAAAGCCAGAAGTGGCACTGTGGCTCAAGTGGCAGAGTGCTAGCCTTGAGCTGAAAAGCTGAGGGACATCACCCAAGACCAGAGTTCAAGCCCCACAACCGGCAAAAAAAAAAAAAAAGTGTGAATCCCTAATTACATTATTGTAGGTAAGAAAACATAGCATAATAAAGTTGTGCCTTTTCTCTTGAATGTCATAGATACTGTAGCCACCCACAAAGTGAGTCAAAATACTGGGAGAAAACACATTTGATGTGGCTTTTCCCCCAGTCCTGGAGCTTGAACTCAGTGCCAGACAATGACCTTGAGCTTCTTTTTGCTCAAGGCTAGCACTCTACCACTAGAGCCATAACATCACTTCCTGCTTTTTCTGTTATTTAGTTTTCTGTTTATGTGGTACTGAGACTCAAACCCAGGGCTTCATGCATGCTAGGCAAGCACTCTACCACTGAGCCACATTCCCAGCCCAACATTTGATATTTTATTTATTTATTTTTTTGTCCGTCATGGGTCTTGAACTCTGAGCTTGGGCACTGTCCCGCAGTTCTTTAACTCAGGGCGAGTGCTCTGCTGCTTGAGCTGCAGTGCCACTTACATCATTTGATTTTTTTTTAAACAGGAGTTTCTCAACCACCGGATGAATAAGTGGGCTAATGACTTAGAGACTTCTCTGAAGAGGAAATAAGAATGGCCAATAGACACATGAAGAAATGCTCAACTCTAGCCATAAAAGAAATGCAAATCAAAGCAACATTGAGATTCCACCTCACCCCAGTTAGAATAGGTATAATCAAGAAATCTAATAACAACAGATGCTGGAGGGGACGTGGCCAAAAGGGATCCCTACTGCATTGCTGGTGGGCATGTAAACTTGTTCAGCCACTTTGGAAAGCGGTATGAAGTTCCTCAAAAGACTCCACATAGAGCTCCCCTATGATCCAGCAATTCCACTTTTGGGCATTTACCCAAACAATCACAAACAAGGCCATAAATCTAAAGCTACCAGCACAACTACGTTTATCACAGCAATATTCACCATAGCTAAGATAAGGAACAAACCCAGATGACCCTCAGTAGATGAATGGATCAAGAAAATGTGATATATATGAATTCTATGCCTCCATCAGAAAGAATGACATTGCCCCATTTGTTGGGAAATTGAAAGACTTGGAAAAATTATATGAAGAAAAGTAAGCCAGACTCAAAGAAACATAGGTCCCATGGTTTCCCTTATCTGCAATAACTAGTATATGTCTAGGACAAGCAAGCAGAAGAAGTCAAAAGCTATGTATATATTACTATATAACCTGATGCTAAGTGAAATGAACCCCAAGGTAGGGACACAAGAGGTTTTATCTTTGTTGCTGTTCTTCTTAATGTCCTTATAATGTACTATGTTATTTTTTTTGTTTCTTTTGTACATTCTTCCCCCTGTTGTCACTGTATTTGATTCTGGTGCCCTGCATCTTATATATACATTTTTCTAATTTAGGGAGGGGAAGGGAAATAACAAAATGCTGAAATAAGGATACAGGATGCCCCACTGTAACAATGAGATGTTACAAAACAGTATTTTAAAAACGAACTTTACTGCTGGGCAGGGGAGAGAGAAAGGAGGGAGAATTTGGGGGGGGGAGAAAGGGATGGTAGAGGAAATATAAAGAAGAGTGTAACAATGCTTGATTGGAAATGGACTCATTTCCTTGCTCATGTAACGGTCACCCCTCTGTATAGTATCTTTACAATAAAAATATACATTAAAAAAAGAAAGTGTACAAAGGAGTTTCTGTGGCTGAAAGTAAATAATTATTTTACATGAAATAATCCTAAATGATCACTGATAAAAATTATATCCATATAAAAACTTACATTAAAATCATTTTAAATATAATTCTCCAAAGAGAAGATTCTGGAGTTTAATTGTTCTGGCCTGCCGCCTTGAGACTACATTTAGGTAATTTGAAGCTACATAAAATGTAAAACCTAAAGACCAAAACTATGAGAAATAGAGATACAAATCTATTAATTTTAGACTTTGGGATTATCATTTTTCAAAGATGTTTCCTGCACAGTTCTAAGTGTCTGGCCCTAAGAATGACAAGCAAGCAACTTTATCAATTGTCTTTTATATTCTTTATTCTATTCTGGGCAAAGCAACAGTGTCTTGATTCCAGCAGTGATTCCCCAGTCTGCTTTAGTATTGGATTTCCATTGTGACCAGCAACAGCTGAAACTGAGCCCAGTGTACTTGTTTACCCAATCTGAAATCTACAAGAGACACGTAAGGTAAATTATCACATCTCTCTGTCTCTAGAAAAGGTAAAGTCTGATCAACTATTTCCAGAAGAATAGCTCTGCTTTCTAACCAGAGGAGAAAAAAATGAACAAATAACAAGGAGAGGAAATTTTCTTCAGAAATGCATTTGCATGCTTTCCAACTATTTCTATGCTAATACAATTGCAACAGCAAGCAATGTTCATGGGACTTTGGATGGGGCTTCAAGCACAGCCAAATTGAGAGTGAGATTATGCATTTGGGCATTATAGATTCATCAATTTGCCCTGAGAAAATTCTTTTCATTAGATAAAATTCTTTTCATGGAATAAATACTTGCATAAGATAGAAAAATTATGGTACACCTTGTCTTCCATTAAGAAATGTTTCTATTCTCAGTACCTCCCCATCTCCAGGTCCTTTTATCTCCTGGATTGTTCTCTATCCAGCCTGGGCATACCGAACTAAACTAAAATTTAACTCCTTACCACGGCCTCACCTTGTTCTGATGTTTATTTGCTATTGCATGCCAAATTCTGCTACTGACACTTCACAAATGACCTCTGAACCAGTCTCGACTATTCAGTTGCTCCCGTCATACTTTGAATATAAATCAGCCCATACTTCTCTTCTGGCTTTGATCTCCCTCTAGCTCCCAAGAATAGCTCACATGATGTGTTCTTGAGATACAGCACAGATCAGACTTAACCTTGAATCAAACACTTGAATAGACTAGATATATTGGTTCACACTAGATTCCAGCTCTCAAGGACTGGAGGAAAAGGATGAGTTTGAGGCTAACATGGGAGGCCTTGAGTTTGGACTTACAAGGGTTTAGGATATACAGCAAGAACATATATATATATGTATATATATATATATATATATATATCACTAAAATAAAGCAAAGCAAAATCTTTTTGATGGCTCCATACTATCTTCAAACTGGCTCCCCAAATCATTGACATGGCTCTCTTTCATCTGCCAAAACACCCAATTCCAAGCTGTCACATGAGTAAGAGTTCTGCAAAAACTATACAAAATTTCTCAAACATTGGATTTCCTGATATAGTTATTCTTAATTCTTTGTCTTTGAAATACTATTTTCCTCATGTAAAAGTTTATTCTTGTAGTAATTAGTGAAATCTAACTTCTTCAGTTCCTAATCAGCCACTCAATATGTTATCCAACCTAACAAGAGCAACAGTTCAACTTGCTGAGCATTCCTGACATACTAGTACCACACGGATCCCTTGAGCAAATCATCTTGAATCCTTACCCAAGGACCCATAGGAAGATACCATTATTGGAGCTGGGGGTTTAGCCCAGCAGAAGGGCGCCCACCCGGCGCGCACAAGGCCCTGGGTTCGGTCCTCAGCCTGGAAAAAAAAAAAAGCTACAAAAGACCAAAAAAAAAAAACCCCAAAACAAGGAAGATACCATTATTCCCATTTTATTGGTGGCTTAACAGTTACTTGGGGACACCAATGACTTTTACATTAGGATGTATAGATCAGAAGCATTATATGACATATTTCCTTGCCTGCCTGCCTTCCTTCCTTCCTTCCTTCCTTCCTTTCTTCCTTCCTTCCTTCCTTCCTTCCTTCCTTCCTTCCTTCCTTCCCTCCCTCCCTCCTTCCCTCCCTCCCTCTCTTTCTCTTTCTCTCTTTCTATCTCTTTTTTTTCCCTTGCAGTGTAAGAAATAGCAGAAGCATGTTCTCTGCAGCCAGCATAAGTGTTGGGGCCTGGTACATATTAATTCTAGGCTACTTTTGTGTGTGTGTGTGTGTTTTGTCTGTCATGGGGCTTGAACTCTGGGCCTGGGCGCTGTCCCTCAGCTCTTCCGCTCAAGGCTAGCACTCTACCATTTGAGCCACAGCACCACTTCTGGTTTTCTGGTGGTTAATTGGAGATAAGAGTCTCATGGACTTTCCTGCCCAGGCTGGCTTTGAACTGTTATCCTTTGATCTCAGCCTCCTACGTAGCTAGATTGCAGGTGTGCACCACCGGCACACAGCTAAGCTATTTTTTAAAATTTTATTTTGCATTTTTTATTTTGTATTGTTGTTGCAAAGGTGATACACAGAAGGGTTAGAGTTACATAAGTCAAGTAATCAGTACATTTCTTTTTTGAACATTGTTACCCCTCCCTCCCTTTCTCCAACTTTTCCCCTCCAGACTGCCCCACAAGTTGTATTATTCATTTTTAACATAGTGTCTACTGAGCTTTCGTTCACCATTTTGTCCCACCGTTTCTGTATCCCCCTTTGCCCTCTCCGAAACAGATAAACTTACATACAAGACAAAGGTAGCGAGAACAAAAACAGTAACAAAGGAGAAAAAGAAAAACAAAACCTAAAATAACAAAAAATTTCTTGATATGATTTCTTGGAGTCTATTTCAATATATTTCATTTTATATGATCATGTGCATATAGCTATTGAACCTTCATGATCCTTTCCTAAGAATATCATTCTTTGGTCTCACTATCTGAATGTCTAGAGTCTGGTATAATTCATCTTGTCCAAATCTATTTTTTGTTTTTGTTGTCTTTTAACATCCAGTGTGTTTATTTGTAGATTTATAGGCACATTCTAGGTACAACAAGTGAGGGAAACCATGCAACCTATGTTTTTTTTGTGTCTAGTGTACTTCACTTAAGATAATTTTTTCCAAGTCTTTCATTTCCTTACAAATGGGGCAATACCATTCTTTCTGATGGGAGCGCAGAACTCCATTGTGTATATCTATACACCACATTTTCTTGATTGATTTGTCTGTGGGGGCATCTGGGTTAATTCCATCTTGGCAATAGTAAACAATGCTGCAGTGAACATGGTTGTGCTCTTGAACATTGTTTCATAATCTATCTGCAGCATCATTTTTTGTATTTTTTATTGTAAAAATATTGTACAGAGGGGTTACAGTTACATGAGCAAGTTAATGGGTATATTTCCTATTGAGCATTGTTACCTCCTCCTTTGTTTTCCCCTACATCCTTTCCCTTCCACCTCCACAACTAGACCCCCCTGCCAGGCCCCTCACGAAGTTGTAAAGTGTTCGTTTTCAATATAGTGTTTTGTACATCTCATTGTTACAATGGGTCAACCTGTATCCCTATTTAAGCATTTTGTTTTTTTCCCTTCCCCTCCCTGAATTAGCGAAGTGTATATACAAGATGCAGGGCCTGACATCAAATATAGTATAAACAGGGTTTATACCTGGGGGAGGAACATACAAAGAAACAAAAAAAAAATCACATGGTACATTATAAATATCTTAGAAACAATAGCTTAATTTAAATTAATTTAATTTAAACTAAATTAATAGCTTAATTTAAAATTTCGCTTAACATCATCTTATATGGTCATATGTACATAGCTTTTGACACTTTCCAGCTAGGCTACTTTTAAGGTCTTTAAAACTTCTTCTTACTTGGAATTTTAGCGTCAGTGGTAAATTCCTTAAGAACATAGGTTATAGCTCTTTCGTTTCTATGCTAATAAAAAAATTTCAAATGGCTTTGCCCATCATTGTAGATAGTCTCTTCCACTCTACCCAGCCTGACTTTCTCCTCTGGTTGTCCCTGAGTTGCTACCACAGTTGCTGCTTTACATGTGGCCATGGCTGTGAATCCATGCCATGTCTGAGAAATGGCATGCCATCATCACAACCCTTTTATTCTTATGGAGACACTGACCTTTATCCAATTACTCATGATCAACTGAGACCAGATTTTAATATAAAAGAAAGCAGGGAAATAGTAGGGAATGTTGCAATGGAAGGAAAATATACAGCATACTCACTATTACCATAGGCCCTGATTCTCTGAACTTCCAACTTTTCCTTTACTAGCGATGCCTGACCAGAGCTATTCACTCTTACCATCCAAAATTCCATAGCTTTCTTTCTTTTTTTTAAATTGTGAAAATACTGTATAAAGGGGTTACAATTACATGGGCAAGGTAATGCCTACATTTCTTATCAAGCATTGTTACCTCCTCCTTTGTTTCCCCTACCCATCCCTTCCCATTGCCCACCCCCCCCTCTTCTCCTCCTCCCAGGCCAAAGTTGTAAAGACATTGCCTTATTTGTTAGGAAATGGAAAGACTTGGAAAAAATTATATTAAGTGAAGTAAGCCAGGCCCAAAGAAACATAGGTCCTATGGTTTCCCTTATTTACAAGAAATAGTATATGTCTGAGACAGTCAGAAAAAGTCAGATAAGTTGATGTTAGAGGAAATGAACCCCAAGATAAGTATTCAAATGTTTTTCTTTCATGCGATTGTTTCTAACATATTTATAAGATGATTTCTTTGTTGCTTTGTATGTCCCTCCCTCACGGTATAACCCCTGCTTTTACTGTATTTGATGTTGGTATAATTTGTGGAGGGGAAGGGAAAAAACAAATCATTTAAATAGGGATACAGGTGCACCCATTGCAACAATGAAATGTATAATTCATTATGTCGAAAATTCTATAGCTTTCTAAAGCAGAGTTTAAAATAAATCATCCACCTCAGAGTACCATTTGTTTTCCCTTTTATCATGGGAAAGAGTCCCTCCTTGGGTTTTATTTCTCCATTTATTGTGATTAACATAAAAATATACATTTTTCTTAGAGAAGCCGCAGGCCTTACTCACACATAGTGAGTTTATATCCCTTATTAGCTCAAATTTGATTTGAGTCATTCTGATAATTCATAGATACTTTGCTAATTGATTGTGAGCATGATTTATCATCAGAATGTAGAGGATAGATTGTATTTCATGTTGATTTCCAGTAGTTGTTATTGTTTTAAATAGTTCCATAACTTATTACTGCCAATTTTGTCACCAGTTCTCACAACAAATTCAAATACATAAAATGTTTGGGCAGGGAACGTTTTTGTTCTGCCAAGAACAATTTTGATAATGTAGGATCATTTGAAGGCCATATCAAATTATCAGTACAAACAGACAAGTCATGGGGAACCATAGAATTGCATATGTATCTGTCCTCTGTCCTCATGAGTATTTCAAATCCTTATGTAGCCCAAAGGCCAGCATTACCCACTCCTGTGGTGTTTTATGGAGAAGGAAAAGAGAGAAAGCAAGGTATCTGAACTGAAATTGGAAGGTGAGGGAGTACTAGGCACCAGGTTTTTGCTAAATTAGGAAGCATGAGGAAGAAGGAAAAGAAGGAAAAAGAAAAAATCTAAGATGGAAAGGAGGAAAAGGAAAGATAAAAAGAGAAAGCTCTATTCAGGAAAGAATGAGATTTGCTCTAAGCCATTTCTGATTAGATTAAATGAGTCACGTGACTAACACTTGAGCCAACTTCTTATGAGAAGTTGTTTTGGAAGTAGCTGGACAGTACTAGAACTCAAAAAAAAATTTAATTTTAATTTTTTGTGAACATACTGTACAGAGGGGTTACAATTACATGGGCAAGATAATGAGTACATTTCTTATCAAGCATTGCGGCCTCCTCCTTTGTTAACCCTTCACATCCCTTCCCAGCCTCTCCCCCCCACCCCCAATCTTCCCCCCTCCCTTTCCCCTCCCTCCCACCAACGTTGTAAAGTTCGTTTTTGACATGACAACTTATACTTCTCATTGTTGCAACGGGTCCACCTGTATCCTTAAATGACTTGTTTTTCCCCATCTCCTCCACAAATTATACCGACATCAAATATAGTGAAAGCAGGGGTTATACTGTTGGGGAGGGACATACAAAGCAACAAAGAGATAATCTTATAAGTGTGTTAGAAACAATCGCATGAAAGAAAAAAAACATTTGAATACATATCTTAGGGTTCATTTTCCTAACATCACATTATCTGACTTTTTCTGCTTGACTCATACATATACTAGATATTGCAAGTAAGGGAAACCATGGGACCTATGTTTCTTTGGGCTTGGCTTACTTCACTTAATATAATTTTTCCAAGTCTTTCCATTTCCTAACAAATGGAGCAATGTCATTCTTTCTGATGGAGGCATAGAATTCCATTGTGTATATGTACCACATTTTCTTGATCCATTCATCTTCTGAGGGGCATCTGGGTTGGTTCCAGATCTTAGCTATGGTAAATAATGCTGTAATAAACATAGTTGTGCTGGTAGCTTTAGTGTGGTCTTGTTTGTAAACATTTGGGTAAATGCCCCAAAGTGGGATTGCTGGGTCATAGGGGAGCTCTATGTGAAGTCTTTTGAGGAACCTCCATACTGCTTTCCAAAGTGGTTGAACAAGTAAAACTCAAAATTTTTTTCAGACACATGAAAATAAGGAAACCAAGTTCTTTTATACATTGCCATTATTCCATGCCTTATATATTTTCTCACCTGTTTATCAATTGATTTATAATTTTAACTATTTGCTGCTTTATTATTAACTTCAAATAGGGATAACATTTTTTTAAAAACAAAGTCTGGTTATTCAATAATTTATAGTAGAAATTATAAAACCTATTACTTTTAACCTTTTCTAAAGTGAGTCTCTCCACATGCTCTCCTCAGCACTGAGGCTTTGCAACTGGAAGCTACAGAATTGTCATTGGAATTTAGTCAGTGAAGCTACCACCTTTCTTTTACCCATTGGCTGACTTTGCTTCACTCTTCTTTGGCTTCCAGTACAGAGGCAGGGTATCTGTAATCTTTGTTAATGTGAGAGTGGTTCTTTTCTTTGAGACCAAGGCTTCCATTTGATCCTTTCCTGGAATGTCCAGTTGATAGAACAGATAAGACACTGACTACCAAGAAAGCTAGCAGTGAAAAGAACAATGGAATTCATTGTAACTAATTGGTTAATTCACTAATATTCTAAGTTTATTGTGTGGGTTAGTCTTGGATTCCTGCACTAAAATAATCCTCTGCCTCAGCTTCTCTAGCTGAGATTAAAGGAATATGCTGCTGTTTAAGATGTTTAAGATGATTTTCATAGGTGATTTCCTAATGATTATTAGTTAGTATATAAACTTGGCTGTCTAAATGATAGATGTGACAAAATCTTTAAATTGTTTCCAAGTCAAGAAGTGTTTCTATATTTTGAGGTACATTACTTAATTACCTCATTCTTAAATATTAATTTTATAATTTTGAAATATTTTAAAGGCATCAAATACCATAAAAAGTATAATTGCTTTTATAAGATTTAAATAGTCATATAAGTGATAGCCTGCTGTTTTCATAAGCAATGTATGACCCATACTGCGCTTTAAGATGTGTCTTTAAAGATAAAATTTTAGTATTTCAGATATTCACTCTGTCTCTCGAAGGAAACATCTTTCCCTTTCCCTCTATCCTTGTTCCATGCAATAGAATGTCCCCAGATTACAGAGCTTGCTTGTTCTTGTTTAGTAACCGTTCTTGCCAGTTGATGAATAGACCCTCACAGCCCCTTACCTTCTCTCTTGGGCTCTGCTGTCATAAAATTACTGTTCAGTTGGTATCTACATGATCTTTCAGGCCTTGAGTTTAACAAGCTGAAATCTAGTGAATCTCGATGTAATTACTACAGCCTCCTCCTAGTCCCCAACAATATTGCACAGCACAATATCAGAATATAGAATATGTATATTAATATACATTTACAGAACTATTTTACTTAAATAATAAGCTAATACATTTCAACAAAATTTAAGCCTCATTTAAAATTATTTGCAAAATAATGACCACTAACAGTGCACCAAAGTTTTCTTGCCTCCAAATAATTATACAGTGCTCTCTAACTGCTGAGCCCTGATCTTTACTACTATGGTTGACTTCCTATGGTTTGTAAATATTACCAACAACATAAATATCATCATGAATGTCATTCAGCATGAAGTCAGGAAAACAGAAGTCACTCTTAAGCTTCCACAAATTAGGGATCATTAAATACAAGATAAATTACCTGTTTCACTCAGATAAAGATAAACAGAGTAGGTAAGTAGGCAGCTCAGAGCTCTAATTCCTCTTGGATCAGAAAGACACCCAGTGAATGTGGAAACTAGAAACTGGAACCACATGGCAACTGGCACTCTGGTGGAGTAAAGCAGTGAGTGCTTGCTGGGAGAAGGCTGAGGGGTGGGGGCACTCCATGTCCCAGGAGACATGGGTGCTGTTAGAGTTTCCTTAAGACACAGGTGATGAGGCAAGGGATGCTCTTACTTCTCCCTATAAGGCAAAATCTGTTTAAATAACAAAATCCTGTGTGTATCTTTTAAAGCCTCTCTGTGTTTTGACTCTGTGGGAAGACATCAGCCAGGAGCTAAACTGAATTTTGTTGAATGGAGACATTCATGGTACTGCAAGAGTGGAATCCGTCAGGAGAGACTAATCTGAGGTAATGTTTACCAACCGGGTAAAGCACAGGTACATTGGTCTTTTTTCCTGGAAAAATTTGAAGATTATCATATGCATACTTCCATTTGTCATTCTGTAACATCAGAGGCTAGAAAGCAGATAGTAGTAGCTGACAAGTATTCAGATTCTGTGTGTAAGACTTTCTTCTAAGAGCTTTATACACTTATTGCTTTAAAGAAAACACTCTCAGAACCACCCCAGGTGCGACCACTAACCTATTTTAAGGAAGAGAAAGTTGAAGCTAAAAGTACATTGTTATATACAGACGAGTTAGTTGTATTTTGGGGTACTAAAAACAGTCTTAATAACTATGTGATTATTGCCAGAAACAAGGTCTTCAGATAAATATTTTTTAAATAAAACAGTATTTTCTTGTAGATATAATCCACCTACCACTACCCCAAACCACAGTCTTCTTTACCAGTACACTCTGGCCTCAGACCATCATTGCCATTCTGGTTTTATTTATAGTAGCCAGAGTAACTTCTTCAAAATTCCTGATAGTTTTCCACTGATAGTGAAGTACTATATTATCAGAAATATTATACTGTGAGATTTTAGTGGATAGGAATAGGTTAGTGTGTTTGAAGTGCAATTGGCTTCCTGATGTAGCTAAGCAGTCATTCATTTATCTACCCATCTCATTTGGGGGGGAAACTTATCTTTACCTCTCTTAGAGACCATGGGAAAGCTCCAAAGATGAGTCAAGAAGGCCATCCTGAAATTACCCTGCTCCTTGGGCTAGGAGAAGAGCATTGGTCCTCAGGCAACAGAGAGCTACAGCGAGTCTAAGGCTCATTTGTTGACTCACCTCCCCTCTGAAAGGCTCCAGAGGGTTTTTGAGTCTGCTGGATCTCCTGGCAAAGTGACACTCACTACAAAATGTCCATCAGTGGAACTATTTATTTTGGCCTTTCCCAAGTAAATTTGGTGGGTAGCCTGGTTAACAAAGGGTACTCCTCAGACTAGAGATGGAAAAGCAGCTGGAGTGAATCTCTAGTAGTAGAGAGGAAGCAGGGCAAAGGAAACTGGCCAAGTACACATATTAACTAAATGTAACAAATTACGTGTTTATATTTTTAAAAAACCAGCTAAAGCTAAAAGAGCACTGCAACAGTCCTTAACTTGCTGAAAAAAGGTTGCAGCTACGCTCTGTGCAAGGATTTCAACCAAAGTGCTGCTCTCAACAAACAAAATTATCTTAGGTATTTCTCATGTGTGATAATAAACAAGTGCAGAACAGGGTGAAAATCCTGATGCTGTTCTCATATTTCTGAGAAATGAGAAAGAAAAGATTCATTGTCTAAAAACAGAAGGATTATCTATCAACTGATCAACTCACAATAAAATACCTTAGGAAAAAACTTATGTTCTCCTAGTCTTAGGTATGCCCAATCAAAATGACTGCAATAGTTCAAGAAAAATGTTTTTTTTTTTTTTACAATTTTTTTACTGTTTCATAAAATTGGCAAAGGGAGGCTTCACATATATATCGGTAATATACATATACATATATCTTTAAACT
>NW_012267221.1:16273295-16291046 GCF_000151885.1 Dipodomys ordii
AGTTGTGAACCGTGATTCTCAGATCTCAGCCTCCTGAGTAGCTAGGATTACAGGTGTGAGCCACTGGCACCCGGCTGTAAAACATCTTTTTGATCAAAAACTCTCATTTACAGTTTTTTTTCCAAAAAGGAAAAACAAGAACAGAATGTGATGATAAATGTAAATCTCAAACATAAATCACTCATGAATTGATGTTTTTATTTAGGACAACAAAATATTGAATGCTTATACCTTCTGTTTAATCTTGAGTAGCTTATATGAGCTGATATTCCTTTCTTCTTACTGGATTTTATGTTCTATATTGAATTTGGATTCAATATAAATTTCTAGTAAATCTTCTGCTGAGATAGGGATTCCTGGGGACTCATGAGACAGCACAAGCATTCACTATACTTGGCCATCACAAATGTGTGTACAAGTTTCCATTTATGATTGGCCCAGTATTGCTGGGTCAAAGGACCTAGAAGTGTTCCGTTTTGAGGGAGAATTTCCCCATCTAAGGGTGTATTCAGAGATTCAGCATTATCAAAGAAACTGTGATTACCAAGAGGAGGTGGGGAATCATCAAGTATACGTTACCAGAAGTATTTTTAAAAGAAGGATAGTACAAAAGAAGGATAGTACAAATTCTGTTAGCTTCTTTTTTCTGCCCTCACTTGGCATTTTCTACCACCTGAGCCAGGTCTACAGTTCTGGCTTTTTGCTGGTTACTTAGAGATGAAGGTCTTGAGGATTCGTCTGCTCAGTTTGGCTGCAAATGGTGATCCTCAGGTCTCAGCCTCCTGAGTAACTAAGCATTATATACACGAGCCACTGGTACCCTGCTGATGTTTCATCAAGCTGGCAAGCACAAGGAAAATAAAAAGAAAAAAATACAAATAACAAATACAGAATATATGTACTATAAAGAAATGCTTAGCTCAGGTAAATCATGTTGTTGACCAAGTTCTTGAGGAAATCTGGTCAGAAAACTCTAGGCTCACATTTGGAGTTACTAGAACAGCCTCCAGTTGAGCTCAGTGAACTTGACCTGAACCGCAGGCTGAAAAGGGTTCTGGCAGTCTTAGGGTAAAGGAGAGGTATAGAAATAAAATTCAGAGGAAGCTTGGAATGATGGTAGACCTAGCAAGAAAGGACAATGACCCTGGGTGAAGGCCAAAGGAGAGGCCAGCTGCCTCCAAGGGAAATAGAAGTAAAGCTGTCCAAGAACAGATTGTATAAAGCTTTAAATCGGTGCAAAGATTATTGAGGAATGTAAGAATGTGCTGGTGCAAATTACTTCAGTACTATAAAATTTGTACTCTCTAATTTTTCTCACACTCTAATAGAGAGTTAGAACCTTTTCAACTCTTTTAACTGGTGAATCTGCAACCCTCAACAAGTTGTGTATGGTACTGTACCTTGAGGATAGTGTGTTGTGAACAGCCTCAGTGTTGGGTGTTGCTGAGAAGAAAAATAAAGGGAAAAAAGGCAAAGGACAATAATCCTCCCTATGTGAGCTTGGTTGGAACAACTTTGCTGCTCAAATTGTGAAGAAACATCCAAAATAAGAGTCATAGGGGAACCTTTCTATTAATTCCTTGAGTTTGAGTATTCTACTTGAACATTGTATGCCTTAGTTACATCTGTATGCTAACTTAGTTATACAAAAAAGAATTTATAACAATAATAATTGTAAGTCTTCAACAGGGATGGATGGTAACTTTGCTTTGCCCATATGCTAGAAGATTTTATTTTTAGCATTAGAGAAGGAAATAATAGACAGCTAAGAAAAGAGAATACTGGATGGTATTATTTTCACTTCTTTTTTTCTTTAATAAAACTTAATTTATTGGGGGACAGTGTTAGAGTCGTAGTAAAATTAAAGGGAAAGTACAGAGATATCTTACACACCCCCTACTTCCACACATGAAGTCTTCTCCACATCTAAATCTCTACACAATGACACATCTGTTATAACTAATGAGCCTACATAAATATCATGACCACCCATGGACCATAGTTTATCTTAGGGTTCCTTTTACTCATCATTGCAAAAACTTGGAAGCAAGGAACGTGTCCTTCAATGGGTAAATGGATTCACAATCTATGGCACATCTACTTTTATTAGAAACGAAATTATGGTACCAAATATTATTCAATGTTAAAAAAGAATTGAGTATCAAGCCATGGAAATACATGGAAGACCCAACCTTACATTCACATTCCTCAATGAAAGTAGCAAATCTGAAAATATGACATATTGTGTGATTGCAATATTATGACATTTTCAAGGCCATAGATGGAGAAGAATCAGGGTTGCCAAGGAAATTGGGAGGGATTGCTGAATATGTGGAGGGCTGAAGATGCTGTAGGCAGTGGGTTTATGATGCTAGAGTGTCAGCACATTATTACAGTGGAGGTAGGTCATTATGCCATTGCACTCATGTGTGCACCTGAAGGGGGCTGAAAATGTATGAAAGTAGGAAGGAAGCGGGGCTGGGAAGGTGGCTCAGTGGTAGAGTGCTTGCCTTGAATGCATGAGGCCCTCGGTTCGATCCCTCAGCACCACATAAGCAGAAAAAGCCAGAAATGGGGCTGAGGCTCAAGTGGTAGACTGCTAGTCTACAGATGAAGAGCTGAGGGACAGCACCCAGGCCCAGAGTTCAGGCCCCACGACAGACCCTCCCCCCAAAAAAGAAAGAAAGTAGGAAGGATGGGGAAAAGCAAAAGAAAATATAGATAGACTCTAGAGTATCATTAGAGACCTTCCAGAACTTTAAAGAACTTTAAAGTAAATTTAAATAACTTTAATACTTACATAGCACATGAACTGATCCTAGCACATTGGGAAAAATTACAAACTTGTTTAAGTTACTTCATATACAGAAGTTTTACTAAATTCTAGTGTATTTCATGCCAATGTTGGTCAGCTATAAGCTTGGAAAGTTCTTATTTATTTTGGAATGTTCCTTGTGCTGTCAGATACACATAGCCCCATAGTTACAAGGGAAAATAGTGTCTACAGGAAAAGGTCAGGGAGACTTTTTAAAGTAAGAGATATTTGCGGTATTTGCATATGATCTTACAATTTACTGGAATTTATGGGGGTAGGGAATGATGGAGAGTTCAGCACTTGCAGTCTCTTAGACTGACACCTATTATTAATAGATATGATTGTTAAGTGCAAGCTTTTAAGCCAAAATTATTATCCCTTATGAAATCTCTGCAATTTTGTCTATGGAGTAGGGCCTACACATGCTAGACAAATGAGCTATCACTAAGCCATATCTCCAGCCCAGATGTCTCTGTTTCTTGTTGTTGTTGTTTGTTTTTTGTCTTGCCAGTCCTGGGGTTTGAACTCAGGGCCTGGGTACTGTCCCTGAGCTTCTTTTGCTCAAGGCTAACACTCTACCACTTGAGCCACAGTGCCACTTCTGACTTTTTCTGTATATGTGGTACTGAGGAATCAAACCCAGGGCTTCATGCATACTAGGCAAGCACTCTACTGCTAAGTCACATTCCCAGCCCAATGTCTGTGTTTTTAACATGATAAAAGATCAACAGCATGTCAGATATTTTAAGACCACTCTGTATTTGAAACTAGACAAAATTAGTACCTTTGAAAAAATTCCTCTAATCTGTAAAGCAGGTGATTAATCCTACTCACTACTGCTCTAATCTGATTCAGAAAGGCAAGAAAGCATGGAGACACAGCTGTTGTGTGCATAACACAGCCATGTTTGGAAAACTACAATGGCTGAAGAAAAGCCTGTGAGGCCTATAGAATTTAGTTTCAGCTCTGTGGGTTCACTATGTTGGGAAACCAAAGAATCAACTGTTCAATCTGTTTCACCCATCTGGATGGGACAGCTCCTGTGTACAGTATGAATAAGTTGCAGTTTAAAGGAAAGGAGTAGTTTGAAAAAAAAAGTTAATGACACTCAAAATATAAAGGACAGAGGGCCTATATGGCAGGAAATGGAAAGAAAATCAGATGAATTTGATAGTTTCTATTTGAAGGTTTCTTAGGAAGAGAATAGCATTTGTGTCAGAAAAAAGAAAATGGCAAATGTAAGGCAGAGAGAGAGAGAAAGAGAAAAAGAGAAAGAGAGAGAAAGAAAAAGAGAGAGAGGAAGGGAGGAAGAGGGAGAAAGGGATAGAATAGATACAAGATATGTGTGCATGAGTAGGAATTCTAGACATCCAGAAGCACTGGAAGTGAAAAAGGAAGAAGGAATTATTTTTTCATTATTTCAGGAGCTGCAATATGAAGAATTGAGGTATGGATGGTGAAGTCTGCACAGAGAAGCTCCTTGCAACTACTTTAAATCTTCAAAAAAAAAGCAATAGTAACAAGAAATAACTTAGACACTGCATGACATGAGTGATAAAGGACTATGTTTTACATCCAGAGTATTGTGGGGGTTTATAGATGCAAAGCAAAAGATCCCTGGTCTTTGGCAGAATAGACAAGTGTGAAAAAGAAAGTGAGGAGGATTTGCAGAAGTCATAATAGCTCCTCTCAACTGTGAAATATGTTTAAGATCAAGTTTAACCACATCACCTGAGGACAAGGGAGGGATCTTCAGCTGAAATTTAGCTCACACATATAAAACTATTTATTACACTGTTGGTGGGAGTGTAAACTTGTTCAATCACTCTGGAAAGCAGTATGGGGGTTCCTCAAAAGACTAAACATAGAGCTTCCCTATGACCCAGCAATCTCACTCCTGAGTATATACCCAAATGACCACAAACAAGACCATGCCAAAGCTACCAGCACAACCATGTTCATTGTGGCTTTAACCATAACTAAAATATGGAACCAGCCCAGATGCCCTCAGTAGATGAATGGATCAAGAAAATATGACACACACACACACACACACACACACACACACACACACACACACACACACACCAATGGAATTCTATTATTCCTCAGAAAAAATGACATCACTCCATTCATAAGGAAATGGAAAGACTTGGGAAACAATCATATTAAGTGAAGTAAGCCAAACCCAGAGAAACATAGACTCCATGGTTTCCCTCATTTATAGTAATAATTATAATAAGTATATGTCACTAGGATAGTCCTAGCAGAGGATCACAATAACTCAATAGCTACATACATATGACCATATAAAATTATGCTAATCAAAATGAACTCCAAGATAAGGAAACGAGGTTTTTCTTTGTTGTTGTTTTTAATGTACTGTGTGAAGTTGTTTCTTTTTTCTTTCACTTTTCCCCCCCCTTTTGTTTATCCCCTGTTGTCACTGTATTTGATTTTGGTACCCTGTGTCATATATATGCTCTTCTGATTTGGAGAAGGGACAGGGAACAATAATATTGTGAGACAGAGGACAAAGAGTTAACCAATGCAATAGTGATACTCATAAACTATGTTGGAAATGAACTTTACAACTTGAGGGGTAGTCAGGGTGGGGAGGGAAAGTGGGAGAAAAATGAGGGAGGGGGTAACAATGTTAGACAAGAAGTGTACTCATTACCTTATGTATGTAACTGTAACCCCTCTATAAGATTAAATTAAAAAAGAGAAAAAATTATTTGTTCCTAGGAAACTTTCTATCTTAACCAAACATTACTTAATTGCTTATCTCTTCTTTCAAAACCTTACTTTGACAGGTTAGGCTGTCTTCTAGAGCTAGAACCTAGAACATCTCCCAGTGAACATCTCCATAATTAAATAGGCCCACCGGACAAAGTCCAAGAGTTTTCTAGGCCCAATTTTTTATTTATGTTTAAACTTATACTCCACTTGTCATTTCTTATAGCTTATTTTTAAATCTAATTGCATTTCAAATGCCTTGAAATAAAAAAGTACATGGAACCCAAGGACAGATCATTCCATTTCTAGTCTTAGAGTGAAACAGGGTCATTAGAAGGTGTAGCTTAGAAAATTATTTTTAAGACTTAAGGAACATACACCAATTATGTAAAAAATTAAGCCTGAAATTATCTAAAAATCTGCTTTCCTGGGAAAACACATTTTGTATCTTCTTAGAAGATACTTTAATATTTTATTTTGCAGAACTTAAAGAATTAGAGCATTTTCAGGTGTTGGTGGTTCATGCCTGTAACACTAGGGAGTGGGGGTGGGGATCTGAGAAACATGGTTTGAAACCAGCTCAGTCAGGAAAGTCCATAAGACTCCTCTCTTAACCACCAAAAAGCCAGGAGAGCACTTAGACCCTGAGTTTATGAATGGAAGTACAACCCAAAACAATAGAAAATTAGAGATGAGAGTTGACTCAAGTCTCACTGGATTCCTTTTTCAGGAACTGGTCTTTTTCTCTAGCAAAACAAAATTCATAAAATGATAAAATACTTAGCAGCTACTGTGCCTTGGGAATAAAAATTTCCAATATTTTAAAGATTAAATTGCAAAGGAGATATTACTTGAGATATTTTTCTTGAATTGTTACCTGCTGGTTCCTAAACAACACCTGTTTTCTTCATTGCTATGTCATATTACTGAACTGTCTGTCCCAACACCTTAAACACAGTTTGATTTAAAGGATACAGGTAGCTCATGCCTGTAATCCTAGCTACTCAGGAGGCTGAGATCTGGTGATCATGGTTCAAGGCCAGCCCTGGCAGGAAAGTCCGTGAGACTCTTATCTCCAATAAACCACTCAGAAAATCAGAAGTGGCGCTGCAGCTCAGATGGTAGAGCACTTGCCTTGAGCTGAGGAGCTGAGGGACAGCACCGAGGCCCAGACTTCAAGCCCCACGACCAAAAACCAAAAAAAAAATAGATAAAATTTTTCTGATTGGATATAAATTTAAACACAGATTTAGATAAATGCAGGCTGTTGCTCATTCAAGCAAGATATATAAATATCCACTGACAAAAATAAAACTAAGAAAAACATGCCTTAGGTGTCAAGAGGCTTATGATAAAGAAAAATATAAGCCATATTCACTTAGAATATAAACAAGTAAAATGATAAGTTCTGATAAGTGTGTACTTGAGTTATGTTAAGAGTGTGCCCTATAAATTCTCCAATGGTTCCATAATAAAGCAATTGCCCTGCCACCTAAATAAAACCAATTTTATGTAAACCACCTTGTTGTATAAATTTCATATTAATTTGCTACCTAACTCAGTGTCTACATTATAGCTCCAACAATTCAATAAACTATTTTTGTATGGGTACAACTAATCAGTTTATCCTTTATATCATAAATCTCATGTCAGATACTTAGGTGTTGACTATATTTCAAGTCACCATGCCATAGGCTATCAAGAATGAAAAGAACACAATTGAAGCATATTCTGTGTTCTCAAGGACTATTTAGTAGGGTTGCCTAAGCAAGGTTCCTTCATGTAACATAGTTACTAGACTCACACAGTTACAGAGAAGGAGCAAGCTCATAGGGTTGTCAAAGATGATACATCAAAAAAAAAAAAAAAACCTGAAGGTGGATGGAATTTTGATGGAGAGTTTGGTAACTTCAGAAAAGGACATTCCAAAAATGCAGGGACAAAGCAGGAATGTCCACTGAGCAGTGTTAAAGAAATATTCTACTTATGGTGGAAGAAATGCTGCTATCTTTCCATCACAGCAAGTATGACAAATCATTGTGTTGAGACCATGTTATGAAAGATTTGACTTACAGGCTTGAGCGTTTCTACTTTATCCAACCAGCACAAGGTCTCATGGAAAGGTTTTGAGCAGGAAAGGAATATTAGGAATATTGCCAAAACATTGGTTTAATACCATGAGTTTTAGATTGATACACAAATTATTTCGGAGGAAAGAGATAGCCTAAAGGTATAATACTTGGGTTATGCATTTGCTCAGGTGGGAATTAGTAAGAACCCAAATCAAGATTCAAGAAGGGCAGATTAAACCCAGTGAAGTACAGAGTAAACCCAGTGTTTGCCAGTTTGTTTCTGTTTTAATGGACCAATTATATATATAAATGAATATAATGGGAATACCAACGCTAATCTTCATTGTCAAGGAGCAAACATGAATGGAATGATAGTGTCCTATAGAAGACAGAAGCATGAATTCTTTATCTGTACAATACTAGCAAGAACATTGTACATGCCCTACTTTTTAACCTGTTTTCCATTGAGAATTGAGTCCTTGGAATAGTGGGTGTACTTTTGAGTAACTATTGTGTTTCTGGCTTCTCATAAGGCTGTAAAGCTGAGGCCAACTTCCCTCAGTGCTGGCAGGCTTGGAAGCAGACTTGAGCTGAACCACCACAGCTGTGTTGACTTTAGGCTGTAATCTCTGTTTTCCCCTTTGTTCTTAATTCTCCTGACCCTCCCTTCCTGCGTCTTGCTTTTATTTTGTCCAAGCTTCTACGCAGATGTCCCCTTCTCCTACTTTCTTATGACTAACCTCCAGTTTTACTAAAGTGGCCTTGAATCAACTGTGTCAGCATCTCTTGGGAACCTTTAAAAAATGCAAATTCTCAGACTCCACGCTGGAGCACTGAACCAGAGTGAAGCTTGGCAGCATGTGTTTGTTTCAATTCCTCCAGATAACTGTGACACACATATTAGTTTGAAAACCACTGTCAAGATGATAATAACTGCATTCTTTTTCTTTCTCACCTCATCTATGTGTTTTCTTGCTCATAGTATCTCTGGTCCACTCATAGTTATTTTGTTATACCAGGTAAATTCTTCATTCACTTTTTTAGAGTGCATGTACATTCTGAAAGGAGCATATCCATTTGTTGTGGCTATTACCACCCATGAAGTAGTTATAGGTACCCTATCTCATGGCCACTCACTAGTCTATGCGAGAGTGCACAGCACTTGGACTACATGTCCATACCTGTTCCAATCAGTGGCCACTCCTCCCTTTCTGACCAGATGAAGCTGCTTTCTTACCTGAGGCTGCAGCAGATAAACCAGAAGGAAGCTTGTTCCTAAGAAATGTGTTCCTAACTAGGTAAATGTGTACATTACGACTTCAGCAGAAAGTTAGTTGGGATTTACATAGTTGGATAACCTGGATTCAGGAAAGACAGGAAGCAACAAAAGTATCGCTTGACATTACTGGAAATAATCCAGAGACAAGGCCATTTACTTTCTCAGAATTTTGGATATCGTTCTAGGGAGGACTGAAATCAAAGGTTGTAGGTGAAATGGACAAGGATCTCATTCCTAAATTACATAGATGGCATCCAATAGAAGCCAATGCAGCCTAAATGATTGCATTATGGTATGAAGACACTGTTGATTTCTATCACCATCCATTTTAAATGACAAAATACTTTGGAAGTTTCAGTGCACTGACAGCCTCAAACACAAGCTGCATACCTGACAGTTATCTTGTTAGGGACAGGGAAGTGATGGGTTTCTATGGAAATTTACTGAACTAGGGCAGAAAACAGAAGGAAGTGATGCTTTACTTTGTCATGGTGCTTTGTTGTCTTTCAAAGTAGATATAAGTCCCTAGGATTCATTCAAACATAGT
This sequence comes from Dipodomys ordii, assembly GCF_000151885.1. Classification (NCBI taxonomy): domain Eukaryota; kingdom Metazoa; phylum Chordata; class Mammalia; order Rodentia; family Heteromyidae; genus Dipodomys; species Dipodomys ordii. The sequence continues at coordinate 16,282,748 of NW_012267221.1, forward strand.
AATTCTTGTACTTACTGAGGCTGAGGAATTCATGTTGTGCCATTGATTGACGATAAACAAGTAGTCTTGGTTTTATTAACTTCGTTCAGTTATTACTAGGAGCTCTACTTGAAAACTCAAGGTTAGCATGTTTGAAGCAATGACCAAAGTACAAGATAATAGATGGTTAAGTGCTAAATTATGTGATCCTTGACATATTTCTCTCTGTGCACTCTGAGTAATCTCATCTCTCATGACCTTAATAACTGGATAGGAAATCTTTCTCAGTCTTGGGTAATGTAGGGCTAAAATATTTCACCTATTTCTTACATTCCCTTTGTATGGACATAAACTCCTTTTATAATTCTTTCACCTACATGTGTAAAAATGGCTTATACTTATGGCTCTTAAATAACTATAAAAACAAATTTACAAGTTAAGTATGGGCAAGCTGGGTAGCCAACATATTTTAAATTAGTTCAGTGGCATAGATATTTTATTGAAACAAACGTTATTACCTATATCCTAGGCCTTCTAAGATTGAGGTTCCCTGATATTCTTTATTACTAAACTGTGTGGTGAATTAACTCTCACTTCTCGATCCAAATTGCAGCAACACTATATATATATATATCCTACAGTGTTTTTATTTTGTGTGTGTGTTTGCTTATGAAATGTGCCAATTTTGTATGCACCAACTCTTCTTGTGACATGTTCTTTTTTTTTTTTGTCGGTCATGGGGCTTGAACTCTGGGCCTGGGTGCTGTCCCTCAGCTCTTCAGCTCAAGGCGAGCACTCTACCACTTGAGCTACAGCGCCACTTCCGGTTTTCTGGTGGTTTGTTGGAGATAGGAGTCTCCCAGTCTCTCCTGCCCGGGCAGGCTTTGAACTGCGATCCTCAGATCTCAGCCTCCTGAGTAGCTAGGATTACAGGCGTGAGCCACCAGCGCCCGGCTTGTGACATGTTCTTATACTTTAGAAACAATAAATAGACAGCTATAGTCAACCTGATTGAAATACCAATGAAAAGATGAGAAATAGAGTCTTTAGCAAAAGTTGTGTGTATAATGATACACAATTGCCCTACATACTTTTGGAGATTGTCATAGATATAAAGATATGAAACCCTCATTTCATAAAAGTAGACATTCTCAATAAAAATCAAGGGCATCTCTGGCTGATACAGCTGTTTTCCAAGATAACCCAACAAGAAAGCTTGGGTACTTAAGTCATCAGGAGACAACCAGCCTCCAGCTCTCACTTCCTTTTGGCTCTGTTCAGCTGCCAAGAGCTGCTAGCCCAAGGGTTCGTCCCTCCCCAGGTGCCCACATCAAACATCTGTTGGAGGCAGCAGTATTAAAACCACTATTTCCTCTGAACAGGAACACCTCTGATGGGCTCCATACTCCGTGTAGAAGGGCCAGAGCATTGTCAACTTGTAGTTTTACATCTATTCCCAATCCTGTTTTCCTCCTTCTTTCCCAATGGTTATTTTTCCTAATAAATACCCTGTGTGAAAAACTCTACCCCCATCTGCTGCCAAAGAACTCAGTCAATAAAAGCGTCCATCATCTCTTTAAGGATTGCTACCCCTATCCCAGAGCAGCAAAAATGCCTCTTGTGTAGCCCTAATTCTGACTGTGAACTGAAGAGTCTCAAATTTCAACTTGAGATTGTATATTCCTGCCAGATCTGCAAATTCAACAAGTGAAAATCTGATGCATAACTGGACTTTGGGGCTCATGCTTCTTAACAAAGGGAGGACTGTGCTCATTTTCCAGGGTTTAACTTTTCTCTAAACAAATGAAGTTACCCTTTTTACTGTTGAGATTGTTAATAGTTTTGATTTTCCTCTTCCAATTCTAAAAATCTTTAAAAACATTTGTTTCCTCCTGAAGGATTCATACACAAAGTACCAACTCATAAACACATACTTATTTTGGAGAACAATATATTGGCTCACATATTAAATAAAAGGAAGGCTTTTAATGAGGGGATAGGAGCAAATGAAAAGGCTTCACTTTTGCTTCTTCAATTAGCATTAATGTAGTGAAGTTCTTAGAATAAAATATTTGTTCTGGGTTAAGGTAAAATGTATCTCTCTTCTTTGTCTTCTACTACAGTGAAGATTAAGGAGAAGCAAGTCTTTCTAAATGGCAGTGAAATTTTAATAGCACAGAGACTAGAATGTATGAAAATAAGGAGTTACATGCTTTTTCTTTTGAAGATAGCTTATTGGAAGATACTGCTGTTTAAAATGGAGAGCTGTGTTGTCAGTTGAATGTGAGAATCAGAGGTGTTTGTAAAGGAGAAATTGTCAGGAGAGCAGTAGAACATTTCCTGCCCATGGGTACAGTCCTGAGGATTTGTGATAGCCATGACGAATCCAAAAACCATCACCACAGCTCCGACAGGAAGCATGACACAGGACATAATCTTATCTGAGTGTGTCCTTGGCTCCTCAGACAGTTTCAGATAGCATGCTGAGGGAATGATAAAAATCAGAGGAGCTGCACAGAGAACACCCTGTGGGTGGAAGACAAGAACCAAGAAAATGTTACTGGCTGGAAGCTGCCTTGGGATAGTTTTAGAAAACAAGTCTTTCATTGCATACATTGAAACAATTTTCATTGCAAAAACGTTCAATTGTATGTTTCATCATACAGTTGAATCAAACAAAATTTGATATAACATTTTTAAAAAATATTTTACATAAACAAAATATAGAGAGAAAAATGGCAAATGAAGGGCTTCATATTTTGAAACTAGACTTTCCAGGCAGTGTTTAAAAGACTAGACAAGAACCGCTGGACTCACAAAGAAAATAATAATTCCAAAGTAAATTTAGAAGTCAAGTTTTCCTTTTCCAATGGAATACTTACAAATGAAAAAAGTAAAGAATATCAGTACATCAGACATTAGAATAGAGGATCAGAAAATGATTTAGAATGCTGTAGATGGCAAGACTCATTTTGGCCAACTTGAAATCTCACACTTTTTCAGTTGTGTCATCTTTCTTATATTCTCCATTCAAAATCATTGTGTACTTTGCTTTTTAAACTTTAATGGTCTACTTTCCCTATGTGTATAAATGGAGAGTTTTAGAAAACTGTATAGGCATTTGCCTTTTCTCTTTTCCCGGGCTTCTGTGACAGTAGGGTCTGGGTATGTGAGTAAAGAAAACTAACCCAAATTAGAATATCTATATCCCTTCCTTCTTCCTTCCTTCTTTCTTTCCTTCCTTCCTTCCTTCCTTCCTTCCTTCCTTCCTTCCTTCCTTCCTTCCTTCCTTCCTTCCCTCCTTCCTTCCCTCCTTCTGTTTTTGCAAAGTCTCACAGACTTGGCTGCCTAGGCTGGTCTTCCAGTCATGATCTTCAGATCTCAGCCTCTTAAGTAGCTAGGATTACACGTTTGAGCCACTGATTCCTGGCTTCTCTATTCTCTTTCAAGTTAAACAAGATATATTAATTGCCCTGGAAAACTGAGAGCAGTACTAATGGTTATAACTTGTACACTCTTACCCCATTAGTCATGTGTCAATCCATCTTAAAGGAGAATATGAAGATTAAAAATAGTAATAACTTGAGGGAATGAGTAGGGATGGAATAGACTGGGGGATAATGATGAAAGGGGTGACACTGATCCAGATAAATTGATACGTTAATTTGAAAGACCACGGAAATGTAATTTTTTAATTACAAAATAACAGAACTGTTTGTTATAGAAACCTCAAGTTATTGACTTCAAAGGAAGAGTCTTTCTACTTAAGTAGGGAAAATTCTCACTAGAAATTCTGCAAATGATACATGTTAAGATTAAATGCATTTTGTTTAATATATTTTTTCTAACCATGTCTAGTATTATATACTAAATAAAATATAACATTGACAAAAGTATATTAAAATTGATGACGTTATTTTCTCATCTCATAAAAGTTTTAAGATCAAATTTTATTGTTATATTGAGTGTATAACATGTTATTGTTACAATACTTAAATAAATGTATCTTATCATCTCACCCCCTGTTACTTTGTGTGTGTGTGTGTGTATGTGTGTGTGTGTGTGTGTGTGCACGTGCACACGCTCACACGCACATGTGTGTTCAAGTCTTGGCCCTTAAACTCAGGGCCTTGGAGCTCCTGAGCTTTTTTTGCTCAGGATTAGTACTGTGCTATTTAAAGCACAACTCCACTTGTGGCTTGTGGCTTTCCAACGATTAAATGGAGATAAGAATCTCTTAGACTTTCCTGTCTAAGTAGCTTCATATCACAGTCTTAAGATTCACCCTCCTGAATAGCAAGGATTACAGGCATGTGTGAGCCACGGGTGCCCAGCCATAGTTACTTTTATATATGGCAAAACAACAGTTAAAATCTACTCACTTAGCAGCAATGTAAAATATAATCTACAGTTTTTTTTTCTTTTTTTTTTAAGTTAGCTAATGAAGGTGATATACAGAGAAGTTACCTTTCATCAGTCAGGTAATGAGTACATTGAATTCATTTTTTTGGGGACAGTGTCACCCCTTCCCTCTCTCTCTCTCTCAGTTAAATAAATTTTAATATACAGTTTTTTCTTTTTACTTTTTTTATCTGTGCTGGTACTAGAGCTTGAACTCAGGGCCTTAGCACTATCCCTCAACTTTTTCACTCAAGGCTAGCACCTCGATTCTACTAAGTAGCTAGGATTACAGACATGAGCCACTGACACCAGGCTTTTAAGACAGTTTTATTAACTGCAATACTCAGGATTATTTTTATCTTCAAGTACTGTTCAAACTTTTTCACACTATTTTCATAGATTCTTCCCAGGGTTATCAATCAAAGCAAACTAAATTTAAAACTAGATGATATAAAATAGTACATTGCACATTAAATAACTTTAAAACAACTATTTTTCCTAATGACTCAATTTGATAAAAATTACTGCTGTATATTTCATACTAAGTACCATTTCCAAGCCAGAATGATTTCAATAATATACTTTAAAATATTTTACAAAATCAAAACAAAAATATAGAGAAATGACAATTAATGGCTTAATATTTTGACATCAGACTGTTCAGGGAGGACCAAAAAATATGGGGAAGAATAGTAGTGTTCACATTGTCAGGAAAGTATTTCTACAGTAAGAGACACAAGAACTGGAAAAATACGAGTGTGTGCCAAACTGTGTTCTAAATTTAAAGTACACAGACAAGATACTCTGCATTCATTTATACTTGAACACAATTGAATATCTGTAAAGATATACTGTAAGCAAAAGGTTAGTTGTCAAAGGGCTACAATTAAATGAATTAAAGGTTCTATATACTCTAACAGAACACTTAGAATTTATAGTGTCTTTTCAACTTATGAGAAATACCATAGAACTAATCTGTGGGTATCCCTGAAGAATTCTTCAAATGACAAGAGTATTTAAACCCATGTCCAGGGGGGTTATGTTGTCTTTTCTTTGTAGGTGGAGTAGATGAGGCTAGTGCACCTGAAATGGCCATGTGGGATGATGCCAGCAGGAGAGAAGCTACACTGGTCACTGAAGGACACTGTTCCCAGTCAGCATCAGACATCCTTTAGACTCTTCCTAGCCTAGCTTGCTGGGCAAAGTAGAACAATGGTGGTTTATGTTATAATTTTTAAGAGTTGAGAAAGTAATGATTAGAAGAAAAACTAGATAGTTGGTTATCTTGTTTAGATACTATTTACTCCTGGAATACTTGTAAGCTCAGTTTCACTAGAAGTTGTTGCTTGATATTATGGTCATTGAGAAATAATGGTACAATTCCACAAGGCCTATTCTCTAGGAAGCATTTGGCTCCCTTGAGCTATTTTATGTAGAATTGTTTGAGGATGGACCACTAGCTTTGGAATGATGGTGTGTGTGTGTGTGTGTGTGTGTGTGTGTGTGTGTGTGTGTTGTGTGTGTGTGTGTGTGCTGGAGCTTGAACTCAGGGCCTGGGTGCTGTCCTTAAGCCTTTTCATTCAAGGCTAGTACTCTACCATTTGAGCCAAAGCTCCAATTCTGCTTTTTTATTTTGGTGTTTTTTGGAGATCAGAGTCTCGTGGACTTTCCTGCCTGGTTGGCTTTGAACCTCGATCCTCAGATCTCAGCCTTCAGAATATGTAGGATTGCAGGGGTGAGCCACCGGTGCCCAGCTGGAATGATTTTTAAAAGTGCTTGACATGTCATAAAACCACAACTGTTATTTAAGGAGGCAGTACAATATTTCCCTGTGTACAAAGACACATCATTGCTATCCATTGCTTATGCTAGCACATTTTGAAGTTTACAACAACAGGGTGGTCTTTTTTTTTTAACCAATAGTACAGATTGAAAAAGTGTCTGGATTCTGCCTGTATGGAAACTCCTCATATGATACAAAGGCTGTACAAACTACAGGAATAAGAAAATGCTGATCGAAATTTCTTGTAAAGTTCAACTTTGTAATCCCTTCGGATTCATGATATTTATTCCTATATGTAAATTTAAAAAAAAATCAAGTTCCCTAGTTCAGGCAGTCTTTGGCAAGTAGAATGTCTCGCTAATGGTGATGATTCTACTTCCTTGCCTGGGCTCTCTCTGGGCATGGGCGGGCCATGTCCCTTCCATGAAAGTAGCACACAACTCTTTGTTGGACTGCTTACTATGGTCACCAGCAGCAGCTGTCTCATTTTTTTTCTCTTTGTACTGCTGCAAGTGGAAACCCATAGGGCCCAATTACTGCAGATGCTTCTTTTCTCTAACAGCTGCACCATGCCAAGTCTCAGGCCTGGAATATCCAAAATGGGTCTTACATTTAATTGGTTTGCTTCTCAAATGAATCATGTAAACCTGTGAGAGCCTTTACATTGGGAAAATGTGTCAATGTTGTCTGCTGCTATGAAAATAATTTTAGAACAGTCCAGAGGTTTTAAATTTGTTGAATAAACAATATAATCCAAATAGTATAATGTGTATTTTCAGCTTTACTATATAAGAGAATGAATGATCTAATTTTACATCTGACTCTAATACATGTCCTATCTGTGAAGGTCATTGTTCTATGTTATGAAGTCACACAAAAAGATATTTTTTATCTTTTTAAAAAAATTGTTGTTGTGTGTTTTTGGTTCTAATGATTGAGTCCATGACATTACATATACTGGACAAGTGTTCTACCATTGGCGTACATCTGTAATCCTTAGATTTTTGAGACATGGGCTGGCTATGTAGACCAGGCTGGCCTTGAACTCATGATTCTCCAGTCTCTACCTCCTGAGGGCTAGGATTATAGGCACACCCTACAGGGCACATCACATGATATATAATTTTTAAACTGGATGAAAAAGAGAATTATTCTACATAATTTAGTAACTCAGACTTGAGATAAAAGATCTAAAGACCTATGTTTAAATCTTGGTCTTCTCCTTTCAACTAGGATGAGCCCAGATTTTCTACTTTTTACCAGTTTCTCTATAAAGTTAATTGATTAAAAACCCAACTATGTTATTGTTTATAGTAAAAGATTTTATTGATGGAAAAGTCAAATTATTATAATGATTTATAGAAAATAGAGAATCCTACAAATTACTTTAAATTAATTTCACATTTGTCATGAGTTCCAAGATCATAACACATAATTTAACAGTCTTCTTTGTTTAATGTATATGTCTATACAAGTGTGCCTTAAAAAAATCTAAGAATGTAGAACCATATCTTAAATCTTAGAATTGTATCCACTGCCAGTGCAGATATTGGCATTGAAACTGATAATATTAATCTTTGATAACTTTCTAATAATGATTTTCTCTTCATTACAAAAAAGTTTTTCACTTGAGTGTAAGAGGGAATATTTAGTGTTATTTTATGCTGAAAGTTTTTTGTGTATGTGCCATGAAGATTAGCAATTAATTCTGTAGAAAGCATTATTTAAAATTATGATAATGTCTCATTCCTAAAATATGAGCAATATGTATATGTTTGGTTAACTAAAAGGGAATACAAGTTTTTCATGGCTTTAAAGATGTGGTGAGTGTTCAGGCAATTGATTAATCTATTTTCTTTCAATAATAGTGTGTATGGTCAAGCATGCCTATAATCCCAGCACTGGAGTGTTGAGGCAGATGGATGGTTAGCCTGAGCCACATAGTGAGGCCTTGTCTCAAACAAAGCAACTGATTCTGCAACTTTAGAAAACAAGCTAAGAGCAAAATGAATTTGTGAACTGAAAATATGCATTTCATGGGGGCTGGGAAGGTGGCTCAGTGGTAGAGCACTTGCCTTGCATGCATGAGGCCCTGGGTTCGATTCCTCAGCACCACATAAGCAAAAAGAAAAAAAG
>NW_012267221.1:16292574-16334423 GCF_000151885.1 Dipodomys ordii
TTCTTTCTTTCTTTCTTTCTTTCTTTCTTTCTTTCTTTCTTTCTTTCTTTCTTTCTTTCTTTCTTTCTTTCTTTCTTTCTTTCTTTCTGTTTTGTCTTTTATAGACAGGATTTTGCTATATTGATCAGGATGACCTTGAACTTCTGAGCTCAAGATGAGCCTTACACTTCAGCTTCCCAAGTAGTCAGGTACATTTGCTAGGTAAGACAAATTTTTTTGTCAGTTGTGGGGCCTGAACTCTGGGCCTGGGCTCAGTCCCTCAGCTCTTCAGCTCAAGGCTAGCATTCTACCGCTTGAGCCATAGAGCCACTTCCAGCCTTTTCTGTTTATGTGGTGCTGAGCAATCGAATCCAGGGCCTCACATATGAAAGGCATACATGTTCCTAAATTGCATTTCCTACTGCCTTTGTATGTAAGTTCAAATCAAGATGGCATCTAAAAGGCACCAGGACTTATGAGCATTTTCCCTGGCTCTTCGTGGAGGAAGTGAAAAGTCTGCTCTCCCTGTGCCTACATGACCAATTGATTTGAAATGGGAAATTCTGGTCAGAAATTCTGTAAGATTGTGAAAGGGGAAGAATAATTATCCTACACATGTAGATCTACTTCCATTCCTGCCTCAACAAAAGTCACCTTTGTCCTAGTTCCAAAAAATAAAACCGAGGAGTCATTCTTATTTATTCATTTATTTGTACAGTTGGAGCTCGGTTTTGTACTTGCTGGACTAGAGTGACGCTGCTGAGCCACACCATCAGCCCTGTGTTTCTAGGGTAGAGTCTCACTTCTTACCCAGGTGTGTGTCTGAGCTGTGAACTGCCCACTGAAGGCTTCCATTATTGCTGGAATCACAGACACACACTTTATCTAACTTCCCTTCTGAAGAGTCAGTCTTGTCAACGTTTTCTGCCTGAGCTGGTCTTACATGGTCATCCTCCCAGTTTCAGTCTCTCGTATACCTTGGATGAACTTCTCTGCTACAGCTGTTCTCAAACCATGATCCTGCCAACTCAGACCCTCAAGTAGTAAGAATTACAGGTATGAGCCACCAAGTTCCTAGCTGAGGAGTCATTCTCAATGGATCCTTTTATCCCACTCTCCTCTGGATTGAATTTGTCATCAAATTGTGTTCCCCCCAAAAAAAGTCTTTGGAAAGCTATCTGTTTCTTTCTATGATCTCCATCATGAAGTTTCATGTTGGTGATAAAGGCAAGATAATCAGGAATCCTTTCTGATTCCCTCTCATCATTATATTTCCAGTCAGTCAACAAATATATTGGTCAATGAATAAATGATTAGAAGCTGTACTGGATTGTGAAGTCTTTGTAAATTAGACAGATATAAAAGGAGAATAATCATTATAGGAAAAGACTGAAAAGAAAGAGTAGGTAAGAGAAAGGATAAGAGAAAGAGTTGATACAGTATATATACAGACCAAAGGTAAAGTTGACTAGCGAGAAGTAAATGGGAAATAAGTTTCTATAAAGGTAAGGGGTCAGATTATGGAACATTAGAATTTGTTTTGGTATAAAAGTAGAGATTTTAAACCAAGAGGTTTTTTTTTTCTTTTGTGCTATTTTTTTCTTTTTGTTCTATTTTTTGTTTCCATTTTTGAAATGGAGGGACAAAGGTGAACAAATGAAGGAATGGTACTCACTGGCCACTATGTTGAATATGAACTATACAACTTGTAGGTAGAGATGGGAGGGGATAACTGGGAGACAGTGAGAGAATGAGTGACATTGTCCAAAAAGAAATGTCCTCATTGCCTGACTTGTGCAACTATAACCATTCTATACATCACCTTTACAATAACAATAACAATTTTTAAGTGGAGTTTTTTTTAAATAGGATACTTGTAAACAGAAAGTAGAAATTAAATGTAGGATAGTTGAACAAAAAAATCAGAATCAATTCAGATTTGGAATGATGAAGCCCCAGTGTTGGGTGATGACAATAGAGACTGCAAAAGAGAGACTGAGAGAGAAAAAGTTTAACAAAATTGGGCTATGGTGACTTTTTGTGCAATGTGGATATAATTTCACTCTTCCTGCACTTTCAATGAAGCTCACTCGATAATTCAAAAAAATCCACGTCCATTTATTGAATAGCCATTTTTAGAAATGTTTGTACATTTTAGTAATAAGAGGTGCAACCATGACACGATGGACATTTTGGATCAGATACGTCTTTGCAGGCACAGTGGGCCACTGGAGGTTTTCCTAGCCTCTTCTCATTGGATGCCAATAGCGCTGCCCATCACGTTATGCAAACAAATGTGTCTAGAGGCATTGCCAAATGCCCCTTGGGGAAAAAAGAGCAACACTTCCATCCACTAGATGAGTTTCAACTAGATAGCCCTATAATGTACAGATTATCACCCTTCTCAATATTTACTTTTATATTACAAGCACTGTTTTTACTCTACTTTAGAAAGTGACATGTTTCTTAAATAAAAACATTTTTACATTAAATAGAAGTACATCTTTAGAATAAAAGGAGTAAATCTTTAAGTTACTTACACTGAGTTCTAAAACAATTCCGAGGCAGTCTGTCAGCAAGGACACCAGCATGGCAACAGTAATAATTGCTACTGTTATAATGATGTGACACACCGAGGAAAGAGTCCCACCAAAAAACACAGTGGCGAATACCTGCCAAAAGACAGATCTGTTTGAGAAGTGCTCTTGAGACAGGCAGTATTTACTGACAGAGTATTTCGTAAGAGTCCTTAGGAATGTATAATCAAATCTCAAGTCACTATGAACTCTGTAGCTTTCTAAAGTGTTCCTACATAGATCACATAGCAATACAAATATTTCTAGTCAGTGCTTTAGTCAGTGGATTATACTACAGACCCAGACCGGAGACTGGCGTGCCAATGTTTAAATACACAAATGCCTTTCAAGTATAAGAAAACCATTCATCTTGGCCCAACAATGTTTCTACTAAAAGAAAGTACAGATATTATTTAGGTAATTTGAAGGGCCTCTAGGAAGGTGGTTAGAACATTTCCTTTGAACTATACTAAAAGTATAACATTCATCTTTAAGAGGAATTAAATTCTAAATATTAAATCCTATTTGTTGCAACCTAACTCTAGTTTATCTTGCCTTTCCTCAACAAAACTAGAGAAAACTTTTTTCTATTTTTTCTTATTAGAATTTTTTCCATTTTTCTATTCCCCACCAATAGGATCAGGAAATCAATCAGCAATCACCTATTTAATGTATGCCACACTGTGATACAATTTGCAAAAAAGGAAATGTCTGGGAGATGATTCCTAGACATTAGACAATTAGAATTAACATCCCAATTGGAGATCTACAGACAATATAATGAAACAAAGGTCAATTTCTGGCAGGACTGAAAAATTTAGGACTGTAAGGAGATTCCATTACCTAGAATTTTCTCGCTTAGTGTAATTTTCTTCAGAACATTCCTAAGATGTGACACAGCTCCCTTAGCCTCAGGTGGGGATTGAAACAAGGATGACTTTTACAGAATTCCAATCTAAGATAACTGAGCAAAAGAAGTAGAATAGGAATGATATCACTGAGGACCGGAAGAGACTGACTCAACAGAGGTAGAGAGACTCTGCATGTTGGGAACAAAGACTGGAAATGTGGTAAAGAGTCAGATGCTGCATTATAAAGAAGGCAGCTCTCAAAGGTATTTCCTACATAGGCAACATTCCTCATAGATCTGACGCTACAACAGCTCTGCTAAGGATTTAAGGGTAATACCAATCATTTTAACTGGTCTTAATTTATCTTCTCAAACAGAATCTTATTTAAAATCTATTATCATGGATATGTCTATGATAAGGTTATAAGAGTGATAAAAGAATCATTTAGTCATGCAGGCTACTAGGGATAGTTTTTAGGGGTACATAGCATTTCTGTCCTCTTTATAAGTGTCTGGCTAGATTATATATGAATAGATATGGCTTTGGTTATGTTAACTGTTTCTTTCCCTTTTCCCTCTCACTTTCTCTTTCCAACTCCTCTATGTATGAGGAGAAAGAAGAGTAAAATGAATTGATGAGGTATATATAGAATTTCTCTGAATAGTATTTGCTACCATGAAAAATGCCTTGCTTTGATTCTGTTTTTTTGTCATGGCAGCTAGAAAGGAAATTCAAGTCTCAGTGGTAAAGACAGATGTGAGGCATGTGAAGTGACTCAGATTGTCCCCATGCAGTTTACCAGAAACCATATGAGAACGTGCCATCCGTTCTTGTTGATCTAGAGATCAGATCTTAGCTGAAAGTGCTAGGCAGATTCAGAATGAATACCATTTCCTGAATCAAACAATAGTTAGCAAAAGTTTGTATAAAGAAATCCTTACTTGACTTCCCTCAAGCCAAGGTGGCAAGCTATCTTGAGTAACAACCGCATAACGTATTAATACAGATGGAAGGGACACAAGCAATGCTGAATGTATTCCTTGTCCCAGGATGTTCCTCATTCCAGAACTGGCTTTTAGAAGGCACTGGGCTGCTTTGACATGCCTGAGGATTACTTAGTGAGTTCAGGGCTCTGTAGACATTTCACCTTATACCTTAGGCCCAGTCACATGGTTCACTAGGTTAACAGTCTGTAGGAGAAGATCCTATGATTAAGTCCTCTAGGGTAACACCTGAAGGAACTACCATTAACACAAGATCACCTGGCACTGCTGACAAGAACAGCGGGTATTCAGACAACACCATAAGAGAGATGCCTGACAAAGCCATGTTATCCAATTTTACACCAAGTGAGTTAATTCTTTCTGATAATCCTTCTCTGCAAATCAAATACAAATCACAAATCAAATCTATACCATCATTTACACCCTACATATAAACGATATATGATATATAAGATACATAATATCATAGGTAAGATATAGATATATAATATATATCAGAGATATATCTACTATGTCACATGTTTACATCACTACACTATTTTTGAATGTCATATAAAGATGTACACATAAAATTATTATTGAAATATTATTAAATATATCTGTACAAATACAGGTTTAAGTTGTGGTTTCATTCCTCAAGAAATATAAGAGCTATATATTTTGTTTATTTAAAAATTTCAAAACCAATTAGAAGCTAACCCATAATGTGTTTAATGCATATTGACTTACAAAACATCTAAGGAAGGAGATAAATTTGAAGGCCTTTTAAAAACTGGTACTTAATTTCTTCAAGAAAGAAATGCTAGAGAAAACTAAACAACTTCAGCTTGGCTGAACTCAATCCTAGCCCTCATTTTTGAATGCAGTTGTATAAATGTTTGTGCTTATGGTAATATAAGCCAAAGTACCAACCCTGCCTTTTAGTTCAAACTTTTGAAAGACTTACCTTGTTAACATTGGAATATAAATTAATCTTTAAATTTAATGGTTTTTATATGACAAGGAAGATTTTGTATTATTGGAAGAGGGCTATTGATAATTCTTTTTAAATTAAATATAGTAGAGCAAAATACATCACAAAGGAATTGTTCTTACTTCTCTGGTCACGAAGCATTCCAGTGGGTAGGTCAAAATGACTGTGACACCATAACAAAACCTCCCAAAGGTCACCAGGTCATCAGTTCTGCAATAGTTCTCAAATAAGTCTCCTAGAGAACAATATAAAATATACTTATTTATTACAGATGGGATAATTGAAATAGCTAATATATGAGATCTTATTTATAACCTAAGTGCAGCTCTATCAATTTCATTTTGCTTACTTAGAAGACCAGATTATCAGGTATAAATTTGTTTGTACATTTAAACCCTATAGTTCTTTACTGACATTATAACCAGTAGATGTTCCATAAGAAGATAATTTCAGTACTAACATTTTTTGTAAATTTTCCTTTTACTTTCCTTATTTGTTTTTGGTAGGTTTGCCTTAAATTTGTACCAACTTCTGACAAATACTTTATTCATTGTCTGAACATCAGAATCAACTCCTTTAACTCTTATTGCATTGGCTTTGTAAATTTGCTTCTGGTCTTTGTTTCTGGTAAGTGACTGTGTTATAAAAGAAAAAAAAAGTCTGCAGAAGTAAACACATTTCCCTTTGAAATGCTATTCTTAGATCAAGGAGAATACAGAAGGGAAGAGTAGACCAGGCTATCAGGGGAGTTGCATTTCCTCCCCATCATACTACTGAAGCTAGGGACCTCAGAACCACACCAAAGAATTCCAAACATACATTGTTTTTCATGTCACCTGATGTGTCTGAGTAGATTGTTTCAAAACTATGAAAATAATATGGTTGACCCCAAGAAAGAACAGTAAATGAGAGAAGTCCCAAACTAAATAATGAACCATATATATTTTGAACCACTTCTTATTGAGAGTCTGTATGTTTTCAGATAACTATGAAGAAATCCAGGGAACTAATGAGGGCACAGAGGTCAGGTCAGAAATAATACTTAGCAATGTGGAGAGACAGTGTTTGGGCCTGTTATTTCCTGGATTGAACATGCATAAATTTGAAAGCTGTATTCCCCTTGTTTCAATTACACTGAATAGAAAATTAGATTAAAGTCACATCTTGTACTACTTGGTTTCAAAAGAAGAAAACAAAACAATACTTCTCTATTTTTTTTTCATGAAAAAGCTAACTATTCCAATGACTTACTATACATTCCTAAGACTTGCTTTAAGTCACTATTTGTCCCTTCCTTTATCAACATTACTTTCTAATGTGCATTTCTGGCAAAGAAGATTAAGTGGTGGCAGGAAACTGCTTCAAGTTTGATTGAAAAGGTCTCACTACTCTGAATTAAAAAATATTCCCAAGTTCCCAAGTTCCCATTAACTAACTTCCACTAAAACATAGTCCCTTTGTCATTTTAAAAATCACTGGAAACATCAAGAAGAATCCAGAATTCCCACTGCCTCACAAACTGGAATTTATCTACCAAAAGAGGAGAGAAAACAATGACATAATAGGTACACATAAGACCACTTTGCCTAAGGAGAAATGACCTACACAATACAGGCTTATTCCCATTGAACCCAAGTGTATTCTTATGGGAAAAAAACAAGGACAGCAACAAGATCAAATACTCAACAGCTGTTACATGAAAAGTCTTTCTTTCTTTCCTTTCTTTTGTTTAAGATAGGGTCTCACTATATAGGCCAGCCTGGTCTTGACCTTTCAGTCTCCTGCCACAACCTTCCTAGTGCGGCAGTTACAGCCATGGACTACCACACCAAAGAGGGTTGATGTGAAAGACTTAATTATGACTAAGTGATTTAAAATAAAACAGAAAGGTATGGTTAATTTTTTAAAGGCATATATTTTAAAGAAGCAGCACTTCAAAAAGCCAAAGACCTATTCAGACTAAGGCAATTAGGCCATTCATCTTGGCAATATGAAGCACAAATGATAATTTGGAATGTCTAGAAACACAGTTCTTATCAAGAATCTCAAGGTCAGTTTTGACTATACTGTAATATACCTTTGACTGCATTAGTATTGTGCTCATCATTATTTTTTTTTTGAGATGCTACTTAGGCTTGAACTCAGGACAGGGGAATTGTCCCTTAGCTATCACTCCACTACCTGAGTCCCACGTGCAGTTTTTGTATGCTTAACTGGTGATAAGAAGCCTCACAGACTTTCCTGCCTACATTGTCTTCAAACTGTGATTCTCAGATATTAGCCTCCTGAGTAGCTAGGATTCTAGGCATGATCCACTTGTGCCTAGCTCATCATTATTTTAAAGTCATCTTTCTTCATTTCCTAAGAAATATTTGCCTATATTCACAGAGACCTGGAACTTTTTGTCCAGTCAAGTCCAGTCATTTTTTCCCAGAGCACTTCAGTGTTATGGAAAAAAACGGAGACACAGAATTGAGTGGGTTTTGGCTAACCAATGTGGTGGGGAAGGCAGAAAGAGAATGGAAACAAAATTGAACTTGGGTGTTAAAACATTTGTTTTCTAGTTTGTTACCAGCCAGCTTGGACAAGTTACTTGTCTTTTTGTGTCTCCAGTAGGAGGTAAAACTAGTTATTCCACTTACTTTCTAAAGGTTGTTGGAAGGTCAAGTGAGACACTAGACTTGTAAAAGCTGTTCAATATATTAGTCACTGCGTTTAGACTGCTGTCAGACTATAAGAGCAACATACTACATGAATGATTGAATGAGAGAAAGGGTCAGAGGAAGGAAAAGAAAGGACCACTCAGTGATGGGGCTTGGAGGATACAAGGAAAGAAATGTAACATTTGAGGCAGGGAAGAAAGAACTGGTTTTAATGGAAAAACTTTGTTGTTGTTTTGCTGAAGGCAAAATGGCACAGTTAAATAGAACCTACAGCAAAGGCTAGAGATGAAAAGACTTGGGCAGGAATTACAGAAAAATTTTCATCAGAAAAGCAGACAACTTGCCTGAGCTAATTATCTGGGTGGGGTGAGGGATTAAAGAGGTCCAGAGAGAGAAAAGAAAGAAAGAAAGAAATATTCATAGAGAAAAAGAATAACATGGTGTTATTTCTTCTAAAGAAATAAAATAGAGCCAAGAAAAGATGCTCGGTGATGTTGTCTGACTCAGAAAACACAGGAGAGGTGGAATCAGGAAGGTTTTTAGCTCTGTCATGTGGGGAGGCCACTAGTACCTTTGAAAGTGTATGAGGGGGGTTAGAGGGAGACTGTATGCTTGGAAGGAAAAGCCTGGGTGAAGAGAGTATGGATTATAGTTTAGGAAGAGAAAAATCCAACAGCAGGTCATGGAGAGATAGAAAGAAGAATGGAGAATGTACAGAAGAATGATTCTTTACCTTGAGTGAAGCCAGTAAAAGTCCAGTATCCACATGTGGCAAAGAGAACACTGATAAATACAGAGATGAAGATGGACATATGGATGATGCGGGACCACTTAGTTACTGTGGGTTCTTCCAAAGAGCCATACACTAAGAAGCAGTTATGGTGGCAAATAAATGCTGCAACACACAAAAATAATTTCATTTAGAGATTCTTGCTTCTTAAGAATTTTAACCAATTCAAGTTCATTTGTATGAATTTACTAATCTTGCTGAACATTACATTTTCTAATAGGTCTATGAATAAGAAACTTCATTGACACCAGGCTTCGGTGCTATCTTTATGTCACTTTTGATGTAAGTCAGACCAATGCAAATTTCTCTCCTGTTTTCCTCTACTAATTATCAGTGGATGACTTCTTTTTCTTCCTGGGACATAGTGTAGCTTTGGATTTTGAGCCAGTTCTTAATACTTTGTGAACAAGTTTTTAAAGAAGTCTATACCACTTGACTTCCAGGTTAAGAAACAAGATTTAAATGGCCACCATTGGCTCATGCCTGTAATCCTAACTACTCAAGAGGATGAGATCTGAGGATTTTGGTTCAAAGACAGCCGAGGCAGGAAAGTTCACAAGACTCGTATCTCCAATTAACCACCAAAAAATAAAAAGCCAGAAGTTCAGCTGCTTTGACTCAAATACTATAAACTAGACGAGCACAAAAAAAAAAAAACTCAGAGATAGCATCCAGGCCCTTAATTCAAGTCTCAGTACTGTCCCTCTCCTCTCCCCCCCCACAAAAAAAAACAGACAGCAAGAAAGAAGAAAAAAATAAAAAAATAATAATAACTCTAATGAATTGTCTGCAAGAGAAACAGATTTCCCCCAAACTGAAGCAAATTTTAGTGATGAGCAAGCAAAGTTTTGAGCCTAATTCTATATTGGCCCAAACTAGTCCATGTCCTGTTAGTAGGAAGTCTAGGCCCTTAGGACATCTGCTACATAGATAAAAACATAAAACAACTCTTTCCTATGGAATAGAGGAGACCACATTGAGAAAGGGCTCCTGAAGTAATATACTCACCAAAAGACATCACCCCAACAGCCTGAATAGCATTAGGCTTTGCAAATACCCAGGC
The DNA here is from genome assembly GCF_000151885.1 of Dipodomys ordii. Lineage (NCBI taxonomy): Eukaryota > Metazoa > Chordata > Mammalia > Rodentia > Heteromyidae > Dipodomys > Dipodomys ordii. Next base: position 16,302,474 of record NW_012267221.1, read on the forward strand.
ATCTTCCGTTTTGGGTCTAGAAGAGAGCCAAAGAATTTGAGAAAGAAACCAGCGTAACTGGTATACCAGAGAACAAGAAATGATGTTATACATAAACAGTGAGTATGTTTAGGCCAGAAATGATAATTATTTGCCATTAATATTAACCATACATGAATTTCCTGGGAATGGTAATACTATCTCAACCCCAGATCTGTATGCTATGTAGCAAATATTTGGACAGATTCTAACTTCATAGATTATCTAATTTTGTGAATGTATTTACTTGCTCAATAAGTTGTACAACAAATATTTATTATGATTTCATCACTTCTGATACTTATTAAGGAAGATATATAATTAATCTTGCCTACTAACTTCCCTTTAGTGCCTGTTCAGATTTTCAGGCTCAGTTTACCCAGGAGATATTTAGTAGGCACTGCAGTTATTAAGATAGATAGACATGCACTAGATCTAATTGAGGGTGTCTTGACTTGGTGTTGGCAACTCTGCTTTGTCATATAGCTATTATTTTTTTTTTTGGTCATGGGGCTTGAACTCTGGGCCTGAAAGCTGTCCCTCAGCTTTTCAGCTCAAGGCTAGGTTCTACCACTTAAGCCACTGCACAATTTCCGGTTTTCTGAGTGGTTTATTGGAGATAAGAGTCTCAAGGAGTTTCGTGCCTGGGCTGACTTTGAACTGTGACCGTTCAGATCTCAGCCTCCTGAGTAGCTAGGATTACAGGCATGAGCCACCAGCGCCCAGCTCTAATTTAAATTTTATGACAACATTTTAGTTTAATTATAATTTAGTTTATTATAATGTAAGACATGAGAATATCAACTTCTGGATGATGACTCTGGATGGTAGAAGTTGTCTACCATCCTCAGATAAATGATGAACTTGAGAGGTTTGTTTTCTTGGTGTGTTTCAGCTCATATGTTTTATCTATGCTCAAATAATCTGATAATGACCTCAAATATACCCCTGTTGACAAAGTTCTGAAAAGGAGTTTGGGAAATATATATATATATATATATATATATATATATATATATATATATATATATATATATGCACACAAGTTATGCATTTAATCATTTTATTCATTCATTTAATCATTCCTTTTTTTGTGGCAGGGTTTGACTATGTGATTTAGGCTATCCTTGAATTTATAATCCCCCTACCTCAGCTTCCCAAGTGTTGAGTTTAAAGGTATGAGCTACTTCACCTGGATTGCTATGCACTCTTAGTGACTTGAAGCAGCATAAATCCTACAGGAATTAAAATATTCAGTAGTATCTGTTTAGCACTTTCCTTTTACCTCCCTGTAATGATGAACAATATAGACTCCAAGCTCAAATAGAAAGCATGTGCTTGTCTAGTCTTGCCTTTTTTTTTTTGTCGGTCATGGGGCTTGAACTCTGGGCCTGAGCTCTGTCCTTCAGTTCTTCAGCTCAAGGCTAGCTCTCTACCACCTGAGCCACAGTGTCACTTCCGGTTTTCTGGTGGTTTATTGGAGCAAGGAGTTTTATGGCCTTTCCTGCCCGAGGTGGCTTTGAACCATGATCCTCAGATCTCAGCCTCCTGAGTTGCTAGGATTACAGGCTCGAGCCACCAGTGCCCAACTCAAGTCTTGCCTATATTTTTAGCTGTGAGACCTTAGGCAAGTTATTAGATCCTTCTGTGCTTCAATGTCTACATCTAAAAATGGGAATAGCTGTGGTACTGTGGTACTAAGTTATTTTTCAGGTTAAATGGTATGCAATGTGTAAATCTTCCAGAAGAAGAATGACAACATTCAATATACAGCTATTAGTTTTTACCAAGGTTATTTTCTATTTTTTAAAAATTATTTGCTGTGAATTACTAAAATATGGCAAAGTTCTAAAAGTAAGGACAACTAGAAAGAAAGGCCAGAGAGAGAGACCCAAAGGAATGCAGGGGAGAAAGAAGATAAGTTCTATGGTGGGGAGAACTGGGCATACTAGAAGCACAAATAAAAGACCTTTTTATTTTATTTTTGGGTCTTGAGGCTTGAACTCAGGGCCTGGGCTCTGTCCCTGAGCTTTTGTGCTCAAGGCTGCTGCTCTGCCACTATGAGTCACAGCTCCACTTCCTGTTTTTCTTAGAGATAAGAATCTCACACACTTTCCTGTTAGGACTGACTCCAGCCATGACTCTCAGATCTCAGCCTCCTGAGTAGCTAGGATTACAGGCATGAGCCACCAGCACCCAGTTTAACAAGAGGAATTGTAAAATTAAAACCCAGCTCTTCTAAGTTTGTTATTCATTCTCTAAGGAAAGAAGATGCACGGGCAAAAAATTCATTTTGTTTTGAAAGACTTCATTGAGTCTGTGCTTTCTATAGTTTTTCTTTCCATGCATGAAATGGGCATTTCTAGTCAGAAAGGAACTGTGTATCAATTGTAGCCTGGGAGGGAGGGAGGCCTCATACGGATAGGACCTGCTTCAATTCCAGTTCTTTGAGTGGGAGCTGCTGCCACCTGCTGCCTTCACTGGCTCACTGCAATCAATATCAAAAAGCATTTTTATCTGTCAAAGTCCAACCTTAAGGTGAACACATTTTATCATCTTTACAATATAGTTTAGAACATGCAGTACTAACTAAAAAAGATTATATAGCTCTAATATGTTTCAAGTAATACACTTTCTAAATGGCAATGATTTTTCAAATCTAGAGGAGGAAGAGATTTTGAATATGGTTTTCCAATTATATTTCTAGAGTAGCTTGAGATGGGGTTCCAGAAATAAATAGTTCCAAAGAGTTAGAGCTAGAGAGAAAGAGATAGAAGAGGAAGATGAGAGATAGAGATATAAATAAATTGTTCTTCTGTATTTATGAGATTGCAAACATTTTATATCTAACCTGGATAGAGGAACCATAGATGTAAATATATGAATACAATCAAATCAAGCAATTTATAGGATGAGAAACATCATTACAAAGGATTTTCCACTAAATGGAGGGGTACTTTAGTACAAGAAACCTCCATTTATTGCAGTTTACCACATTAATGGATTTGTAGAGAAAAAGGCTTTTTGAAAATGTACAGAAAACCCCCCATGATTTGGTATTTAATGTGACAAACATACTATGCAATATTTTAATATAATAGAAAATCCTTAACTAGCAGCAAACATTTACCCTAAAAAGCCTATAACAGGTAATATTCCAAAAGTGAAAAGTTAGAAACTTTACAATAGAAACAAGAAATATTCAATATAATATACCTGTTTCCAGAAAACATCGAAATTCCAAGCTAGTTTAATAAAATAAATGATGAGATATGTAATCATTGGAAAGGGAGAGATCATTTGTACAGATGTAATTACATACATAGAAGGTTTTGGGGACTCTAGTGATATGCCATTGGAATTGATAGAGTGTTTAATGAAGTACTGGGTCCAAATTCAATACAATAAGGTCAATATATAAAACTAACTGTAACAACCAGGCACCATTGACTCATGACTGTAATCCTAGCTATTCAGGAGACTGAGATCTGAGAATGGAGGTTCAAAACTAGCCCAGCAAGGAAAATCCATGAGTCTCATATCTCCAACTAAGCAAGAAAGATGTGGCTCAAGTGGTAGAGTGCTAGCCTTGAGCAGAAGCAGCTCAGGGACAGTGCTCAGGCCCTGAATTCATTTGCCAGGACCAGTGTGCCCACACCTACACCCATGCACAATGTCAGAACAATGAAAACACTATTTTTAAAGCTGTGCATAATCTTAACATCATGTTATACAAATGAGTGTAGCACTATGCCCTATTCACAGTAATGAGAAGACACAATAACATGTAGGTATCAATTATCTCTGAATTAATATTTGAGTTCAAAACTAATTCATGATATTGAAAGAGAGAAGAAATTTTAAAACTCAAGAGAGCCAGATGCTAGTAATCCTAGTTACTCAGGAGACTGAGATATGAGGATTGTGGTTCAAAGCCATCAGGGCAGGAAAGCCTCTGAGACATTTATTTCCAATTAACTACCAGAAAAGCCTCAAGTGAAGCTGTGGCTCAAATAGTAGAGTACCAGCCCTGAAAAAAAAAGCTCAGGGACAGTGTCTAGTCCCAGAGCTCAAGCCCTAGGACTGGCACACATTCACACACACACAAATACAAACACACACACACACACACACACACACACACACACACTTCAGAAAAGTAAAACCTTAAGGTAAACAATATCAATGGATGGCAAATATAAAACATTAGTATAATAAAATAATTGATATACAACTTTAAAATACAAGGATAAATTAAAAACTAGAAGATGTGATTGGTATTATAATCAATAATCATTATTATCCAGTATATATGAAAAATTTTGCAAGCCCAGAAGAAAAGTGATAATTCAATCGGGAATGGACATGAGTCAATTGATAGAAAGGGAAGTGAGAACAGCCAAGAAGTGTACAACAGGTAAATTGAGCATGGTGGAACATGCCTCTAATCCCAGCTATTTGGGAAGTGGAGGCAAGAAGATTGTAAGATTGAGATAACCTAGGAAAAGTTAATAAAACTCTATCTCAAAACAAAATACAAATGAAATGGATGGGGGCATGGCTCATGTGGTAGAGTACTTGACCAGCATGCTGGAGTATAACCCATAGTACTGCAAAAAATAAAACAAAAAAATGTAACAAGTTGCTCACCCTCTTTACTAATTAGGAAATTAAAATGAATCTAGAGAAAGAGTAGTTCACACAGAACTCAACCACACTAATATTGATAAATTGCCAAGAAAAGACAACTTGACACCATTACCAAGGAAACTAGCCATTGTAAAACAACTGTGGGGGAGACTTTGGCATTTTCTAGTAAATAAAGATGTTAACACCTGTAAGACTGTTAGGCTGAGAAACTGTACAAGTATGTAAGGAGACCATATAAGGATGTTAGTACTGAGATGTTCACACTAGCTAAACTTGGAAAACAGCCACAGTGTCCAGCAATAGAATTGATACATAATCAACAAGTAAAATGTGAGATTCATGAGCTTGTGCACTATACAGAAATTGTTAAGTGCCAAAATAGAAATGTATAGAATAAGGTATTGGTGGCAACATCAAGCTATAAAAAGGAATGTAAAATTTTGCCACAGTAATCTTCAGCATATATTTTGCCAAATTACTCATTAGAACTACATTTTGTTGTCGATATGTAAATGCATGTAAAGGTATAAATGTAGGGACCTGGCTGACTAATGTAAGGATGCCATTTATCTCTAAGGGAAAGGGAAGTGAGTCAATTTTTAAATATGACAGGCTATTTATGTTCAAGATTGGAGGCAAAATAAAACATTATTTCAAAAAGATCTAGTCTATATTCCTGCTTGCTGAACTCTATCTACTGCATGAAACTTCTCTGGATCTTTATCTAGCATTTGTTTCTAATCTTGAATTTTTTGACTCATATAATTGAATCTATATTCTTCTGACTTGCAAGTGACTTAGGTAGTTTATTCAAATTCAACCAATCTTTGTTGGTCACTGGGTAACAATCACTGATGTAAATATTAGGGATGCTACAGAGAAAAATCAAAACAAAACAAAGCCGTGAACTGCTTTATGGCGAACTCTATGTGATAAAGCGGAGCATCCCTGGGTAAGAGCGCTTTCTGTGTGACAGCTGCGCTCTGTTGTGTGCTGTCCAGTGTGGCTGCACAGGCCACAGCTGCGTCCTCAGCATTTGCAATTACAGCTAATGTAACTGAGGAATTAACTTTCTATTTTTTGTAATTTCATCTTCTTTAAATTGGACAGATATGAAAGGAGTTATATAGGTCATTTTTTGTTGCAGGAAACCTAACTGTCATCTAATGGACTAAAAGAGTTACAGAAATTACCTAAAGAAGCTTACCTTTTCCTTTAGTATATAGTTTATGCCCTAAGCTCCAATTTGCTACTTATCATTGGAACTTTCTGAGGGGCAAGTAGAAGAATTTCACATGATAATAAAAATTGAGTATATTTTGTTGGCTTTTAAAGAACCAAGGATATTTGACAATTTACCAGACAAAGAAATGACAAACTGGGAGAAACAAATTGAATGTATCTTTGTAGAAGAGCTGTTGGAGAAATGACATAATACCTAGGAATCATATTTAAATATTATAAATTATGAATAAAATCAACTCATCCTTAAATGATTAAATTAATGTATAAATGTTTTTCTTTTATTTGAAAAATGTCTTCCACCTATGGATTAGAAAAGAATAGTAACTAAAATGAAAAATTTGGAAGAGAAATTCAAATAGATTTGGACAGACAGAAAAATCAATAGACTTAAAGATGTAACATTGAGCATTTTCAAGTCTGAAGAATATAAGAAAAAATGTCTGAAAAAAAAATGAAAGCAGAGCCAGAGGGACCTCTAGGACCATCAGAGGAACAACACATATACTATATGAATGAGTGAGTGAGTGAGTGAATGGTTAGAAATAATGGGATAAATATAGAGAGGGAAGAGAACAGAAGAGGGGAGGGGAGAGGAGGAGAAGGATGGGGAGAGGGGAAAGATGGTTTAGGTTACATAATTGCTTCTTCTTAGTCATTTGAACTCTGTATTAAGATATTAAGATATTGAGCATGATACATGTTAAGCATTTTCTTGAAGTGAACATGGTCTAAGTAAAATGCAAATAGTTATTTTTTCAAGTTTTATAAAATTATCTTAAAAGTTGATACTGAGGAAAATTGTTATGTGTTAAACTCATGTTTTGTGCATGGCCTTTAGAATATATTGGCTTTATTTTATTTTTTTTTTATTTTTAAGTCAGTGCTAAATGTCTTGTACATCTAACATACTTAATATATAACATATTTGTATATGATAAAGAATCCTGTTATTATTAACATCATGTATATGAAATAATATATCACACATATATGATGTATCATATATTGTATAGCACATACCATATACTATAAAAGATAATAATATATTATAATATATTATAGTATATGGTATGGTATATAATATATATAATATATCTCATATATATGTGATATGTAACAGATTGTTTTTTCTGGTCTTGGAGCTTGAACTCAGCACCTGGATGCTGTCCCTGAGCCTTTTGTGCTCAAGGCTAGTGCTCTACCACTTGAGCCACTACTCTACTTCTAGCTTTTTCTGAGTAGTTTATTGGAGATAAGAGTCTCAGGAGCTTTCCTTCCCAGGCTGGCTTCGAACTGTGATCCTTAGATCTAAGAGTCCTGAGTATCTAGGATTACAGGCAAAAGCCACCAGAGTTTGGGTAGAATTTCTTGTCTATATATTATATATTGTTGCTGGGGTTGGTGATTGAAATCAGATCCTCCAACATGCTAAGTATGAATGAGTTTTACCACTGAGTTAACTCAGAACCTCAAACAATTTTCAGCTATATATTTTTTTATGGATAGGAGGAGGGAACTGGGTGTGAAGAGGTTTGGGGGAGTAGAATTCATTTTGCAAAGGATTCCTGGATTCAGGTATTTTATCCTCTTTGGAAATGTAAACTTCTTATCCTTCAACAGCTGTGGAGCAATAGACAATAAATACAGTAGAAGAAGCAAGTTCTATCAAATTAACCTCCCGTTTTTGCATTGATGAAAACAAGCTTCTGGGTAATGGCTGCCTAACCTGAGAAAACTAGCTAGACATCTGACCCGTCAAACTCATGGCTCTCTTGTGGTACATGACTAAAGTTTGCAGCTAAACAGAAGCACCTTGCAAATTATACAATCCTGGAAGGTTGTGAGAATTTCATACATTCACCTTTAATCTTTCACATCTTCAAGCTATACACAAATCTCAAGGTTTCCTGTCACATCACAAGCTATAAATTACAGGCAGATCTGACCACTTCCCTCAGCTCTGCATCAGCTGATAGCTCTGCCACTTCCTCTCTCAAGGCTAACTATATTTGATTTGGTTCCACAGACAACACAAAAAGCTGTATAGCAAATCATTCTTCTTAGGAATCATTCTAAGCATGAAAACTTTTGCTTTTTAATGGCAAAATGTAAAAGCTGATTTTAAATTTACGTAACATTTAATGTGAGGGTGTTTTTTTTGCTTTTGCCAAAATACAATGTTAGACATTAAAATATGAATTGCATAACATTTTTGGCACCATAAATATTACATGAATTTTTTGTCATTTGGGACACTAGTTCCTTCTAACTCTTATCATCTTTTGCTTAATTTTGTTTTGTTTTATTTTATTTATTTAGGTATGTATGTATGTATGTCATGGGGCTTGAACCCTGGGCCTAAGCACTGTCCCTCAGTTCTTCAGCTCACACCACTTCCAGTTTTCTGGTGGTTTATTGGAGATAAGAGTTTCATGGCTTTTCCTGCCCAGGCGGCTTTGAACCACGATCCTCAGATCTCAGCCTCTAGAGTAGTTAGGATTACAGGCAGTGCCCAGCTTGTTTTATTTTTGTTTCTATTGTCTCCAATTCCTCTGTCACATCTCTAAAAGTTGTTCCCTGTGCTTATTATTGGTAGTTTTGAGTGATCATGTAGGCTGTGGGTGGGAAAAGGGGAGGTTCCCTCCTTCCTTCCTTCCTTCCTTCCTTCCTTCCTCTTTCTTATTTCCTCCCTCCCTCTCTCTCTCCTCCCTCCTTACTTCTCTTCCTCCTCTTCCTCTTCCTCTCCCTTGTCCTCTTCCTTCTTCTCCTTCTCTCTTTCCAAACCCAGGACATAGAACTGTCACTGATGCAGCACACATTCATTAAATGTTATTGGCTGAACAAACTTCTATTTTCTCTCTTTAATGGTGAGTTCTGGACCATGTACCAATCTAGGTATCTAAAGTGAAGACCTTGATGTGACCCCCAACCCTTGGAGCTGAGACAATATCACTAGTCCTTTTCATTACACAATAAGGCTTACTGATTTTACGAGCCTGAAATTACTTGATTTTCACCTCTACTTCATTTCCACCAGCCTTTCTTTTACACTGTTGCAACTGTCTTTTGCCAGATACTTTCTGTGGACAACCTCTTTCCAGTTTTCTCCAATCCCATCTGTCCTCACATTTCCTGCTAAAGAAGACCAATTAAAATACACACTTGATTCAGCCTCTCTTGTGAGTAAGAACCAGCAATAACCATCAACTAAGAAGCAGCTTCAAAAAAGCCTCTCCTCATTCTGTAGGCTCATTTCCCATACTAATCTGGATAAACTTCAGCTCAGAATCACCACAACTTTTTAAACACAGGATCGCTGTAGCTGGTGGTGATGGGGAAGCTGGGTGAGGGGTGGTGGAGGTGCTGTGGTTCAAATGATCACATTTCCTCTGAAGTTCATGCTGGAAATGAACCCTAGTGCAGCCGTATCATGATGTGCATCCTTCCAGAGGTGACTAGACCATGAGCAACCTTCACAGATGGGATGAGTAACTGTATAAAGCACTGGAAGGTATAATCTTCAATTGCTATTTTTCTTTTCATTCCTGCAACCATGTGAAGACACATAGGTTTTGTTCCCATTACAGGAATCAGAGCTCAAGACACAACGTTACAAGGAGAGAGAAACAGGGCTCCCCAGACACCCCGATGCTGGTATTTTTTTATCTTGATTGCATCCTAATCCTTTCTTTAACCTCCTCTAGGTCTTAATATGTAACATTAAATTAGTGAATATTGGAGGAAAAATGTACAAGAGTAAGGAAACAACTATGAATGATATCTTTGGGGAAGATACCTTTTGTATGTATAAACATATGTTAAAATGTAGACATATTTACATTATGTTTAGTGATGTTTTTGTTTCTTTGTTTATTTTGGTATCAGTACTGGGGCTTGAATTCAAAGGCTCAAACATACCCTTGGCTTTTATGCTCAAGGTTGATACTCTACCAATTAAGCCACACCTCCACTTCCAGCTTTTTTTTTTTTTTTTAAACTGGAGGTAAGAGTCTCATGAACTTTCCTGTCTAGGGTGGCTTTGAACTTCGATCCTCAGAACTCAACCTCCTAAGTAGCAAGGATTATAGGCTTAAATCACTGGTGCCTCTCTTTGGAATTCTGTTTAAAACATCATATTACTGATTAAAATCCTATAAATAAAGTGCCTTAAGCAGGTTAAAAGAAAAGGTTTTGAGACTTGATTGCATGTTATTGTTTCCATTCTGATTGTGAAATGTTGAATATTAATGAAGCCCTGAATAAGGGATTTTGTAGCAATAATGCCTCTTATTCTAGCTACAAAATAGCGGCTGCACTGCGTTATTGCACTTTTATCCTTGCACGCTTCCGGGAAAGCAATTAAATTGCCTTGCCACTTCAGTTTTAGAAAGTGAAAGGTTAGAAAACACAATAAAACTGAACATAATTTCCAAAAAGAATTGAAAGTCATTGGACTGTGAGATATTTGAAATCATATCAAAAAAGCAGAATTTATGGGCCCATGAGTTATGGAAAAGGAAATTGAATTGTGTTTTATTTTCAAAACACAACCACTAAAAAGATGTTTCCATAGCAACAAGGTCAATACCAGTAGCCATTACAGACCTCCTCCCCCCCCCGTTTTTTTTCTGATAGTGGGTTTAAAGAGCCTTTTCAAATACCAGTTTAAAAGCCATATGAAAAAATACTATAGATTTTCTGAACATTCATTTGAACCAAAAATGAAGAAAATCACACATGGTGTATTGAATTTCTCATGTTTTATGGATTACAAGCATTTGTGACTGTTGTATTTTCAGAAAGAAGCCTGCTTGACTAGCTGCTATGCCAACCCCTGAACATAGGATTTAATTAGCTCGATTGTAAATAGGGACAGACAGAAGTTGTTTGCAGTAGTGTTCAAACAGAAATAAAAGGTGGCATGGTATTTAAAATATAGTCCTTTAACATCTAAATATTGAAAGAGTTAAGTAAATATTCTGTTATTAAAAAACTTCAAATGTTCAGATAAAATATTATATAACTAGGAGAGGAAGATAGAAGCCATATTTTCTTTACAACCGAAACAAATGGCTCTTTTGCTACAAAATCAAAGCATTCAATTCCACCAGGAAGTGAATTCTCCTCCTTTCTCCTGAGTCAAGTTGTACTGTCCATTGATCATCATCTGTACAACTTTATCTCCTCAACTAACAGAACCCCTTTAGAGCAGAGATACTTTTACTTCCCTTGGTAGCATTTCACATGACCTTTTGTGTACAGAAATATTGAAAAAAATGTAGACGGAATTGTTAAAAAAATCACAAAATAGTAAAGTAACAGAATCTCTGATTTAATGTTAGAAATGATGTTAGTCTTTATATTCATGATTTTAATGTTTTTTATACTAAGAAGGCATAAGTCCTTATTCACAGAATCACCAACTGTTTAAAAAAAAATAGGTTATTTGCCTGGACAGTGTATCAATTTTTGCCCATACTTGCCCATTCCCTGACAACAAGTTTGTGTGTGTGTGTGTGTGTGTGTGTGTGTGTGTGTGTGTGTGTGTGTGTGTGTGTATTGGTACTGGTACTGGGTTTGAATTCAGGGCCTGTGAACTTCCTTTGAGAATTTTTCCTCAAACTATGCCCTACCACTTGAGCCACAGCTCCACTTCTGGCATTTTGGTGCTTAATTGGAAATAAGTCTCACTGATTTTTCCTGTCTGTGCTGGTTCTGAACCTCAGAGCTCAGCCTCCTGAATAGCAAGCACAAGCAACCAATGCTTGACCAACAATAACTTTCAAAGCTAGTCAACAGATTCTAATGTGAAGCTAAAGTTGGAAATCATTGCTTTTCTGTCAGTCTTCTCCTGAGCACAACTGTTGATTAATTCATTTCCTAACTTTTCTAATTTACTTCCTTCTTGTTTTCTTATTCAATATTATTTCATGGTTCCTCTACATATCAAATCTATAACACAATAATCAGTTACTGAGAGTCATTGTTATAGTAAAGTTGCAATTAAAATAGTTAAATATTTTATAATAAAAAGTTTAGCTTAAAGCTAAAATGGGCTCTGTGAGGCTGGGGTGTGAGATTCAGAATTTGAGGCCAGCTTGAGTTTCCAAAAAGAGACACTTTAAAAATTACTATTTATTATATTATTCATATGCATTTTTATTGTTATAAATTTAGCTTTTGAAAGTTAGAGCTGAATATGGTACCAACACAATAGACATTAAATTAGTATCTATAAAATATATCCTTTTGTTCTTTCTTATCTTTCTTTGCTTATGTAATATCTTTATCCCTTATCTAGACAGCAAAATTCCAATAAATCTTTCAAGATAACAAGTTTTCTTCTTTGAGCACGCCCCCTTCTCCACCTGCACAAACCACTAAGAAATTCTTTTTGGTTTTGCCACTGCCCCCTCTTTCATGACACTGCATACTGACGTTGTTTTTTTCTTTTGTTTTTAAACAATTTAGGGACAACTTGCAATGGGTGATGATTTAGGGTACAGCATAGCCAAGAACTGTGGAAGCAATGGGTACTCAGTAATGTTTACCAAATAAATGAATAAAATGGCATGATGTAACAAGTGAACCAAGTGTATTTCAGAACAGCTAAGGCTATAGGTTGATCTGTGTCCTCTCTGGAGTCATATGGTAAAGCCATAGCTCCAGTGTGCTGGCATTTGGAAGAGAGGACTTTGACTGGTAACTAGACTTATGGGAGGTCATGAAGTGGGCCTCCTGATGAGATTAGTGCCTTTATTAGCAGAGACAACAGGGATCTTCTTGTCCTTCTTTGTCACCTGAGGACACCACAGGAAGGGGAAGAGGGACAAGGCCCAAACCCAACCACACTGGCCCTCTGATCATAGAGCTATTAGAAAGAAAGTGTTTAAGCCACTCAGGCAGTGGTGCTGTGTAATGACAACCTGATCTACCTATGTACCTGTAAGTTAGGATTAAGTGAGGTTAAGGGAAGATTCTTATAACAATGGCAGAACATATATGCTTCCTCTCTTTATTAAAATCCTCTAAAAACAGGTGTCCATTTTTAAAAGAAAAAAGACCAGTGAAAATAGGGGTTATATCATAGGGGAAGAACATACAAAAGAGAAAAAAGAAATCACAGAGTACATTATAAGTACTTTAAATACAAAAAAAGCACAAAACCTCTTGTGTCCCTATCTTGGGGTTCATTTTGCTTAGCATCATCATATATGGTCATATGTGCATAGCTTTTGAGCTTTTCTACTTGTCTGGTAAGATTCTCCTAGACATATACTAGTTATCGCAAATAATGGAAACCATGAGACCTATGTTTCTTTGGGTCTGGCTTACTTCACTTTTCTAATTTGGGGAGGGGAAGGGAAATAACAAAATGCTGAAACAAGGATACAAGTTGACCCATTGTAACAATGAGATGTACAAGACACTATGTTGAAAACAAACTTTACAACTTAGTCGGGGGAAGGGAATAGTTGGGGTGAGATGGAATGGTAGGGGAAAAACAAAGGAGGAGGTAACAATGCTGGAGAGGAAATACACTCATTACTCATGTAACTGTAACCCCCCTGTACAGTATCTTTACAATAAATATATATTAAAAATGTAGTTAGAATAGATATTTCATGGTTTCCTCCAAATTAACTTGAAGTAAAACAATATATATCTTCCTGATTAGCTATAAAACATGTGATAAACACATACAGTTAGAAAGAAAGTAATATAGTAAAACAACTATTAATTGATGGGAGATGTAGTCTACATTGTCAATTAGAGCTATTTGTCAGATTTTTTCCTTTTTCCTCAGGTACCATTCATTGAAGACAGTGCTCCTCTCATTGCTTAAACCATGGCTTAAGTTAATTTCACTTTCTCTTATTTAATATAGAAAATATATTTAAGTGACCATAGACTAATAGACTAATACATTAGTCATTTCTTCCACAAATGTTTATTATGCATTGTGCGGCAACAACTCTGTGGTTTGCTTATAAGCATCAACCCTGTGCTTTGTATAAGCAAACCTTCACTTCCAATTTTCAATGATGAATAATAACGTTTGAAAAATTGGAGAACCAATACCAAATTGGCAACATTTTACTTGATTAAATAACATTGATAACAAATATCAGTCAGGCTGGGAAGGTGGTTCAGAGGTAGAATGCTTGCCTTGCATGCATGAGGCCCTGGGTTCGATTCCTTAGCACCACATAAGCAGAAAAAGCCAGAAGTGGCACTGTGGCTCAAGTGGTAGAGCAGTACCCTTGAGCTGAAGAGCTGAAGGACAGCGCCCAGGCCCAGAGTTCAGACTCCACGACCAACAAAAAAAAATTTAAAAAAAATAAGAAAAAAAATCAGTTAACTTTGACAATTAGTTAAATGAAAGAGCACTTTAACAAAAAATAATTAAATAATAAAATCAGAAGAGAATAAAAGAGAACTTTCATAGTGACTTGGAGAAAACATAGAGAATTGGAGAAAAACACACATTTCTGGAGAGGGTTATATAGCCCAGGCTGGCCTTGAAAGTATGGATTGTCCTATCTCAGCTTCCAAAGTGCTGGGTTACAGGTGTTCAAACCTGGTTTTCTAATGTCTTTGTCTTCTCATTTCTGTTTAAACTGCTGAAATTTTTAAAAGACTCAATCAAAATTGATAATCTCTTCCTGGGGCTTGGAAGGTAGCCCAGTGGTCGAATGCTTGTCTTGTATGCATGAGGTCCTGGGTTCAATTCCTCAGCACCACATAAGCAGAAAAAGTCAGAAGTGGTGCTGTGGTTCAAGTGGTAGAGCACTAGCCTTGAGCTGAAGAGCTGAGAGACAGTGCCCAGGCCCTGAGTTCAGGCTCCACGACTGACAAAAATAAAAAAAAGTAAAAAAAATTTAAAAATCCCTTCTTTATTCCAGTTCTTAGGATGGCTATCAAAATGTCAAGTAAACTTGCTTTAATCCTTTTAGTGTTCAAACAAAAACTGCACATTTACTTATCTGTAATTATACCCTCACGTGCTGAAGGCCTAGGGTGTATCTGATTACATTTCTGCATTTCTGTCATCTAAGTATCTATGCAAAACCTAGAAATTAAAGAGAGACAAGTGTAACAAAACTTACATGTGTGGACCCAATGAAATTACCCTTGTCATTACAATTCCAAGAATCAGAGCTGTCAAAACTGTGGAAATAAAGGATATCTGCAAAAGAAAATGAAAACAACATTGGTGAAGAATACAGATTACTTTATTCAAAATATTTTTTTACTTGGGTAAACATGTACATAGACTGCTTTTATCCTTTAGTGGTTTATAGGCTCATAAATTCCTATTGATAACCTAAGGACTATAATTTCTTATCAGGTAACAGTCTTTGTCCCCTAACCCACAAGATAAGCAGTGTTCAAATATGATTTGTGATCTTCTAACATGGCTTCAGACCTGTTTAGTGGCTTTGTGAATAAAGAGTAAAAGTGAAATTACGCTTCCTTTTATCTTCTAGCTTTAATTTAATGTGTAGACTTGTGCCATTTTTCTTCCTATAATTGTTTCCTCTCTGCCTGTGCTTTGCCCATATTTTCTCTTGCAGTACAATGGACATACCACCTTCTGGCACGTCTGTTTTTCACTCTGTTCCCTAGCTCCATTGGCTCTATACGTTGTCACGGTTTCAACCAGTTAAAATATAAATGGCTCTAAGTGCACATTAGCTTTCTGCACTCATTATCCGGGTTTCAAGTCTTAATTTTAAATCTAGATTTCTTCCTAAGATAACTAAAAAACATATTTTTATGTGATTATCATTCTTTGTTCTGTAATTTGTTAATGTTCAATTAGAAAGAAATTCCTAGTATGAGTCCATTGATCTCTTGAGAAACAGATTCAATATAGACAAGCTTACAGCTGGAAAGTGACAGAGAGGGGATTCCAATCTAAGTACTTTCTACAGATCAAGTCTTCTTATGACTGTGCTTGGCTCACTGGGAGTTTTAAATACTTAGATATTTAACTATGATACTTTCAAGGGACATTTAGAGGAAAACGTTCTCGTATTAATAATACTGGTAGTCTTCTTTTCATGAATACTTTCTTTCTGCTCCCAGAAGATAATATTTGTGCTTACACTGAATAGGTGAAAGGAAAAAGTTAAATTAGTCAGATATCTGGTACATTATAAAATCCTCTTTTGATACAAATTTGGCATAGCTTTTGGTTACTGATGGAGGGAAAATTCATGGTGGTCAGGATACTCTTAAATATCATTTCTATTCTCGACTCTACTTAGGAGGAAGGGCTAATGACTAGATACAAATATCACTGATATTTAATGTTTTAAATATTACAGCAAAATAAAGTTAGATCAACTGTTAGAAACTTCACACTCAAAGGCAAAACTATCATATGAAAAATTATCTCCAAAACTTCATCAGGCCATGTATGGTAGTACATTCCTATAATCCCAGTGCTTGGAAGGCAGAAGAAAAAGAATCATGAGTTTGAGACCAGCCTAGACTTGCTAGCAAGTTCTAGGCCAGTTTGGGCTATATTTTTAGACTTTGTTTTAAAAATCAAAAAATAAATGAAAAACCATTTAGACACAACAACAAAAAATTTCTTTTGTAAAATTTTGAGAGTAAGGGAATAAAATGCAGCCTGATAAATGATATTTTGAATAGATGACTTTCTTAGATGATTTGCTTGGTTTCATTAGAAAAGTTTAGTGTTTCTCTTTTACAATACATACAAAATATGGTCTAAATCATTAAGGATTAATTAATCAATACATCAACACTAACATTTGCTGAATAGAAATTAGGAATAATAGACATAATATACAAATAAAAAGACTTAAAGCCATTGATGTGATCCATCCTGACTTCTCAGTTTAACTTATTATGTTAATTTTTAAATAATTAATGGATACAGAGAAATTTAAGTTATACGGATTAATGGATACCATATAATATTTGGGACATGTATTCATTGTATAAAGTTTAAATCAGGCTTAACATATATCTCTCTTCAATCATTTAGCATTTTTTGATTGCATAGTTTAAATTTAAATTGTTTAAACTATCCACAAAATAATAGAACACTTCCCATTAGACATGCTTTAAGCATAGTTCTTTGCATGTTCTAAGTTGTCAAATGCACTGTTGGCTCTCAGCCAGGGTGTCTCCCTTAGAGGAGACAGTCACTCTTGCAAAACTATAAGTAAATTAAAAACAAAACAAAACAGTAATAAATACTATAATTAAGAACTTTGCCAAACTGACTGCAGGCCAGAAAAAGTAATGAAGGAAAGTAACAAAGCTCATTTCTATGTCTATTTTTTAAAAATATAAAAATTACCTTTCCAAGCTTTGCTATGTTTCGGTACAAGGACAAAGGCAGAGTAAAGGTAACGGTGGAAAGCACAACAATGAAGTGTCGGCCAATAAACACATTTTCAGGATCAACTACAATGAAGTAAATATTATTTAGTATTTGCAGGTACAAGGAAACATCAGAAGACTTGAAGCATGGCTCAGATGTTGGAGGGCCTGTCCAGCATCCACAAAACCCTTGGTTCAAGCCCCAGTGCTGCTAACTACAGCACAACATAATACAACAAATCAAAGTAGCACATTAGTATCAAACTAACTTATCAAGCATTCATTATGACAGCATAAACTTTTCATGAACAACAAAAATTTTGTTAATAAACTCCAGAACAAGAAGAAAAAATAGAAATAGAAATAATTTAAAGAGAAACATACATTTCAAATGATGATATACAATTTTATATTTATTTTAATATTTTAATTGTCTCATAATTGGATTCTCCCTGCTCTCCAAACAGACTCATGATTTAAAAAATATAATCATCATATGTGAACATTGAACAGGGAGTGGAATTGTCTGAGAATGTTCTTAGTAGATTTTTAAAAGGCAAGCAAGCAAACGAGCAAGTGAGCAAGAGAGAGAAAAAGAAAGAATGAAAAGTAAGCAGCAACAAATGTTAACCAGGATATAGTGGAGAGGAAAGGCACATATAGACACTGTTGGTGATCATGTAAATTCATTCAGCCATTTGGAAATAAGTATGGAGGATTCCCCTGCCAAAAAATTCCAAAATTAGAACTATCATATGATTCTGCTATGTCACTCTTGGATTATACAGTTAAAGAATATAATTAGAGAGTACATTTCTTGTGTACGCACTATTTTACATATGTAACTGTAACCTCTCCGTACATCACCTCGACAATAAAATTAAATAAAAATAATATAATTAAACACAAGATAGATACCAGAATACCTATATTTCTTGTGGCACTTTTCACAATATGCAATTAGTTTAGGAGCCTATCAACTAAAGAATATATATATATATATACATATACATGTTTATATATATGAATATATTCAACACACACATATATCTTAAACCCTGCAGAGTCTTATTTTTACTTACCTCCTGGGATTCTTTGAAAAACTTTGCTCAAAGTATCTCCAGCAATTATGTTGTAACTTATCATAGCTAAAAATATCATTAAAATGAAAGTCATCAATAAATCATCAAGTACTTTATCTCAGATATTTTAAATGTCATCAATTATTACTTTCCACATATTGGTATAATCTCACACTTTTACAAATGTGGTATGGTCATCAGTTTGTACAACTTTAACAAATTTAATGTACCATATCAATTTGCTTTATAAGAAAATTTTACTTTATACATTGATTGTCCCAGAGTACCCTTAAATGATGAACTGTGGAAGACATTTAAAATGCAATTTATTTCATGGCTAAAGTTGAATGTCCACACATGTACTGCTTAAGTGAAGAATAACAATAGTAAATTTCAAAGGTACCAAAGTATCTCCTCAATTGAAAATGCAACATTTTAGGGGAAATACATTCTCGACTTGGCAACATACAGATGTAACTGTTGGGATGAGTTTCTATGATATTGATATAAAAATAAACTTAATTTGATCATTAGCTTATACTAAAATTTTATCTATTTACAAAGTGTTAGGTAACACTTCATGATTGTGGCACAAACATTAGGATGTTGATCTCGTACATGGCTTTCACAAATCCTTAGTTAAAAAAATCATGCATTGGGGCTGGGAAGGTGGCTCAGTGGTAGAGCGCTTGCCTTCCATGCACGAGGTCCTGTGTTCGATTCCTCAGCACCACATAAGCATAAAGAAAAAAGGCGGAAATGGTGCTGTGGCTCAAGTGGTAGAGCGCTAGCCTTGAGCTGAAGAGCTGAGGGACAGGCCCAGGCCCAGAGTTCAGGCTCCACGACTGGACCATCTCCCCCCCAAAAAAAATCATGCATTGAGTCTTAAGAGAAAGTTATTACTTCTTTCATTCACTTTCAGTCCCAGATCAGTTTATTTTTATGAAATAAGGAGCAGTCAAACATTAATCAAATGAAAACCATCCTCACTTTATTTCAGAAAATAGTCCCAAAGGACCTGAAAATTAGGAAGAAAATGGTAAACAATAAAAACATTCAATTTGGAAAGTATTTCAATTGTTATTTTTTTTAATGATTCCTAAGGTGTTATTACACTATTTTCATTTAGAAACGAGTTAATGCCTATCATGCTAGCAACTCAAAAGATTGAGATCTGAGATTTACTGTTCAAAGCCAGCTCAAAATCCATGAGACTCTTATCTCCAATTAATCAACAGAAAGCTAGAGCTAAAGATGTGGCTCAGCTGGCAGATTGCCAGCCTGATTGAAAGAGCTAGGTGAGTGCACCAGGCCCTCAGTTCAAGCCCCAGCTCTGGCACAATAAGAACAACATCATCAACAATAATAAAAATTATTGCATGATAAAAGACATAATTCAAATATGCAACTTCATAATTATCTTACCTATAAAAGGATACAAAAATTGTAGGACAGAGAGGAGAAGATATCCTGGAAAGCCAAAGGTTTTGTTAACCAAAGACTGGTAGGTGTCTGTCCCAGAGAGAGCCCCTCCTTTTATCAACAAAACAAGGGAAAAGTCTGTGGGGGGAAAAATGTCAGAATACACATAGTTTTATTTAATTACCACCCAGAAAGAGGAAAAATTTAAAAAAAGTTTATTTCACGTTGCAGTATTCTCAAGACAAGGCTTACATATTTCATAAAGGTTTTTGTGAAGTGCAGTATTTTCAGTTGTATATTTTTCAATCAAGATACAAATATATGTAACATATCTAGGCAATGGTTTGGACAGAAGAGGATTACAGATGAGATTCAACGTGCAGGGCTCTACTTTTTGTTCCTCACCCTATAAAGTAACCACTGTTACCAGCTCTCCAAGTAATGTCACATTGGTAGTCAGGCACTGTATAGGTATTAAAGTATGAAGACTATGATTGAAATTCCATTAGTATTTCAGAAACTAATAGATTTAGGACAGCCAGAGTTTGTGTGTATGAGTGTGTGTTTTAAGTAAATAAAGTTAGTAACATGTTTTTTTTGTTGTTGGTCGTGGGGCTTGAACTCTGGGCCTGGGCGCTGTCCCTCAGCTCTTCAGCTCAAGGCTAGCACTCTACCACGTGAACCACAGCACCACTTCAGTAGTTAGTAACAATATTAAAGCTACTATGGTTAAGAGAACTTTACAGCATGGTCATTGTAGTTCCAATTATAGAATTAAAGTCAAGGATAAAAACATATAGAGGTTAAATAAAGTTAATTCCTCTCTTTTATTCAATGCAGTGTCTTTACTGGATGACATTGCAGTTGTATTGAGCTTTACAATTGTATATACAAGGTATTGTATTTGTTCTCTTTTCTCTTTCTTTCCATACTCCATTACACTGATTTCCTTCCTTCCTTCCTTCCTTCCTTCCTGCTTTATTGCTTCCTTCCTTCCTTGCTTTTTTGTGCCAGTACTAGGGCTTGAACTCAGGGCCTTTGCGCTGAGGCTCAAAGGGGAGCCACATCTCTCCTTTATGGCTTTTTTTTTTTTGGTGATTTTTTTTAAACGTAAGAGTCTTATGGACTTTTCTGCCTGGGCTGGCTTTGAACCATGATCTTCGGATCTCAGCCTCCTTCTTAGCTAGGATTATAGATGGGAACAAATGGTATCTGACAGATTTCTTTGTTTCCCGTAAGTTGGAAATGCATCCACATACAAAGAAGAAAATACAACATATGCAGTATAGTTTCTATTTCCATTCTCTCTCTTGAATCAGTGAAACTATTTTATCCAGTTCACTAACGATGTCCAAGGTGATCTATCCAGTTGCTACTTCCTAAACCTGAATCTTTGATGATTTTTGCTGCCAGTCTCCCCTTCCTCCCTCCCCCTCCACACATCACTCTCTCCTAGAACTCTTTCATTCTAGCACTTTTTCTCTTAGTTCCTGCTTAGTTTCATCTACTGTCTCCTTTGGTATTTATTATATCACTTTTTTCTGGGTCTTCTTCAACCATTTCAGTGTTTTTATTGGCCTGTTTGTTTCACCAGTTTCTTTTATTCTGTATATTTGAGCTTTTTTCTCACTTCATAATACACTATTCTGATTACATTAAGCCTGTGGTTTTAATTGTCATACAGATGTGATAACACCTAAATTTGTGTCTGAAGCACAGCACCTCATAACTCTAAACTTCTGTGTCTCCCTGTTACCTTAGAGATGATCTAGGTAAGCCAATTTTAAGTGTCCAAATTCTTGTTTTGGTATTTGTATTAGAATTTGCTTTCTTATTCACTTTGTCCCCAATTGGTGAATATCAGCAGCAACCTAGAACTTCCCTGGGCTTGTTGATATTCCTTACTTCCTGTATTCTTGGATCTCCAAGATCATTAACTATTGTGTCATTAGTATCAAAGAGTAGCTCCTAATTTCTAATCTTTAACATGATTTATTCAAAGCCTTGGCTTTTATAATTTCTTGCTGGAATTGCTGCAATCACTTTCTTTCAGTGCCTTTTCTTCATTAACCCACAGATACTTCTGGTTTCCCCTCCCTACAAAAACATTCTGACTTTTATCCCTCTTTCAAGTGACTCTTCTGCTATAAATTCTCTAGGGAGATCTAGTGTTTTCTATGTACATAAAATGCTTTTCATAAGAAATTACATTTATTATCTCTGTAAGCCTTTCTGCAGTAAGTAAGCCAGCCTTACAGTATTTGGGAGGATTATGGTGTTGAAATGCCTATCCTATGCCTGGTGTGACCTAGAGGCTAATGAATGAGAAGTTGTGCTATTCCCATTTATCTTTGATGGACTCCACTTAGTGGTTGGCAAAACATTGTATCTGGACTCAGGTACCAATAACAGCTCTAAGACTCTATAAAATAGGTTCACAACTTTTCTGTGTGCCAGGTCTTTTTTCAAAACTCATTTGATCTTTACAATCACACTAAGAAGTGGTTAGTATCTCATTGAATGAATAAAAAGGTAAGGCACAGGAATTTAGTTCAATAGATGAACTCCACTTTGCTAGAGATGAAAAAAAATCAGGATGTAGGCTGGAGTTTGAGGTAGTCCAACAGTCTATACATTTATCCCCATCTCTGGGTCAGTAACTGCAGATTTGTTGTAAGCCATTTACATTGAAGTCTCTTTTCCCTCCTCTCTAAAGTAAAACATCTGCCTCATTGAATCAGGATTAATATTGTGGCTGCAAGTTGCTCAGCATTGAGACAGTCCTGCAGAGATGGTAATGATTATCATTGTAAGGCAACCTTTGCATCTACCTCTGCAAGTCCTTCGAACTCCTCTCTCTCCTTGCTGAATAACTCCTCACACTCTAGCCACAATAAAGCACTAGCACATTTCCCTATGCCTTCCTACATTTCCATCTGCTTACAGTACCCATCCATTTACTGTCTAACTTAATTTTTTCATAAACAAAGAAACATGCTCCTTGTCATAATATTCCTTGGAGGCTGACTTAAATGTCAGTGTCTGGATCATCATGTACAGGTCTTTATTAAGGTATTTTTCATGATATAATTATGCATGCATTTTGGTCTCTCTGATACACTCTGTAAGGAGCTTCATGGATAATTTTTTATTATTATAATACTGGTGGCAGGATCATTCATTGAGACAGTAATGACCTGTATGTATTTGATGAATAAATTAATGTCAGTATAGTAGAGTTAGCTAACTGTCTAACTTTAATTTAATGTGGTAAGTGGCATAATAAAGAGATTTTAAACTATTCTACATGCAGAAATGATACAGCAATGAATTCCTACTTCCTTTGCTTAAAACTAAGAAATGCTCCCCCAGAGGTGTGTCTGGTTGGATAATCAGTATCTCACCAGGTGGAGAAGGAACAGAATATCAGATAGAAATAGTAACATCAGGAAGGCAGTGTGAAAGAATATTCCATACATGTGGAATGGAACAGTCTATAATGGCTAACAGAGAAGGTGACTGGCTAGAAAAAAATTAGATATGACACTGAAAACTAAGATTGCCAAAAAAGCAAGGAAAGATTTAGATGTTGTTTTGTCATTACAGCAACTTAGAATGTTTGGAATGGGAGAGAAACAGAACTGAGGCTGAAGTCTTAAGAGAATTCTGTAACAATATGGAAGACTCATTAGAGGGAGGGCAGACACAAGGAGGAAAGCCAGGGAGGACTTGACTCACTGTGAAGACTGAGAGGCCATTAGTAACATCAGAAATGCCATGAAGGGTTAGGTAAAGAATTGGATGTTTGAGGTGAGAATGCTGAGTTTTAAAAAAATATCAAAATTTATTGTTTACAATTCTCAATTTTAAGACTCAAGTAAATAACGAATGTGTTAAATCTGCTTGTAAAATATAGTCTATAAATACATTCTCTTCAAAGATTTATGTTTTCTTTTTTCTCCCTCTCTCCCTCCCTCCTTCCCTTCCTCTCCCCTCACCCTCTTATTTATGTATGTCTTATGTATGTATGTATGCATGCATGTATGTATTTTGCTGGTCCTAGGGCTTGAACTCTGGGCCATGTCTCTGAGCTTCTTTGCTCAAGGCAAGCACTATACCATTTGAGCCACACCACCACTTCTGTTTCTTTGAGTAGTTTTATTGGAGATAAAAGTCACATGGACTTTCCTGCCAGAGCTGGCTTTGATCCATGATCTTTCAGATCTCATCAGTTGAGAAAGGTGTTTACATCATGAATTACTTATGTATAGTATGATTTAGGTTTAGTAACTGTTCGTTCTTCTCAAATTCTGAATCTGAGGCGATACATTTTGCTTAACTTTTCTGTTTACTTGTTTATAATGTGTAACTGTTTTCAATGCACTTATGCTAGGAAATTATACCTGAGCAGTAATTGTCAACACTGACTGACTAGGAAACAGGAAATTTAAAAGGACAAAGGTAGTTACTTGAGTAGGCTTTTAAAAAATGTAATAAATGCTATTTTATGGGATTAAGTACAATGCAATTTTTTCAACCTAGTAACTGCTAATAAGCACAAAGCTATGGGTCCCAGGCTACCAAGTAATAGGTCTTAAACTATAAATAGCTAGAAGCAGCTTAGGTCTTGGGGGAGGGGTAAAAAGAAGAAGGGAGGAGAACAGTCCAATGACTCTACAGCTTTGGATTGGTAACTATTGAATACTTTATTACTTCTTCTTAGCCAGAGGAATGATGTTATTAAGTGTTGGATTAGAAAGTCTGAGACTTTTTTAAAAGATTTTTTTTTAAAGGCCAGATTACCAGAAACAGAGCTGGGACCAATCCCTTGACACAGAGTACTGAGTAGTACTGAGATGGAAGGAGAGGCCAGAAAACTAGCTAAGGGTTCCATCTTGGTGGAGACTAGTGGCACTTTAGCACCATGGTGTTGGCACTCTGGAGCTCTAACTGCACTACATGTTGGGCCCTTTTGAATGAAAGGAGCCTGGCTTCTGGATTTCTATCATTCAGTCATCAATTGAAGACTATAGGGAAACAGGTATGGCATCACAGGAAGATGAATCTACTGAGTTATAGACACCACTCCGGAGAGAGAGAGACAGCTGAGGGGCTCTGCCACAAGTTGGTTCCAAGGGATCTAGTTGCTCACTGTGGTTACCACAGCAGAAAAACCCTGTCAGTGTCTCTTTTATGATCACTGCCTCTATTTCAGTGATCCTAAGCCGCCATGTTTGCCATAAGATGGTAGGAAGAGAATATTAGGAGTAGTAAAGTCTACATTTAGATGGAGAGTGACCATGATATATACAGAAGGGGAACAGAAGGAAAGAGGTTTAAAACAAACATAGGCTGTGGCCTGGGGAGGTGGCTCAGTGGTACAACACTTGCCTTGCATGCATGAGGCCCTGGGTTTGATTCCTCAGCACCACATAAGCAAAAAGAAAAAAAGCTGGAAGTGGTGCTGTGGCTCAAGTAGTAGAGTGCTAGCCTTGAGCTGAAGAGCTGAGGGACAGCGCCCAGGCCCAGAGTTCAGGCCCCATGATCGGACCTGCCCCCCCAAAGAAAAGAAACACAGGCTGCATGTTTTTCCCCATTTGTAGCAACTAGAATGCACCTATAAATCTACATGTAAACAAACTTGATGATTAATATATATATGTATGCATGTATATATATATAAAAATCATACACACACATACACACAGGGACATGATATATTATATAAGACTCTAGACATTTTCTGAGGCCAAAGGAGGATATGTATAGGAGCCATAGACAAAGGCTCAATAGCTATGTGCATATGGTCATATAAAACAAGATTTTATGAAATGAACTCCAAGAAAAGAAAACAAGAGAATTTTTTAGTTGCCATTGTTCCTTTTTTGCTTTCTTTTCTTTTTGTCTTGTTAGTTCATTTGTATTTGGGAGGGTAAGGGGGGCACAGAAAATGTAGAACAACATTGGTACTCACAAGAATAATGAACTGTACATCTTGTGGGTGGGAGGGAGAAACTGGAGAGAGTGAGGGAAGGGGAGACATGGTTCAAACAGAATTGTGCTGTTACCTGAGTTATATAACTATAACCCCTCTGTATATTAACTCTACAACAACAAGAAAAAGAAAATAAAAGAAAGGCAACCTAAACAACAACAAAAAGTGCTTCTGCTGCACCGAAGGCACACAGGGAGGGGGTAGGGTGGGGGATAAGGGCAAGTCAATCAGAAGTTTGCAGGTGAGCCCTGCTAATTGAGCACTGGCTTCCAGTTCCACCTGTGCAAACAGGGCTGTCAAAGGGTGCTCCAATGCACCTGCCCACAAGACCTTGCTGTGCACTGTCAGTGGTGTCCTTGCTTAGTCTTCACCAGCTTGAATGTGACTTTCCCATCTACTACTTTCCATATAAATAAAAAAAAAAAACACGTGGAAAGGATTTAGGATCTTCTACTCTTTCTAATCTGTTTAAAGGATTAATATGAAAAGTAAATCGCCTAAGACTTAATGTTTAAATTCTTTAGTATCCTTTGATGCACTTCTTGATTAGCTAGGAAATCCAATTGTAGGGAAAAGTCATTTGCAGTCTGAAATGCAGAAATACTCAATTATGTGATGTTTTACCTGTAAAATATGAAACCCAGAACAAAAGCAATATGCCCAATGGAAATCCAGCTTCCTTCATTGAATATGGGAGGCCTGGGTGGGGGAAAAGTTCCATATTAGTAAGAAGACACAGAGATAGAGACATTTTCCCCAATTCTGATGCATAATAGTTAAGTTTACATATGCTCGTGACAGATTTTCTAAGCAGTACATAGGACACTCCTAAAATTAAATGCTAGCATATTAATATTTATTCCAAGCTATGGTGTCATCCAGTTAGAAACATGTCAAGAAAGCAGATGATGGGATGAGAATAAAGCAAGGAATGAAAATCAGATGTCAATTTATACAAATGTTGAGAGTGACATAAGTTCTAGAATGCAGAGAGAGTAGTGACATCAAACTTTTCTTATGTACTAGCTTAGAAAACAGTATTTGATAAGAAAAAGTAGCATTATGGGATATTATGAGAGATGGACACTGGAATCAAATCATGAAGGAAATGTCAGAAAAGGGTTAATGCAGAACTATTTTTGATAAAGCTAAAGGATGGATATATAATTATTTAATATAATTTGGGAAATCTGAACAATTTTAGATTACTGTCAAAACATTCAAGATAAAAATAATTTAAATATCTCCACTCAAGAAACATTTTTTTTTCTTTTTTTGTTACTCATGGGTCTTGAACTCTGGGCCTGGGCACTGTCCTAGCTAAGCTCTTCAGCTCTAGGTGAGCTTTCTACCGCTTGAGCCACAGTGCCACTTCAGGTGTTCTGGTGGTTAATTGGAGATCAAAGTCTCACAGGCAAGTCTGCCTGGGTTGGCTTTGAACTGCGTCCTCAATTTCAGCCACCTGAGTAGCTAGGATTAAAACCACCAATACCTGGCAAATCTTGTTTTCTGAAAAGACTTCTCTTTAAACTTTGTTTTAAACTACTAAGCATAATGTAGTGTTGGTGATTTTTCATATTGCTGGAATATTCATATCAGGAATCAATTCCAGGAATCCACCATACAGAATTTCCCATATCTCTACAGTGTATAGAGGAAATATTTTTGTAGCTTTTCCCCCCCAGTACTAAGGTTAAAACACAGGGCCTTGGGTGCTTATTAGACAAGAGCTCTACCATTTAAAACAGGTTCCAGCCCATGGCAAGTAGAATTTTAAAGAGGTTTTTCCTCTACTGTTTGTATTTCACATCAGGTACTTCCAATTTGTCTACCAATTTTTAAAAGTCTCTATATGTACAATCCAAAGTCCATCAACATGTGGAAAAGTAAGAAAAATAGTGCCAGGCTGAGAAGTGCAAATTTTCAGGCTATTAGAATGACAAGCTTTGAAGTATAAAGTTACATTCCTAGTATTGTAGCTTGCCGGATTTTATTTTTCCTTGTCTTTTCTAAATTGGAATGCTTTCAAATAACAAAAGGAATAATAATCACCCTCTGTAGGTCAGAGGAAGAATGCGGTCAGCTGTTTGTGTGTGTTGGTAAAGTGAGAAAGGTATGACCCCAACCCTATCTTCACAATGGAAAAAAAGAAACTAGAAAGACTCTTATGGAAGAAAATGGAAAAGGCTTTTGTGGAAGAAAATCATCATTTTTCTCATTCAATTTTTTCCCTTTTAAAAAATAAACCACAACACCAAAGTAGCAGCATACTAAGAGTTTTAAATATGACCACTTTGTTTCAAATAGAAAACAAAACCAAAACAGAACACTCACCTATTATACCAGATCCTATAATAGAGTTGACAATATTAAAAACAGCAGCAGACTGACAAGATTTCCCTTTGTGCTCCTGCTCAGAAACCAGGGTTTCCCGGTCATCCAGATCCCCCTATTTCATGGATAAATGGGTGAGTTTACTATTTACTAGCACACACACAAAAATGGACAATGTCAGACAAATAAGCAATGCAAGATTTTAACAAAATATTGATGCTAATACGTCAGATCGATGGTGAGAATAAAATGATGATGAATAAGAGCTATCAAATCCACAGGTTTGTAAGCAACTCCACCCTCCAGGGGCCTCTTCACAGCTGTCCCAAATTCTTACTTAGAAGGACAGGAGGGATTAGGGAGTCAACATTGAGATTCTGTGACATTAAAGAGGTAGTATTGAAAAATCCTTGCCAGGGAGGGGATTTTAGAAATCAGTTAAGTCAGATAAAGACATTTTTACTTTTCTGTCTGGAAAACTTTCTGCAGTGCGAAGCCAAGCCCCCAGATGAAGGTAGCTGATCTTCGGTAGCAAGGATGGAGCCAGCAGAACTGGCTCAGAGCCTGTCCCGGTGTCCAGCGTTACCTGTGATGGGGTGAGGCGCTGCTGCCCCTGGTAACCCATAGCTGGGCCGAGGTCTGGAGCACGTGGAAAGTTCTGGGTTTGGGAACCCCGGCTCTGGCCCTGCCAGCTTCCTTGTCCTCCTGGCACAAACACCACTTCTAGGTTTCAGGCACAGAGGTGGAGCTGCAGGGAGCCAGCGACGCTGTCTGCGGGACGCTCTGCAGGAGGCTGGACCCTTCAGCTGCCCTCAGGTCCTCCAGCGGTGGTCACGCCCCCATCACTTTCTCACCAGTCTGCCCAGCCAGAGGCAGAATACCCATGCAGGAGTGCTGCAGGGTGTTTGTAACCCTCTCTCCCCCAGGACTCCTTTAGTGCCGCCCTGATCCTCACGGCGAGCATGGAGAACTACTCTTTCCAAGGCTGCAAAGTACAATTGATTCACCCACCCTACCCTGACCAGATTGTAGAGAGTTAGGACGAGTCCATTTTACATCATTCAAGAATTAGTTAGATTCTGCTGCAGTCTGATGACCGGGCAGAACACAGGGCACTTCTTCTCTGCCCCTGCTTCTACCCCACTCCTGCTTTCTTGAGCATCTTTCCTATCAGCACTTTCTCCCCCTACGTTCCTTCTAGGACAGAAATGACAGGTGAAAATGGGGCACTTGTTACGTTCCTAAGAAAATAGCTACAGCAGCAACACCAAGAACAAGAAAATAGCTGCCATAATGTTCCTAGGAGTTTAGCAAATGTGATAATTCTGCATGCTTTGGTCAAATATCTCCCGGTAACTTCAGAAAAAGAGAGAAGAAAAGAAGATAGATTGTTACTGAATTCAGAAAATAAACCTGTAAAACTTAGAAAGGGGGATGTAAAGATGAAAAAGGAAGACAACCTAAAGTATGAGCTAGAAAGAATCTGAAATGACCATCTAGTCTTTTCTATTATATCACAGATGACGAAAGCAAAGCCTAAGAGTTCTCATTCATTGAAAAATACAGAATAATCAGATAATAGTGCTAATATATAAATACTCATGGACAGTAAGAATGATAATAATATATAAGTGCTTATCAATAAAGAGGTTCTTTTCTTTAGGCATTCATTTAAGATTATGAAAATTTATATTGAAATATAGAAAAACTGAAGAGAGTTTAAAACTAAATTCTACATGCTGTCTACCATCCAGGTACCACATGTTAATATTTTCTCATATGTCTTCAAATTGTGAAATTTGAAGCCCATTGCCATATTTCTTTCATACCATCTCTAATGTCACCTAGTTTGTGAAATTAGTATGTGTATTTTTATACTGATTAATAATTTCATTCATTTCTGTTTATAAATTATTTATAATACACAAACAATAATCTTGCTTTGGAGATTTACAAGGATGTGAGTCAGTGCTCATGGCTAATGTCTATAATCCTAGCTAATCAGGAGGCTGAGGATAAAGGTTTGAGGCCAGCCCAGGAAGGGACTTCCATAAGACTACTATCTCCAATTAACCAACCAAGAGCCAGAAGTAGTTCTGTGGTTCAAGTGGTAGAACACAACTCTTGAGCAAAAAATGTTCAGGGATAGTGCCCAGACCCTGAGGTTAAGCCTCAGTACTGGTAAACATATAAACACACATACATATACCACACACACACACACACACACACACACGATTTCACTCACACAAGGTTTCACACACACAAGGTTTCACACCCGCAAGAGTTCTAAGGATTAAGCTGTATTGTACATGTTATCTTCCACTGGTATTTTTGAATGTTTACTCAACCTGCTTGCAAAATGTTTGTAGATACAGGCAAATAAAGATGATTCATTTTATTTACCTGTTAGCCATCTCTTGGAGTGAAATATATTTAAGGTTGTTTCTTATTTTGCAACTTCTGGAGCATATAGCTAACAAGTTCTCAAGAAGTGGAACTGTTAGGTAGCAGTAAATGTTTCCAAATTTCCCAACAAATTGATACTCACAATTATACTCTCACCATCAGTGGTGATATTCTTAATTTCCTGCAGGAAATGATTTATTTATTTTTTCTTAATTTTATTGTAAAGATGCTGTACAGAGGGGTTACAGTTATATGAGTAAGGTAATGAGTACATTTTTTGGTCCAACATTATTAACCATTCCTTTGTTTTTTCTCCCACTATTCCTTCCCTCCCCCACTCCTTCCCTTCCCCAGAAGTTGTGAAGTTCATTTTCAATATAGTTTCTTGTGAGCATCATTGTTGCAATGGGTCATCCTTCGTTCTTGAAGACACGGTTTAATTTGCAAGACTTGTTCCTGAGTGTTTTTAAATGGTATATGATGGTTGTACAAATCTTGAGTATTCTAATTTATAATGGAGGACTTTTTCATATATTCAGTAATAATTTGCATTATCATCTTTGAGAATTTAATTTTACATCTTTTGCACATTTAATTTGGTCTGTTGGTCTTTAAAAAATTAATTTGTGGGAGACATTTATATATTTAGGAATCAATTACGTCAGTCATACATTTTATACACAATGTCTCCCACCTTTTTTTAAAACTGTGTTTATCTTTTATCATGTGATATTTATGATTTTGATATATTCAAAATTAGTTATCTTAATCCCAATACAAAAACATTAGGATAAAAAATTACATCCTGTTTCATGAAGACATGAGAGGAAAAAAACTTAAAGAAGAGTA
The DNA here is from genome assembly GCF_000151885.1 of Dipodomys ordii. Lineage (NCBI taxonomy): Eukaryota > Metazoa > Chordata > Mammalia > Rodentia > Heteromyidae > Dipodomys > Dipodomys ordii. The sequence goes on from NW_012267221.1 coordinate 16,333,842, forward strand.
ACAAATTGAACCTAACTCTTTATGAAAAGATCCAAGCCAAGTTCTGTGTACTCTAAGAATGAAAGGATAAGCCCCGCGCCAGTGGCTCATACCTATAGTAACTACTCAGGAGTCTGTGATCTGATCTTAAGAGTCCTCGTGATCCTTTCCTAAGAATATCCTCTTCTGGTCTCACTGTGTAATTGTTTAGACTGCTGTTTAATTAATTGTGTCTGAGTATAATTTTTGTTTTTTTACTACCTATTAGATTTACTTGTAGATTGATAGGCACATTCTTATTATTATGAATGAGGGAAAACAGTGCAGCCTATGTTTCTTTGGATCTGGCTTGCTTCAGTTAATATAATTTTTTCCTCTTGTCTTTCCATTTCCTTGTGAATGGGGCAATACTATCCTCTCTTATTGAAGCATAGAATCCCACTGTGTATATATGCCACATTTTCTTCATCCATTCATCCACTGAGGGGCATCTAGATTGATTTTATATTTTAGCTATAGTAAACAATTCTGAGATGAATATGGTTGTGTCGATGGCTTTAGTGTGGTCTGGTTTGTGGTCATTTGGATAAATGCCCAGGAGTG
>NW_012267221.1:16337323-16337839 GCF_000151885.1 Dipodomys ordii
AATAATTGAAGAAGGCATAATCTGAGCAAAAGGTTGAATTTAGAAAGTGAATTTTTTTGTGTGTGTTCGTCCTGGGACTTGAACTCAGGGCCTGGGCCCTGTCCCTGAGCTTCTTTTACTCAAGGCTAGCACTCTACCACTTGAGCCACTCCCGGCTTTTTAAAGCAATTTCACCATATTTCATTGATCTATTTTAGTACTTGCTACCAACTCCCCTTCATTCCTCTTCATTATATTGGTCCTCCACCCTCCAGCTGGCACCCACCTTACAACAGAGGCTGTTTCACATTCCCATCATTTGTATTTCATCTTTAGTACGTAATAATTGTGTGAAGGAGTGTCACCATAAATATGTACCATATATATGTTATAAACTATAGCATATGCATATCTTGTACTTTAGTCAAACTGATCTTCCCTATTACTTTCTTTTCCTGTCCTTCCACCATCCCCATTACACAATATTTTCATAAAATTGTCATTATTAATAAACAATAAAATGTTTGTAAAGAAAAA
>NW_012267221.1:16340024-16347877 GCF_000151885.1 Dipodomys ordii
CCCCCCCCAAAAAAAGCTAGAAGTAGTACAATTCTAGTTGGGGACAGTGTCAGGCCCAGAGTTCAAGCCCCAGGACCTGCACCAAAGAAAAGAAAAAAACAATAGGAAAAACCCTATAGTTGGCACTAGTAGCTTAAGCCAGTATTACCAGAAAGCTGAGATCTGAGGCCAGCCTGGCCAGAGAAGTCCACAAGACTCTGTCTCCAGTTAACTGGCCAAATACTGGACATGTGGCTCCACTGATACAATGTCATGTGAGAGCAAAAGTGCTGAATAAAAGTGTTTTGTCCACAAAATCTAAAAGGTTCATCATAGTAAACAATGTTTAGCCTGATACTGGTGACTCACGCCTGTAATCCTAGCTACTCAGAAAACTGAGATCTGAGGATCATGACTTGAAGCCTGCTTAGGCAAAAAAACCATTAGACTCTTATCTCAATTTAAGCACCCAAAACACCAGAAATGGAGCTGTGGCTCAAGAAGTAGAGCACTAGCCTGGAACAAAAAAGCTCAAGAACAGCACCCAGGCTCAAAGTTCAAGCCTCAGGACCAGCACAAAAGAAAACCAAAACAAAGCAAAACAAGAAAGAATGAGTACTTAAACTGAGTATGGTAGGTTTATGTCTGTAACCCAATCCCTGCACTACAGAGATCCAGAGAGACTGATCTATAGTTCAAGTCTGTCTTAAAATCAATATGAAACAAACACAAAATGAAAAGAATGATAGCTTAATTTTCCTTTTCTTGAGATCAGTATGAAACTGCTGTGCTTCCCGTGGATAACATCTGAGGGGAGGGCTCTGAGTCATTCCAGTACTAAGTCATAAAAAGCTACTGTTGTTTCTGCCTTGCTTTCTCTCAGATCATTCATTTTGTAAGAGGGAAGCTGCTGTATGATGAGGAAATTCTAATTACCTATGAAGAGGCCCATGTGGTGAGGTGTGCAGCCTCCTCTAAGAACAATATGAATGACACGTGTGTGTGTGTGTGTGTGTGTGTGTATGTGTGTGCAGGTGCACACATGCGTGCATGCACACACATGCACTTGCTTATGCTTGCAATAGGCTCCAACCTTAATTAAATTGTGGGATGGCTTTGGCCTCTCTTACAATCATAATAGAAGTCTTATGAGAAACCCTGAGCCAAGTCACTCAATTAAATTTTTCCTGAATTATTGATCCATAGAAAATGTGACATGATACATTTTTACGTATTTTCCATGCTATTAACTATTGAAGATATTTGTTACACAGCAAGAGATGACTAAGATAAATAAGATTTTATATGTATCTATGTAAAGAGATATGTTTGTGTTTAATAGTCTTTCTCTATATGGGTATATAAATACATTTTTAATGATTTTCTATATATATTTTGACGATCTTTCTTTAAAGGAGTTTTTCAAGATAGTGCCTTTCTATGTAGGGAGTTTCTTGAACTAACCATGTAGACTTACAATTTCCACTTATTATTCATATATTTCGAAAAGTACTATATTGTCAGTGAGAAAATGTGAAGAAAGAAGACAGAGTAGCCAACTATCCTCTCATTCAGAGTTAAACACAGTTCACATGTTGAACCCTACAGTTTAGTCAGATTATACAGTGCTTTGTTTGTTGGATAAGTGCATATTCACATGCAAAAGCCCCCTCACAAAACAGTTTAATTGAGTCTGTCTATTTCAATTCCAGACAGAAACTATGGAAACCAGACTTTCAGAAATGTGGACAGCCTTAATTTGAGCTTTTTATAGATTTGCACAATTATATAGATAATATACTTTGTCCATTTAATATTATATCTCTTCATTATTTGGTTACTACCCAGGCTAGTCGACTTTTTAGAAATAATTGAAGAAGGCATAATCTGAGCAAAAGGTTGAATTTAGAAAGTGAATTTTTTTGTGTGTGTTCGTCCTGGGACTTGAACTCAGGGCCTGGATGTTGTCCGAGAACTTTTGTGCTCAAGGCTGGTACTCTACCATTAAAGCAACAGTTCCATTTCAGGCTTTTTAGTGCTTAATTGGAGATAACAATTTCACAAACTTTCCTACCTGTACTGTTTTTGAACCATTATCCTTAGATCTCAGGCTCTTGGGTAGCTAGGATTGCAGATGTGACCTACTGGTGTCCAGTTAGAAAGCATTTTTACTTTTTGTCAGTCCTGGGGCTTGAACTCAGGGCCTGGGCACTGTCCCTGAGCTTCTTTTACTTAAGGCTAACAATCTACCTCTTGAGCCACAGTGCCACTTCTGGCCTTTTGGGTAGTTTATTAGATATTCTCACAGACTTTTCTGTCTGGGTTGGCTTTGAACCATGATCCTCAGATCTCAGCTTCCTGAGTAGCTAGGATTACAAGCATGAGCCACTGGTGCCTGGCTTAGAAAGTCAGTTTTGAATAGTGAATCTGACTGCTTTCCAACAGTGTTACAGTTGCAGTTGTGATAAAACTACAGGCAATGACTTTCGACACACACTTGTGAAGGAGTTTATTTTCTCTTAATATTAGAAAGGAGTGAGCTTTTACTTTGTGAATATAAAAGAATGAATCTTTACTCTATGTCATGCTTGTGAACATCTGTAGCCCCAGCATTCTGGAGTCTGAGGCAGAAGGGTTTTGAGTTAGTTTGAGGCCAAACTGAGATTTTCAGACTTCCTCTCAAAAACCCAACCAGTCAGTGATTTAATCAAACAAACAAGTAGCTCCCCCAAAGGACACTTGAGAGCTTTCAGAATACTGGGTTATTGGTTTATCTTCTATAATTAATGGACCATTAATATACAATCTAAAGTAAATGGATCTCTTTCTCTCTGTGTCTGTCTGCGTCTGTATCTCTTCTATAATCCCAGAGATTGAAATTCTCAATATCTAGAGGGTCTAGATACACTGACCCAACACTTTCAGCTATGTAGTCAAATGCATCCTTTGTCTTTGTGGATTATTTTACAAAATCATTTTTGTAACTACCTTCTATTATCTACCTATTACTGGGTGAGTCCTACTTAATTATTATGGCACCATGTTCTTATTACTTTATAAAGCATTGTGATATTTTCCTACTGTGATTATTGTAGAATCACTATAATCTCATTTCTGGTGAGGAGTCAAAATGGAAGTGGGACACTAAGAAATGAGTTAAAAATTCAGGAGCATGTAAATCTTGAAATGCTCAAGACAATTCTGTTCAGGCTTCTCATCTCAATGTAATTTTCAGTAGCATCTTTTTTGTTCCCAAGTGTCCCTAATTAAATAATGGGCTACAATATTGGGGCTGATAGAATACTACTACCACCTAATAACTGTATGATGCCCCATTTTCTCTTTATGCCAAATGAGAAAGGGTGGGTGATCCTAAACAAATAAACAAACAAACAAACATATATTTATACAGTGTAGCTGTATCTGGAAATTTATTGGGAGGTAAGGTTAAATCTGAGTATTTTTAAACATTGATGTTTTTCATAAATGGGTCTTCACCTGCCTATGCCAGGTACTGTATAGTACAGAATTAAAAATAGTTAACCTAACAGATGAAAGTATACATTACCACTCACATGTCAATAGATCACCTTTTCATCCTCTATAAGGAGAAGCAAGGATGAAATCTTAGGTTCCTTGATTAACCCTGCAGTTGTGTATCTGGATATCTACCTGTGTATACTAAAAGATAATGTAGAAGAGACAGAATATGTCAATACAATTATTTTGATCATAGCTAGTCAGTAGTTGTGTCTTATTTTTATTTTGGTTTTCAGATAAGGTCTCTCTATATAGTTTAGGTTAGCCTTAAACTTACAAGTGCTTCTGAAGAGTTCACAAATCTTCCCAAATGCTGTGATTACATGTGTGTGCCACCATGTCCAGATTGAGTTAATACCAGGACATTGTATAGTTTCTGAAAACATGACATGTTGTTCCATACTTTGGGACCAATCTTCATGACTGTTTGACTAACTTGATTAGGTAGGGAAGTAATGTTCCAAATAAGTGAAGTAGATGCATTTGCCAGTGCAGTCCTAAGGAACAAGTGATTCAAAAAGGCTAGGAAAGGTAGACATCTAATGGAAGACTGAAGGCATAAAACTGAGTTTAGCAAGATGAAATTGAACTTATATTGGATCTCAAAACTAGCTGTTTTACATAGGCACAAGCAGAAACAATGATTATTGCAACTCATTAAAAATTTGGTGTTTTAATTAAAATTTCAAAACAATCCTTCATTGTAATGGTTCTGAGGAAACAATGTAATGCAATTTTAGACAATTATACTGGAATGACACACACAGAAAAAGCTTCTTCTGGTGTAGGCCATTAGTGTGGCTCACATAACATGAGCTGTTGTTTTTAGCTCTGAAATCCATAATTTAAGAAATTTACAAGTAAACTAGACTATTTTTCAAAGAATAGGAGTCAGAGTAACAAATTGATATCTTACCTCATAATGCACTAAGTAGTTGAACAATATAAGATTAAGGAGACTGGGGTTTACACAATATAAGAAACGGTTGTATAACCTAATTGCCTAGTGATATGCTAGGTAATTTCCTTCTGGAGATATTTAAATGTAGTTGTGATTACTAGGCAAGGAAATTGAGTTATAGAGGACAGTTCCATGTAGGAGATGGTAGAGAATAGGAAAATGTTAGGTGTTTTCTTGGCTTTCAAGTAACTGAAAGTTATTCAGCTTCCTTAGGGATGGAGAGGGTAGTGGTTAGATGAATTTATATGTTAGATCTTGGCCCCAGATAACCCTGTTTCCTTTCTGTGTCTAGGATGCCAGCATGATCTTTTTCACAAGGAATCTTAGCCTCTCTGTGTCTGTCATCAGATTCTGCTAAATACTTTCGCCTCTGTTCAGTACAGACTTTGAGCTACATCTCTCCCTGAGAGATTGCCAGCTTGCAAAAGTCATACTTAGAACATTAAAAATTTAAAGACTTTGAGTAAATAGTGATTCATGAATCCAGTAGTGACAAACCACATGTGGTTTGGGCTCTACTAAAAGGGTGTGAGGGAAAGCTTTAAAGAAAGGGTTCTCACAAGCAAGAGAAAGAAATATTGCATGGGTTCAAGTGAACACTTTAGAGAGCATTCCCATCAAATGGCTTCATGATTAATTGTGGTTATTATAAAGGATATTTTCATTAGTTTTGTGTACAGAAAACTCAATAGTGTACACTTAACCTAATTCAGTGGCAATTCTTTGTCCTCTGTCTTTTCCAGCGTTGCAAAATTCATTACGGATTTTGGATCCAGGATTTTGCCTCCTCAGCATGGGTAAAACTGATGACATCTCACTGTAGTTGGTCCTCAAAACTCCCCCCAGCTTAGTTGAGGCTCCTGTCTTGTTTGAGTTAACCCATGTAAATGCAATAGAAATACATGTCTTTGTGTAGTCTGGGCATCTCAACCTTTCCTTTAACTTGATGATGTGGGAGGACCTCCCTCTTCCTTCCATTCCATGTCACTACTCAGGGCAGGCAGAAAGACAAATGGCTCAATGGAACCTATATCTTGTGCAGTCACCACCAGCAAAGTCATCTTGTCTTCCATCAGAAAGGCCACAGTATTAAATTGTGCTCGATTGACAAGTTATCATCTCTTAGTGTGGACACCATTCTCAGGAACTTTGCTCCCTGATTTGGCTCTTAATTGTTTTAGTGGTCTTTATTTGTAGGGCAGCTTTAGCAGGCAAGTCACAGGTTAGTCATCCAAGGCCTAGGTGAGCCAGTTAATAGCAATGCTCTTCCTTAGAGAGGATGTCCCCTTGCTACTGCAACTAGATATAACAAGGTGTTTGACAAAGCAAGGGAGGTCCTTTCAGGGTGGATCTTCTGTGCAAAATTCTTAGATCTTTTCTGAAACAGGACCTTCTTGGACCCCTTTTCTTAAAAAAAACAAAAAACATCAGGAACGAATGCTATCCTCTTCCTCTTCTTTTGTTTTTGACATCTTGGGGGAAGATGGAAGAAAAAGAGTAAATATTATTTGAACATCTCATAGGGATAAACAGTCCTTGCTATGGCTCCCAAACCTTCAAGCTATCAGTGGTTAGACAGTAAGAGCAGCTGCTGTGGCTTTCTTGGGATCTTGAACTAAAGGTGGGTGTGGCCAGAGTCTCACATCATATGCAGTGTACATGGGAACACTGGGTAGTTTCAAGCGTTCTCTCCACCAATAATTTCTCAGTTCTGAAATAAGATTTGGATTGGACCTACTCCATTGACAGTAAGGTAAGAAGTATATGATGATTTCTGATACAGGGAATGAGGCCAAGCCATATGTTATTGGGGTAATTCAAATGATAAGGAAATGTATGGCTGGAGGTAAAGATTAAGTTCTGGTTATTTTTTTGTTTATTTCTGATTACTTTTCAATGTCATTTTGTAAAAAAAAAAATCACATACTTCTCCTAACTGTTGTGGTATTTTGAGTATCTTATTAGCTGGAGAGTAGCAAAGGTGCTCAGTTTGAAAACATGCAAAATATTTTGTAAGATACAAAGCACTGATGCATTGAACATAACTTTTTTTTATAATAAAAGGCTTCATTGTTGTTAGTCATTAATTTTTCTTCATAGAAAACCATGTAAGGAAAGGAAATAAAAGTAAACATGAAGGCTCATTTTTCCTTTTTCTTTGTTTTTGTTTTTGCATTTCTATCTTCTTCATTTTATTTCAGCTTTCCTCGTAACTACTAACACAAGACCCCACGATGTTTCTGACAAAATTTCAGTATGAACACAGTGATTGTGCACAGGAACTCAAATGATATTAAAAAAGAAGCTTTACCATGCTGGGGGAGAGAATCAGAGTAGATTTTGAGTTGTTATGGACCTTCCATCTTATTCAGCTCCATGTCCAAAAGGACTGGCATTTCCCTGGGGCCTGGGAAAGGAAGCATGGGCAGCAGCCCCATTCCCATGATGTCACTCTTTGGGGCCTGTCCCACACATAGTAGCAAGCAAAGGACAGTAAAGCTCTTGCCGAATCTTGTCAGGGGTGGTGTTGCCTGCCTGCCCTTAAATGACAGCACTACAAAAAAAAAGAGAAAAAATTACATAATATGAAGCATTAAAAATAAAATGTCAATTACAAAAGGCAAAAAAGCCATGAACTTATAAGTTGGACCTATAAGGTAGTTGGGAAAAGACAAGCAAACTATAGGAAAACTCTGAGAACATGTTTCTGTGTGTGTGTGTGTGTGTGTGTAAGAGAGAGAGAGAGAGAGAGACAGACAGACAGACAGGTAGGCAGGCAGACAGAGACACAGAAAAAAAGAGTATGCTTTAATTATAAAATTTGTTAGCTCTTTGGTATGAAGTTTATTCTATTAAAAATCCTATAAACTTATCTATGGGTACCTTGTAGAGAAAAAAAAAAGTTACTCAATAAATTTAGTATTTAGTGCTATTCCCTCAAAAAAGATTAAGTCCTGGGATACAGTGGAAATAAATTGGGTGCATTTTCCCACTTTAACTTAAATAATCCCTTGTTATTCAGACATTGTAATCCTTACTAATTCATTTCAAGGTGACATTAAAGTACATGTTTTTCTTCTGTACTCTAGTTAGAAGGAATAACTCCTGCTCAGCAATTTCTATTATAATTTCTTCCTATTTTACCTCATATTTTGTAGTTATCCTTCTGTTGATTTATGATAGATTCTGTTTGTTCATTTCATATGAAGTTACTTTTCTTATAATTGTAAAATAACATCATTTTTGTATATGTAATATGTCAGTTATTAAGATTTAAGAGGGAAAATTGATCTCTTTAGTGATTGGAATTATAATAACATACATAGTTTGTTATCAAGTTATATCTTCTTAAGAATAAATTTACTATTTTTTT
>NW_012267221.1:16347927-16349675 GCF_000151885.1 Dipodomys ordii
CACAAATTATACCAACATCAAATACAGTGAAAGCATGGGTTGTACTGTGGGGGAGGGACATACAAAGCAACATAGAAATCATCTTATAAATATGTTAGAAACAATTGCATGAAAGGAAAAACAAAAACAAAAAAAACATTTGAATACTTATCTTGGGGTTCAACTATGTTTATTGCAGCATTATTTACCATAGCTAAGATATGGAAACAACCCAGATGCCCTTCAGTAGATGAATGGATCAAGAAAATGTGGTATATATACGCAATGGAATTCTATGCCTCCATCAGAAAGAATGACATTGCCCCATTTGTTAGGAAATGGAAAGACTTGGAAAAAAATATACTAAGTGAAGTAAGCCAGGCCCAAAGAAACATAGGTCCCAAGGTTTCCCTTATTTGCAATAACTAGTATATGTCTGAGTCAAACAGAAAAGGTCAGATAAGTTGATAATGGGCATTCTAACTGGAGTGAGGTAGAATCTCAATGTTGTTTTGATTTGTATTTATTTAATGGCCAGAAAAGTCAGATATCTCTTTGTGTGTCTATTGGTCAATTTCTTCTTCAGAGAAGCTCTCTTTAAGTCTTTATCCCATTTATAAATTGGATTGTTATTTCTTTGAGAAGTTGTTTTGGGTGGTTTAATTTTTTGAGCTGTAAGTATATTTGAGATATGAGACCTTTGTCTAATCCATAGTTGGTAAAGACCTTCTCTCATTCTATGGGCTTTCTATTTACCTTGATTGCTGTCCTTTTCCATGCAGAAACTTTTCAGTTTGATATAAAATCCCATTTTATCTATTCTTTGACATGTTGTGATTCTGAATCTCTACTTAGGTAGTTTTGACCTGTGCTAAAACCCTAGTGTTTTCCTTATCCCTTCCTGTAATATTTTCAGGTTATCTGGTCTTACGCTGAGGTCTTTGATCCATTTGGAATTGATTCCGGTGCAGGGTGATATATAAGGATCTAACTTCAGTTTTCTGCACATGCATAGCTGATTCTGCCAGCACCATTTGCTAAAACGGCTTTCTTCCATCCTGTGTTTTTGGCTCCCTTATCAAATATTAGGTGCCTTTAGGTCTGTGGGTTCATTTCTGAGACTTCTATTCATTGGTACTCAGGCCTATTCTTGTGCCAGTACCAACTTATTTTTATTACTATAGATTTTTAATAGAGTTTGAAGTTTGGTATTGATATTCCAAAAGCACTGTTCTTCCTGCTAAGGATTGTTTTTGCTATTCTATTATTCCATATGATTTTTTAGACTGCTTCTTCTATATCATTGAAGAATGTGTTGGAATTTGGATAGATATTGCACTGAATTTTTAGATTGCTTTTGGCACTATTACCATTTTTATTATATTAATACTTCCAATCCAGGAGCACGTAAGATTTTTCTGTTTCCTTAAATCTGTTTTAATTTACTTTTTTTGGGGTTTTTAAAGTTTTCATCATAGAGCTCCTTTACATCTTTGTTAATTCGTAGGTATTTTCTGAATCTATTACAAATGGATTTGCTTTCCTAATTTCAGCCTTGCTCTTCAGAATTCCTTTAAGTTGATAAACCATAGTAAGTATTTTCGTTATGAGGAAATTTTAGAAGCATTCTTATTTTATTCAGAAGTGAAATAATAATGCATAATTAACATGTTTTTATTTAAAATGGTATTGGAGTTCCTAACACCAAGCAATAATAGAGGGAAAAGAAATTAGAGGTATGACAATTGTTTCTAACATATTTATAAGAT
>NW_012267221.1:16362400-16433170 GCF_000151885.1 Dipodomys ordii
TAGCACTCTACCACTTGAGCCACAGCGCCACTTCCGGCTTTTTTCTTTTTGCTTATGTGGTGCTGAGGAATTGAACCCAGAGCCTCAGGCATGCAAGGCAAGTGCTCTACCACTGAGCCACCTTCCCAGCCCCAAGAATAAATTTATTATTAATGGTATCTTCAACCTAAAACACCCAGTTTCTACTTGCTTCCCATGGACTCTTTCATCCCCATTGAAAGCTTTAATACCTACCTCCACATACACTTCAAGGAAAGGAATACAAGCATCTGCATCTTTAAAAAATGACGGTTCCCAGTCCTAATTGACTGACTGAGGTGCTGGAAGTTTCCAGCTTCTTTATAAATTGTACTGGAATTATAGAAAAGGAAGTAGTGGTAGATTACCATTTTGATATGGAAGTTGCATTGGCATAGGAAACATGCTATAATTAGAATGCAAATGTAATTTAATCTCTTAATTCTCCCCTACAGCAAAATGATAGTTTCAACAGTTCACAAGAAAACTGGTCATTGGTTTGGGTCATAGAGCTCTCAATTATATATATATATATATATATATATATATATATATATTCAATAGTATATTGAATTGAATAGTATATTGAATTATATATATTTAATAGTACTTGATTACGTTAATATATTCAGTATCAATTAGCCATAAAGAAAAATAAAATTATGTAATTTTGAGGAAAATGGTTGGATCTGAAGATACTCATGTTGAATGAGATAAGCTAAACTCCAAATTCTGAAAATTAAATATTGTATCTTCATGCTCACTTGTGAAATATAGATGATGATGATGATGATGATGATGATGATTACAGTAATAGGACATAATAATAGACATTATTGTAGGTCTTTAATAATTAAATCTTTCCAAGGAAGCAAATGGAAGCCAGGGAAGGCCTTTCTGCCTTCCTCATTTTTGTCAAAATAAATTTTGGTGGTTCTGGTATTAGTGAGTCAGAGAAAGGCTTCTCTTTGAAGGTCATACATGACTAGAGTTCTTAAAGTTAGAGCTTTCTCTTTCCCTTGTGAAATACCTTCTGACTTCACAGGTGTTTTACAACTAAAATCCTGTCATTTTTCCCAGGGTGAAGCTTCTGGAAATCTCTCAGTGCACATAGTAAGAGTATATTCTATGGGCTTTAAGAAAGGTAAACATGGTTCTAACACTCATCAATCAGGGTACCAACTATTTTTCATGCAGATAAAATCATATAGCAAATATTTATTAATGTCTTGTTTCATTAATTTAGGATAATAATTTTAAGATTAATCTATGTCAATGATTTTATTATTCATTCATTTCCATTACTGAGTAATATTCCAGTATACAAATAAATCTAATTTGCTTATTAATTTACTTATATAATTTGAGTTGTTTTCAATTTTCAGCTTTGATAATTAAAACATGTAAATTTGTACAGGTTTCTGTTTTATCCTGGTAAAAAATTAGTGGTGTTCCTGGGTAATTTGATAAATGTATGTCTAGCTTTATAAAATGTTATATGGACTTATTTTCCCATTAGCAATGTTCCAACTATGCTACATTTTCCCCAGTATTTGCTATTGACAGCTTTAAGCTATAAGACAAGTCAAACTGGCATTTCCTTGATGTCTATAGTATTAAGCTGCATATATGTTCTTAGGCATTGGTTGAATATTTTTCCCCAGACACAGTAGCTAGCATATAGAATAGTGAATTTCATTGCCCTTATATGAATTGAATATAGAAAATAAGGCTGATTAAAGGATTTAAATCCAAAATTTCCCATGGCATTTGTGAAGTACTGAGCAATTTATCAAAAAAGAAGTTAAAGCTAATTCTCAAGAATTTAATAGAAAAGGTATATTTTTATCTACCTGTCAAATATGGCTCCAGGAAATTTGCTCAAGGTCATATAAGTAGACAGTAGGACAAAGATTAGAAACCACATCTTGTCATTTTCAATTTAATTTTCTATATATTTAATTCAAGATAACCTGAAAACATGGATTAGACTATGTTATTTTATTGAATCTACGTTTTGTTTATTAGTTTTGCCACAGACTTTAGGTCTGTGTGAAAAACCATACCATCAGGGCTGGAAAGGTGGCTCAGCAGTAGAGTGCTTGCCTTGCATGCATGAGGCCCTGGGTTCGATTCTCTAGCACCACATAAACAAAAAGAAAAAAGCTGGACGTGGCGCTGTGGCTCAAGTGGTAGAGTGCTAGCCTTGAGCTGAAGAGCTGGGGGACCGCGCCCAGGCCCAGAGTTCAGGCCCCACGACCGGACCCCCCCCCCGAAAAAAAGAAAAGAAAAACCATACCATCTTCTAAAATTTATTTTTCTTCATGAACAAATGAATCTTCTCTGTTTATTTTAGGAGACCTGTGCATCAAGCAGCATCTTTGAATCTAATGTTATTATTTTATAAGCAATTAAGAGGTAACCATTCCACAGGCATATTACCTCAAATAAGAAGTGTTTTGTGCATTAATCCTGTTCCCTGTAATTGCATTTCACTGTGACTCAGATGAGCTGTGTGTCTGCTGTGTACAACTAATTGATAGCGGAGACACTCTATTGCTCAGATTAGAGCACCGGTACTTTGTTAAGATCAAATAACTAGTGAGAAATAATTCAATAAAATCCCCTGGTTTCTACACAGGTAAGTTCAGTAAAAACTTGCCTGCAGCAAAATTCTGTGTATCCAGAGAAATAGAAGAAATGGAGCATAATACTATGGCTCAGATGTCAGAAACAAGAAAATCCTTCAAGCATCATTGATCTGACCATTTGCATTGATTTTTTTAAATGAGAACTTTCCTCTCACTATGATATATATATATACACACACACACACATATGTGTGTGTGTGTATATATATATATGTATACACACACACACGTCTATATACACATACATGTGTGTGTGTGTGTGTGTGTGTGTGTGTGTGTGTGTGTGTGTGTGTGTGTGCTGGAGCTTGAACTCAGGGCCTGGGAGCTGTCACTAAGCTTTTCTGACCATGGCTAGCACTCTACCACTTGGTCCATAGTTCCACATCTAGCCTTTTGGTGGTTAATTGAAGTCTCACAGACTTTACCACCCATGCTGGCTTCTCTCAGCCTCCTGAGTAGTTAGGATTACAAGCATGAGCCATTGCCATTTGGCTCCTCATAATATTTTTTAAAAGAGAGAAAAATGAAGAAAAATCTTGATGTAGCATTTAAGACATATCTTAATTATTAACTTCTAACATGTTAGAAATTATTTTTAAGCCAGGTGTTTGTTTCATATATACTGTTGCTTTTCATTGAATTACAGTCCACAGTGAAAAGTGACCTCTTGAATCACTAGCTAGGGGAGGTGATAATCAGGTTAGTGTATAATCAACATTCATTATTCCTTTGAGATCCTTTGTTTCAACAGTTTAATAACAACTGTCCTGAAATTTAGAAATAAAGGAATGGAATGAATGGTAAATGCTGATGATGGATGGGAGTCCCCAGATACTTTATTTTATATGAGTTAAAGACATTTCTTAATACATTGCTGTTTCTTCTTATGCTTGTTAGAGACTTAGTTGAGGGAGAATGGAAGTAAGGATGAATTGAATAGGCAATTTGATTTCTAGAAGTCACCTCACCAGTATATTATGGCTGTATTATTGCATTACTGTCACCTTTTTCACTGTGTTCTGTTACCTACAGAATGTAGTTGAATAGCTTTATTATTATTATTTGTTGTTGTTGTTGGTGGTGGTGGTGGTGGTGGTGGTGGTGATGGTGGTGGTGGTGGTAGTGGTGGTGGTGGTCGTGGGGCTTAAACTCTGGGCTGGGGAGCTGTTCCTCAGCTTTTCAGCTCTAGGCTAGTGTGCTACCAATTGAGCTACAGTGCCACTTCTGCTGCACACTTTTACAGCACCACTTTTCTGGTGGTTTATTGGAGATAAGTCTCATGGACTTTCCTGTCAAGGCTGGCTTTGACCGGCGATCCTCCGATCTCAGCCTCCTAAGTAGCTAAGATTACATGCATGAGCCACCGGCTCCTGGCGAATGGCTTTATTATTTACCACATCCCTACTAGGGTTAGTTACTGTCTTCCACCTTTTTAATGCTCAAGTTTAAGGCCTTCAGTTTTAGTAAACAACTTCTTGAAGATTGTGTATATTCAGCTAAGGTGGATTGCTAATGTCTGGACAATTCTGAAGTTCATGCTTTGTTAATAATGATGCAATAATATGTTACAATGCCCATAAAATTTGTGGGAAATCCATGGGAATTTGTGATCTGATATTTATGAAAACTTCTGAAAATCCTTAAGTACCAATTTGTAGTTATCTCTGTGATTTGAAAATTAATACTCATTAAATAGTTGTCCAAATTTTGAGTAGACTGTCTAAAATTAGTCTAAAATTTTTTAGACTGTTCGAATTCATTTGATTCAGGTCAATCACCTTTTACATTCAATTTTTCCATAAGTTGTGGGAAAAGGTGCCATTAATGTTTATATATATATACTATAAACTTAACATGTATATTAAATCATAGGTTTTACAGAGATTGGAACATTTTAATTTTTGGTACATGCCATAACTTCAGTACCCCAGCCTCAGAAAACTTACAGTGATAGATAGAGACTCAAACCAGAACTTCCTATAAACATGACCTTCCTCTTTCTTTGAAAGTATTGCTAAGCTTTCTAAGTATTCTGAAGTTCTAGAAAAGAGATTTTTCCCTTTAGCTCATATGAAATTCATGAGTGAATAAATTTTACAATGTGGCTAAAACACTTGGAGAAGTAGGATAGCAAAAACGCTTTAATCCTCTTAGAGGTTTATTCGAGGTTCTTTATGTGTTAATAAAATAATAATATGGAATCTGCTTTAAGTCCCTTTGAAGTAAGGTGTATGGGGATATAAATAAAAATCCAAGTAACAATATAGTTCAAATTTTAGGAAAAAGAAATAACAGGGGTTTGATCCTTTTTTAGGCCTGGTGAGCCTCCAGTAATCTTATCCACACATGAAAAACATTCAAAGAATGTAAAAGGTCTGGCTATAATTAAGCAGTTCATGGTGGCAACTGTTAGAATCAAGTCAGGCAATTTGCTCTTTAGTCACATGTTATCCATTAGCTTTGTGTTCCTGGATTCCTTAAGACCAAATGCTAATGAACAGTTTATATCATTTGATTGGCAAAGAAGGCTAATGCTTTCCAAAGAACTGAATTATCTTTTACCTTTCATGATAGTGGATTAATGAGCTCTTGTAATATGGTTTACCTCTTTTAATTGTCTAGAACTATAACGTCAAAGAAAGAATAATCTGCCAAAACCATAACTCTATTAAGAATGACAGGAACAGCCAATAGCCAGTGGCCTACACCTGTAATTCCAGCTACTCATGAGGCTAAGATCTAAAGATTATGGTTTGCAGCCAGCCCTACCAACCAACCAAACAAACAAAAAACAAAAAAAGTTTGACACTTACTTCCAAATAATCAACACAAAGTCAGAAGTAGAGCTGTGGCACTAGTAGAGCACCATCCGTGAGTGAAAAACTAAGGGATTGACTCCAGGCACTGAGTTTAAGCCCCAGAATTGGCATTAACAAAAGAAAAGAATGATGAGAATATTTGCATATATACAAATATTATGTCTCTTATGTTGTATTATTTAAATAAACAATAAACTCTTGAGTTCATCTAAGCTAAGAGTTTTTGTGCTATATATTTAAAAATGTAAGTACTAGTCAGCAGCTATTCCCTGATTAGAAAAGTGGCAAATATTGCCCACACTTTAATAAATATATTGTAAAATTTTGAGTATCAGTCTGGATAAACTATTAAATTTTATGAAGACAAACAATCTCTCAATCTCAGTACATATACATTAATTTATTTCTTGCTAACATTACAACTCAGGCTCATTTACATGCCCATAAGGGGAGTCTGAGTCATCAGGGAGGCCTCTGAGAATGATGTCATTCAGGAACTCATTTGCTCTGAACATATTTTTATTTGTGTATAAAAGTTCACACGCTGACTCTTTCTTTCTTTCTTTCTTTCTTTCTTTCTTTCTTTCTTTCTTTCTTTCTTTCTTTCTTTCTTTCTTTCTCTTTCTTTCTTCAGATTGTTCTCAGTAAGGATTTTTCAGATTATTTCTTTAGGATTAGATTTAGGGAAGAAGACTACATAGGTATATTATGTACACAAAGGTGACATGTCTTTTTACTGATTTGTTTGTTTATAATTTTCCTAATTTAATCTGATAAGTACTGGAGTTAAAGCGATTTGCCACTACCCCTATTGTTAATACATGCTTTTGAAAATTCAGATTCTGATGTTTCCATTATTCTAAAAAATGCCATCATCTATTAGCCTGTATACAAATGAAATACAAACGTCCTTTTAAAATTGAAGGGCTAGGCATATGACGCAAGTGACAGAGTGCTCAAACCTCAGTATCACAAAAAATATAAACAAAATCACTCAGTTCAAACCTTTATATTGCCAATAAATAAAGACATACATAAAGCAATACATAAGGTTGAAATTATTCCACTATATTGCAAGTTTTTAATTTTCCTTCATAGGCTCTTTTTGGCTTCCTTATCTATCTACAAGGTAATAAAATTATATTCCTATGAATAAAATAAAAAAGAGAAAGTTTGATGAGGCTGAAATTGTCCTGAGTTATGCTTCTTCTGTACTACATTAATATTATTTCTTCATATTAGTATTTTTCTTCCTAATGCTGATATAAATAAATATACACTGGTAGACAATTTTATATTTGATAATACTGTATATATTATATTCTTAGAATGTACACACATATTTCTGAAATAAATCCAGTAACAAATTGTTGAAATCTGTCTTATCACTTCAGTGACTTAAAATTTCATCTTGTTTCAATTCCCTAGAAAAATATTTCTAAATTTTAATAATGTTTAGTTCTTTTCTCAGATTCTTTTAGAAGTTTCTAGCCTACCAACACATCCCTCCTGTACTCTCTCAAGCTTTAGCAGGACTTTCCAATACACAGTCTTGTGGAAATGGGACAAGAGCTGTTCTTCCTTTCTTTCCTTCATCCTTCATTCTTTTCCTTTCCTGTTTCTCCTACTCATTTTCTTACTCCTTTTTCATTCTCTGCCTTTGATCTCTTTCCACTCACCCCTAAATTAGCACACAGAGGTGGGTGACTCATGATAATATAAGGGTCATAGCTTCTCTCCTATTCCCTGGGAACCTTCCTGAGAAACATGACCCAATAATTGTAGGTTTCAAGGAAACTTGATGTAGCCATTCTCTATATTTTTGATTACTCCAAAGTAAATAATATTCTTTTTCTCCTAAAATTTAACCAGGAGCTTTTAAGAAAAATTTTCCTATCAGGTATGTTACTACATTAATCTGATACATATTAAGGGTTTTTTGTGTGTGTGAATGAAAGAAGTTTAATACTAAAATATGAAGTGATGTTTCACTAATTCTAATTTGGTTGAATTCCAACCAAATAAATTTATATATATATATAAATTTATATATATATATATATGACTATATATACACACACATAGTGGTTTACACATATATGTATATATGTATATGTATATATATATGTATATATATATATCGTGGTTTACATTCTTGTACAGTGCCTGTCCTTCCAGGTTCTAAATTCCATGTCTCCTTCCTTCCCAATCAACCCACTTCTCTCCTTCCCTCTTGTCCCCATTTCCTCCATTCCTTCCTTCCTTCTTCCAGCAGGAACTTTAAAGAAGAGCCTTAGCAGCCCAAATCAGTACCCTTTCCAGCCGACTTCTCTCTTTTGTTTCTAAACCACTACTCACAACAGCATTAGTCATCACTCCCTCAGCTGCCCACCATGCTATTTAAATATCCCTCACTGGGTTATATTTTCCCTGCTTCCTTTTTCACCTCATAGTCATGTCTGTGGAGGAACCACTCCAGGCAATGCCACCCACAGACAAGCAAATCAATCATAATTAGTTGCCTTTTATCTGTATCAGTTTGTTCTGTACAACCTGTGCAGTTCTCAGTGCTGACATCTTCATTATTTCAAATGAAAGTTCAGTAGTCAAAAAAGGACACAGCTTTGTCCCTGCTCCTAAGGGTATAGAACTGAAGCCATCTCAAGAATGCGTACCTTTTAAAACATTTAAGAGGGAGAGGGTTTTAATCTCCTTTATTTAACTTCCTCCCTAACTCATATCTCACTGGAAATTATTTAACTACTTCAGAAAAGGTTACAGGCTATGCTATCTCTTACAAATGATATCACATCAATAATACTTTATTGTTTCCTACATACTAAAAGCTATATCAGGTACTAGAGGTGAGCTACTTTCCAAACCTTCCACCAGAGAGCTTGTTGATAAAAAATTGTTTAATAACCAACAGCAGATTCTCATAAAAGCATGTTGTATGCTGAGACCTAAAACCTTGCTGTGTGTGAGCATACAGGTTTGTTCACTCACTTTGCAGCCTACTTGCCCTTTGGAAAATTAAAGAATGGAATTAAATGAAACAGTTCATGATCTAACTATGCAATCATGTTAGCATAGAAAAGTCTGGTCTTGACCTGTTTTTCCTCCTGTTTGTTTCCTGCCCTACACTCCTCTACAGGGAGTAGTTGATTACTGCAGGCTGATTGTCCCAGGACTGGAGACCCATGGCCTGATAAATCAAAGGAAGGCAGGTTCTAGCCATGGTGGAAGATCACAAAGCCAAGGAAGACAGGGGCTGGGAGAGTGACAAGGCAAGATACCTCCTTTCATTATGTGATGGCGTCTGCAGTGATTTTTATCTCCTCTATGATTCCATCTCCCGCTCATTCAGACTAACTACACTGCCAATTTCTATAAAGTGGCCTCCAGTGCCAGTTATTAATTGTTTTCCTTCAGCCTCTGAGTTATAGAGGAATCCTGCCATTGTCACTTTCCTAAGTTAATTTACAGGCATTTGTTTAACAGTTAGCCTCTCATTTTCTAAAGACCTACACTTATTTTCCATTCCTTCAGCAATGAATCTTTGAGATAGTTCTGTTTTGCTGGCTGGATTATGGCTAATCCATAGTGTTTACTTTTTATTTACTATAGGATGAGAAAGTCATTTAAATGATTGAATTAAAAATAGCATAGACACATTAACTAGGTGACCTAAACTAGCCACTTCAGTGGATGTAGGTGTCAAAAGAAATGCTTCTTTTATGTCTCTTCCAGTCACATATTGAAAGAAGGTACAGGATCCTTAATTTCTATTTTTATGTATTTTTATTGTAGAGGCCTAGTTAAATCTTCTGAAGGTGAGGCCCATGGGAATCAAGGTAGCAAACATTTTTTTATGAATGAAATCCATCAATATATTTCTTGGTTCCTGAGATAACTACATCTATTACACTTCCCACTAAGAGCATTAATGAAAAATAAAATTATGGTAAATATATTAGTAATCTTAAGCTTTGATAAGTGAATGAGAACTCTTTTATCAACCTTGTTTAGGTGTTGTGCTTTTCCTCTCTTTTATCTCTATTACTTCTAAGTTACTAAGAAACCTTTTAATTTTGAGCATTTTTTTGAGGTGTCAACAATCTAAACTGAAGTGATATGACTTTTTTTTGTCCGTTGGGGGGCCTGAACTCTGGGGCTGGGCACTGTCCCTCAGCTCTTCATCTCAAGGCTAGTGCTCTACCACTTGAGCCATAGCATCACTTCCAGCTTTTTCTGCTTATGTGGTCCTGAAGAATTGAACCCAGGGCCTCATGCATGCAAGGCAAATGCTCTAGCACTGAGCCACCTTCCCAGCCCCATGATTTGACTTTTAAAGTGACATATAGTTGGTGAGGCTGACGTGGGACTATGGCGAGTCTGAGGCCAACCTAGGCCTCAGAGAGAGACCCCTGTGTCAAAATGCCAACAAAAAGAAAAGAAAAAAAGACTAAAAATTAACTCCGAATCTCTTGTGGAGATATTGTTTTATTTAGTTTATTAAAAGAAATAGTTTGGTCCTTATCCATTATATAGCCTCTCTTTGCTTTGGATATAGATATAAAATAGAAAAAAAGCCAGTGATTGGGTGACAAGGAAAACCATGGTATTGTAATGGATAAGTGACAGTCCCAGAGGAAATACGTGGCTGTCACTAAGTATGTCAGTATATCAATCTCCTGTCAAACGAGGTTTAACACCCAGGTAGTTCAAAACAACACAGATTTATTTATCCCCTAGTCTGAATCCAGTCTCTGAAATCAGAATCATTAGACTGAAGTCAAGGTGTCAGCAGGGCTGTCTTCTCTCTAGACACCACAGGGGAAAATCTATTCTTTGTTTCTTGGTAGCTATGATTTTTTTTGGCTGTGACCATAACACTTCAACCTCTGCCTCCACAGAAACACAACTTTCTTCTCTTCTGTGGTGAGATCTCATCTGTAATCATTGAAGCTGGCTGCCTGTACCTCATATCTATAAACGTAGCTAGCCAGAAGGCAGAGCTCTGAGCATTGAGGCTTAGACCCAGCTGGGGAAAACAAATTTGAGAGACTCTTACTCCAAATAACCAGCAAAAAGCAGAAAATGGATGCTCAAGTGGTAGAACATCAGCTATGATTGAAAAAATCCAATCAAGAATATAAGACCCTGAGTTCAAACCTCACTGTTGCCAAAATGAGATTTAAGACAGAAGAGACAGGATAGCTATCTAGGTAAAAGTAGTTTTGCTCAGTTTGCAAAAAGTAAGATTTAGATATTCCCAAGACAATTAAAGGTATTGGAATCCAGACTAGGGAGAAATATAAATAAAATTTGGGTAAGTAATTGAGTAGTCACTAGTATGAAATGATAATAAGCCAATGAAAAGTTGGTTGAGGGATACTGGGTCTGTGGGTTGAATCTCTCAGCAAGAAGAACTGTGATCAGAAGAGGTGTGGAAAAGTAAGAGAAGAAGTGTTGAGGCCAACTAGTGATGAAGGGAGCCAATCACAATGCTTCTCCCACACATGGCTTCCAATCTTGGCTTTTTGTGAAGGTGTCTTAACTTTTAACTTCAGTAACATTTAAGACACACTAAAATATTTAGACTCAAAACAGAAGTTGCTGGGAATCTTACTAGTCAAAGATTAATTAGAGAAAGAAACCCAAAAGATACTGTTCTAGAAATGGGTAATTGAGGGTGTTGGAAATGTCAGATGTTCAAAGAGGCTGAAGAGATTAAAATATAGGGAGTGGGGAGTTGTATGAAGCAAGAGGACCAGTCATGCTCTGTAAGTGATAGGTGTGATCATCCTGGGAAATGAATGAACTAACTGATGAGAAAATGGAACTAGAGTCTCTCATTTAGAGAAGTTTGGTAGTGGTGTATTTGTGTGTG
Organism: Dipodomys ordii; assembly: GCF_000151885.1. Lineage (NCBI taxonomy): Eukaryota > Metazoa > Chordata > Mammalia > Rodentia > Heteromyidae > Dipodomys > Dipodomys ordii. Next base: position 16,373,782 of record NW_012267221.1, read on the forward strand.
TGTGTGTGTGTGTGTGTGTTGGTGTATACGTGTGCCCATACATGCTCAGGCCATGACACCTTATTCCCTCTGTGTCCTCCTTCTTCAATACCTTGTGTTTTCTAAGGAAATGCAATCCTAGCTAGAAGGCAGGCCAGTGCCCCTGATCCCCAAGCAAAGAGTTGCAGACAGTCTCTTTTTACTTACACTGGTGTTGAGCGTGAAAGATAAATTAAAAAAAAATACTTGTTCTGTCACACTTTAGTAGAATCAAGTAAGCTATACACAGCCCTTTAGAAAAAGGGAGAGCTTACAGTAATGGGGTGAAAGGGCCATCAGTAGAGCGAAGCAAGTGGGAGCTCGAAGTTTGGATGTGTGTGAATGAATGAATGTTTCTTGTTCAAGTACACATCTCCAGCTTGCTCTTCAACAGGCAAACAAGAGTCAACACCAACTAGGTACATAGCCTGTTGAGATGTTATTCCATCTCAACCACCAATCTTCCGATCATCTCTGACCCAGAAACAGGGCCTGAACCAGAATCAGAAACTCAGGGATGATAAGGTTCTTGGTCTTCTAAGGCTGTTGGTTTCTGCGTTTGTACCAGCATTGCAGGAAGCATTTGTCTCATCAATGGAGCTTCCTGGCCAGCTCCAGAGTCTTGCTGCAGGTCCTGTGGGACACACTTCCACGTTCTCATTGTTTCTTCTCCACTGTCTTTGTATATAAAATGTGTATGCTTCTTGTAGAACCGACAGAGGAGGAGACAGGTTGCACCCAGGCTTGATTTGGAGCCAGTCTTGATTTTCTGATTTCCAGCTATAATCCATAGCCTTGGGTGCAGCTTAATGAGCCTCAGAGTCACTTGTGCTTGCACAAGTAATAGTATTCCTTCTCTTGCCTAAACTGGGATATCTATTGTCTATTCACCATTATTGATATGCATATTCATCATTCATTACTTATTTCCCATACATTTGTTCATTTGTTTTAATATCTATTGTGTGTCTCGTGTGCCAAGCCCACCTTCCAGAAAGCTTAAACAAATAATTTTACAACAGAAAAAATGATGTCTACCACGTAGAATCAAGTGTTACTGAGATGGGGGGGAGCAGAAGAACACATATGGATGAAGGCAGATAGAGTCTCACAGACTTTCCTACCTGGATTGGTTTTGAACCATGAACCATAGGTCTCCTGAGTTCCCAGCATTCGTGGTGCGAGTCACCAATGCCTGGCCATAACTTGAATATAAGACCAGTTTTCAATTCCTTGGAGGAAAAAAAAATCTGTACCTTCAAAGTCCTGGTGATAATAGAGCATTGGGATTATTTTGAAACACTTGAATCCAGCCTAATTCTGAATTTCATCTTTGTTGTTGTTGTTGTTGGTTGTGGGGTTTGAACTCTTGGGCCTGGGCGCTGTCCCCCAGATCTTCAGCTGAAGGCTAGCACTCTACCACTTAAGCCACAGTTCCATTTCTGGTTTTCTGGTGGTTTATTGAAGATAAGAGTCTCAAGGACTTTCTTGCCCGGGCAGGTTTTGAACCGTGATCCTCAGATCTCAGCCTCCTGTGTAGTTAGGATTACTGGAGTGAGTCACAGGTGCCCGGCTCTGAATTTCATCTTTTGAACGGTTTAGTTGTCTTATAGTATCAAGATTCTCTAATCTTTTTATTTGCAGACCTAAATGCTGATTACTAAACACTACTCTCTCTCTTGGCCCTGGCAGCTTTTGTATAACAGGCTAACACAATGCAATGTTTCTATCAGTTTTGCACATTGGCCACTGGATGGCAGGCTTGAACTTCTTTTGAGATACAATGAAGGGCAACAAAATGCTTAGCTAAGCCCACAAGGTTTTATGGTGTGGAAAATCTGCAATAAAGTTTACCATTCCCTGATCTTCAAAGAGGAGAATAATTTATTCTTTGGACTATCTTATTAGTTTGGGAGAAGAGAGAAAATTAATTTTTGTATCTAAGAAGCTATTACAACATTGAAAAATCATATTCTTAATTTTAAAAGATCACTCGTGCAGATATACTTTTAAAGCACATTTTAGTGAACTTTATTCCTGGTCTGTAGTTCCACACTTACACAACCTTCTACTTAGGCATACTGCATGTGATGTGTGTACATGTCAGATATTTGGTTTAGCTTATTATTATTATTATTTTCAAATGGGGTTTCATGTACCTTTGCCAGTCTGGCTATAATCCCTCTACTTTCACCTTCTAAGTAGCTAAGATTACAGATGTATATAACCATATCTTTTTTATTTTGTTGTTTCTTAATGTGCTCAATTTTTTTACCATGGTTCAACACAAAGTCTTGTGTTAAGTGAGATGGAAAAAGATATAGAACCCAATGTTTAGATTCAGTATATAAATATTTATCAATACCAGTAAAGTAGCAACTAGGCATTGTGATGTATTTTCCAGTCCTGTAAGTGAACACAAACAACTTGCTCTCACTGAAGAATTCTCTGTTTTCACTGTTCTAGTTTTTCAATCAGCTGAAATAACTAGATGAAATGTCATTTCCTCCAGAGAGGTAATTTCTTATCACCTGACCTATGAGTGGACACCTCTTACCTCATTAGTCTGTTTCACGGTACCTGGTTCACTACTATAATTTTATATTCACCTGTTTACATTATTAATCTATTTCACACTCATGGATCATTTACTTCAAGGCCAGAATCAAATCTGTTTTTAGCATACTTGGCATTGAGGAGGGTATGTGTGGAATAGAACACATTTAGTAAATAATTGTGCAGTAAATGTAAAAACAACTTGTTATACAAATGAGTTAAACTCTGATGGTAGTACTATCAAGTAATTATTATAATATTTGATTCATTAGCAGCTAGGCTCCTACTAACAAACCAAAGATATCTGCCAAACAAACATAGTAAGGAGTTATGCTTCACTTCTTTAAACTCAATCAAAATGTTATAACCCTTATCAAGGTATAGCTGGCCAGCATAGTTAAGCTTCAAGGAAGCTGTTATTTTCTCCATTCCAGAAGATGTGTACAGCTGGATGGTTTGTGTCTGCAGCTGGATGGTTGATGTCTGCTTTGACTTTGCTGGTACCCCAGGGCCTATTATTCAGTGCCTGTGTCACTCCAATTGTTAAAGTATTTGAATATACAATATACAAATGTGTATTTGCCTCTGAATAATGGAAACAGCTCCATTTATCTAAAAGGATATCTATTTGACTTTTAACTCAGTGTAGGCTAGCAAAAACTTATACCCAAAGTATGAGAAAGAGAGACTAAGCTGGGCGCCCGTGGCTCACGCCTGTAATCCTAGCTACTCAGGAAGCTGAGATCTGAGGATCACAGTTCAAAGCCAGCCCTGGCAGGAAAGTCCGTGAGATTCTTATCTCCAATAAAGCACTAGAAAACCGGAAGTGGCGCTGTGGCTCAAGCGGTAGAGCGCTTGCCTTAGCTGAAGAGCTGAGGGACAGGGCCCAAGCCCAGAATTCAAGCCTCACGACCAAGAGAGAGAGAGAGAATGTCATGGAGATTAAAAGACAAGCAAACAGTATAGCAGTGTAAATGTATACACAATATTGAGATCGTGATGAAGTTTACTTGAGATTTAGCTGCAGCTTAGTTTCACACTTTGATTTTATAATTTTAGTTGGAAGAAGGCTGACCTAAGACTTACAGCTTGTATTTCCAGCCATTGAAGGATTGGTTTGGCACCTCACATTTGGGCTTAGTTTGCTTATCTGTAAAATGGAGTGAATAGACAAGATCTCTATATATTATTTGCTAGTCATAAGTGATCATGACTACGTGCGATGTGTTGCTATTAGCATGAGAAACATTGTCAAGATAAATGCAGGAATAACTAATAATATTATCTATGGCAGTGTCTCCAGTCTTATCCCCAGAGAAATCAGTTTAATGTGAGCTGTATGTCCTTCATATAAACAGTTACCAATAAATGTAATTATCTTTACCCAAAACAAGGGACACAAAATGTAGATTATGAGGTGTTTCCTTAATTATCAATATAGATAGTTGTAAACATCATTGTAGAAATATCATGACCTACAAATATTTTCTTTTACTCAAATATATTTGAAAATAGAATTTCTGGGTCAAAACTTTTACAGTTGTAATTTTAATAAAATTACTGATTTATTTCTGCAATTTCAGTGTAACTTAGATTTCAATCAATTGACTTAACATCACTTGATGTAGGGGAGTGCTTACTTCTCTGCACACTTGCCAGTACAAGAATTATAAAGACAAAAGGAAGTTTGTGCATTTCACTCAAGTTTAAAAAAACTAGAAACATTGGATGTTAATGTTTTCATTAAAGAGGTATGTAAAAGTATGTTTTTATAAAATATGAACATAGAGTTAAAAACAAGATGCCTGGGAAGCTCTGAAGCTTTGAAGAAAAAATAAAAAAGTTTAACTGTAAGATCCACATTATGAGAATATGGAAATAGTAAGATGTTAATTTTCAAATTCATAAACTGCTTTGTTGAATGGTAACTCCTGTGTACAACTGTTTAAAAACAATAATAAAAAATAGAATCCAGTCGAACAAGTATGATTAGAAAAGTATAATTAGAAGCTGGGCACCCGTGACTCATGCCTGTAATCCTAGGTCCTCAGAAGGCTGAGATCCGAGGATCATAGTTCAAAGCCAGCCCAGGCAAGGAAAGTCCATGAGAGTCTTAGCTCCACTTAATCACAAGAAAACTGGAAGTGGTGCTGTGGCTCAAGTGGTAGAATGCTGACTTTGAGCTGAAAAGCTCAGGGACAATGCCCTGGCCCAGAGTTCAAACTACATTACTGACAAAAGAAAAAGAAAAAGAAAAGGTATATTTAGATTGGGTTTTTCCTGTATTTGGATGACTTAAAAAAATCTTTATACTTCTAAAGGCTTATTTTTTCTTTTACTATTTACCTTACAATTAGAGAAATGTTTAATGTATTTGAAGACCAATGGTTATTTGTTGATAGTGAAGAAGGATGTTACAGAAATCAACTCAGTTTTCTTTTTAAAAAAAATTAATTTAATTGTCAAGGTGATGGACAGAGTGATTACAGTTACATAAGTAAGGTAGTGAGTACATTTCTTGTTGAACTTGTTACTCCTTCCTCATTTTCTCCTACTTTTCCTCCCTCCAATCTCCCTTCCCTAAGTTGTACAGTTCATTTCCAACATATTGTATGGTGAGTATCACTGTTGCATTGGTTTGCCCTTTGTCTTTTGTCTCACCATTTGTTGTTTTCTTTCCCTTCCCTAATTCAGATAAATATATATACTCTATATATGTATATATATATATCTATATCTATCTATATATATATATATATAATATACAATACGCAGGGTACCAAAATCAAATACAGTAACAACAGGTGATAAACCATAGGGGAAAAAAACCACAAAAGAAAAAAAGAAATCATATAGCACATTAAAAACAACACCAACAAAGAAAAACCTTTTGTTTCTATAACTTGGAGTTCATTTTGCTTAGCATCATCTTATATGGTCAAATGTAGACAGCTATTGAACTATTCTGCTCATCTGCTAGGGCTATCCTAGACATATACATAGATCTCATGGGAAACCATGAGATCTATGTTTCTTTGAGTCTGGCTTACTTCACTTAATATGAATTTTTCCAACGCTTTCCATTTCCATAAGAATGGGGCAAAACCAGGAAAGCAGCTCCTTTTGTAATAGCCCCTCCTCCCCCAAAATACCTAGGACTTAACTTACCCAAAGAAATGAAGGACCTCTATGATGAAAACTTTAAAAACCTGAAAAAGGAAATAGAAGCAGAACTCAGGAAGTAGAATAGCCTCCCATGTTCCTGGAATGGGAGGACTGACATCCTGAAAATGGCAATACAACCAAAGGCTATCTACACACTTATTGCAGTACCCACCAATATCCCAAGATAATTCTTTAATGAAATAGAGGAAGCATTTCAAAAATTCATATGGAACAATAAAAGACCCCGAATAGCAAAAATGATCCTTAGCAGAAAGAATAGTACTGGAGGAATATCAATACTAGACTTCAAACTCTATTTCAAAGCTATAATAATAGAAGCAGCTGGGTACTGACACAAGAACAGGTCTGAGGACTTTTGGAATAGAACTCTTGACCCATAAGTGAATCCGTAGATCTCTGGACACCTAATCTTCAGTAAGTGAGCCAAAAAACTAGGATGGAAGAAAGACAGCCTTTTCAACTCAGTTTTCTTTTTTTTTCTTTTTCTTTCCTTTTATTTGTGAAGATACTGTACAGAGGGGTTACAATTACATGGGCAGGATAATGCGTACATTTCTTACCAAGCATTGCAGCCTCCTCCTTTTGTTTACCCTTCACATCCCTTCCCAGCCTCTCCCCTCCCCCCAATCCCAATCCTCTCCTCCCCCCCCCCCCCCCCCCCCCCCCCCCCCGCACCGACGTTGTAAAGCTCGTTTTGGACATGACAACTTGTACTTCTCATTGTTGCAACAGGTCCACCTGTATCCTTAAACAACTGGTTTTTCCCCATCTCCTCCTCAAGTTATACTGACATCAAATATAGTGAAAGCAGGGGTTATACTGTGGGGGAGGGACATACAAAGCAACAAAGAGATAATCTTATAAATGCATTAGAAACACACGCATGAAAGAAAAAAACATTAAAATACATATCTAAGGGTTCATTTTCCTGACATCACATTATCTGACCTTTTCTGCTTGACTCATAGATATACTAGATATTGCAAATAAGGGAAACCATGGGAGCTATGTTTCTTTGGGCCTGGCTTACTTCACTTAATATAATTTTTTCCAATCAACTCAGTTTTCTTGACTGACAATTATGATGCTATACTAGAGCTATACTATGCTATAATGGATATGGCTTATATATCAATCTTATTTATACATTATTTACACAAATATGTCTACATTATTAACCAAAGATAACACCCTATTGTACCAGTGCTTTTTCAGGACTTAAATATTTAGAACATTTTCATATTTCTATGATTCCATCACAACATTTATAAATTCCAGTTATATTTGGAAAGGAATTACATAAACTATATAAATCAACACTCTTAATTGCACACTAATGAGCTTAGGTTTTTCTGAAGACTTTCTGTTTTGATGAGGCATGGTGGTTCACAGATTAACACACACATATGCATACACACACACACATACACACGCACACACAGAGAGAGAAAGGTTGAGACTTGGTAATATGAAAGCCAGATCTGGTTGCTTAAAAAAGAAAATTATGTAGGAAGAGCCTACATACTTAATTTATAATACTATAATTTTCCCTACTATCTTTGGGCTTGGAGAAATGCCCAGGTTAGTAGCAAAGGGAACTTGGGAGAAAACTCTAAATCTACCACAATGGAAGAGAGAAAAGGGAAAATCTGAAGGATGTCTTCATTAAAAACATAAGCTATGAGGAATCTTGGATAGCCCAGGGAATAATAGCAGATTTCTATTGATGGTTTTCCAAATTGAAATATTACTATGATTTACCAATTTAAATTATTCTGAAAATAAGCAGCCATGCAGCTGTAAGCCATTTAGATACAGTCAAATTCATTATAAAATGCCTTTTTGACTAGTTTTCACGTCCCGCCTTAAGCCCATCTTAAAAATCTATTGTCCCTTTTATCTTTACAACTTTTTGAAGCACAATTTCTCTTAGATTCACCATTACTGTTCTCTTCTTTCTTTTTTTCTTTTTCAGATGCTATATTTTATGTGGAGAGCACTGCTTCTCTTGCTTTAATGCCCTGAAGATTGCATTGTAATGTTATAATGGGGATTGCAATTTCATAGGTATGGGATGGGAGCTGAGCCTGTATCCCGACAAAGTCACGATTGATGACACTGTCATGGTTCTGTGGGTGGCAGGATCCGTAGATACTGCAGCAGCCTCCTAGGTGATTATTTATCACTAGATTTGTCTTTCTGTACCATTATGGGAATAAGTAATTTCCATTGCTAGAAAATGCTCAGCAATCTAACAACTAGTTTAAAGCTCCAAGTTAAGTCATTTGCTTCCCTTTATCAATATGAAATAACTTTCCAACCTTTTCACCATCATCTCCTAAAATGTTGTATTTTAGTAAAACCAGTCATATTTCCTTTCTCTATCAGAATTTTCCCCTTTCCCTAGGGATAGGCTTAGCAGTCTCTATAACAGCTTCCTCAGCACCTCTCAAATCTACACCAGGAGAAAGGAAGGGCTGATGCAGGGAACTGAGAATCCTCTAACTTGAAGAATGGAAGCAAGACCAGCTATTTTGAACTTATAAAAGGGAGAGGGCACAAAGCAGCTCAGTCTTCTTTGAGGAAAAAAAGGGAATATTTTCCCCTCCATTCTCATGGTATAATGCCATGCTAAGCCTGTGGAATTAAGAGACCTCAGGGGAGAAATGACATCAAAATAGAAATTCAGGGCTTGTAGGATGCTATGTAGTTAGGTCCTTCCATACCCAGGACTGGGGCTGTACAATCTCACGTTTGCAATATGATAGCTATGACACTCTGCTATCATCTTCATTAAATTTACTTGGCAATGTTATACTTGTTTGTAAGAAATTTCCAAGTGTTCATTAATTTTCTCTTTTCTGGAACAATTAGAACTAGTCAGTGTTTGAGAACTTGGAAGAATTCCCATGTAAAGTTTTCTAGGCCCATTCATTGCCTTTGTAATAAAGTAGTTTTAAAATTATTTTTCTAATTTTTGCCTGTGGACAATGGTGTATTTCATGTAGCTATGGTTACTAACATAAAACTTGGTCAGTTAAATTTACTAGGAAGATACTATGGTATGTCTATATTATTTCCATAGAACTGCTGTGTTAGACTTTGACAGGATATCTAACACAACAGAGGTTTTGGTACATCTAATGGGAACAGTGGAGCTTCTTCCCATAGAGAGAATGTCTGCAACTGACTGGATTATTGGTTCTATTCTAAGTCTTTCTTTTACATACAAATTATCAAATTTATAATTTATCAAATTATAAATACTTACAAATTATCAGATGTTTGCTACAAACCTAGTGGAGAGAAGGTACAGACCTATATCATCAGTAAGAGCTCAATTCAATGTTGAGCTCCGTAGGGCCCCACCAAGGGATGAAGGCATCCATTTAAAGAAGGGTAGATACAGGGGCATTGAGGGAGTCAAAGGAGGCATAATAATAGAGGTGGCTTCTCCCTGTTTTCATTGAGGATAATAATCCCAAAGAGGGAAGTGGTGCTGTGGCTCAAGCGGTAGTGCAGGAACAGGGCCCAGGCCCAGAGTTCAACCCCACGACCGACAAAAAAAAAAATGCCAAAGAGATCTGTTTTTCCCAATTTGTACTAAAATATTCACAGGTGGGAAAGATGAGGAGAATTGAACTTTGCCTTGAAATACCGCAAGTGATTAAGGGTGTCAGGTAATTGGTATTTTGGGACCCCAGAGGTGTTTTGCCCTATTTCCTTATTCAGGAAACAGAAACACAAAAACTGCTTTGGCAGAGCTAATTTTCCCTCAGTCTTTTGAGATTTGTAGTAAGTTGGTTTTGTCTCCTCCTTTGTTTTTCTCTTACCATCCCTTCCCTCCCATCTCCACAACTACACCCCCCTCCCCCCCACACCTAAATTGTAAGGTTCATTTTTTGACATAGCGTCTTATATATCTCATTGTTGCAATGGGTCCACCTATATCCCTATTTAAACAATTTGTTTTTTCCCTTCTCCTCCCCAAATTATACCAACATCAAATACAGTGAAAACAGGGGTTATACTGTGGGGGAGGAACATACAAAGCAACAAAAAAAAATCAGGTGGTACCTTATACATACGTTAGAAACAATAGCAAGAAAGAAAAAAAACACCAGTGTCCTTATCTTGGTGTTCATTTCACTTAACATCATCTTATCTGACCTTTTCTGCTTGCCTCAGACATATACTAGTTATTGCAAATAAAGGAAACCATGGGACCTATGTTTCTTTGGGCCTGGCTTATTTCACTTAATATAATTATTTTCCAAGTCTTTCTATTTCCTAACAAATAGGTCAATGTCATTCTTTCTGATAGAGGCATAAAATTCCATTGTGCATATATACCACATTTTCTTGATCCATTCATCTACTGAGGGTCATCTGGGTTGATTCCATATCTTAGCTGTGGTAAATAATGCTGCAATAAACATAGTTATGATAGTAGCTTTAGTATGGTCTTGTTTGTGATCATTTGGGTAAATGCCCCAAAGTGGAATTACTGGGTCATAGGGGAGCTCTAATTCTATTCAGGTTCCTAGATTATTAAATGATCTAGACCACATGGAATGGGGGTGGGATCTAGGATAGAATCCTGTTTTTAGAGAATTTTATTGGAAACCTCCTTACAGAAGCCCCCAGAGATATATTTTACTAATTTTCTTTATTATTATTAAATATTAATATTAAAAATACTTAGGTTTATTTACTAACTTGGCCACTGTGAATAGTGTTAAAATAAATAACAAATCTTCTCTATATATTTTTCTAAATTGTGGAGGGGAAGGGAAATAACAAAATGCTGAAATAAGGATACAGGTTGATCCATTGTAACAATAAGATGTACAAGACACTATGTTGAAAATAAACTTTACAAGTTTGTGGGGGATGGGGGGCAGGGAGGGAAGAGTTAGGGAGGTGGGGAGAAGGGATGGTAGGGGAAAAATAAAGGATGGTGTAATAATGCTCAATAGGAACTGGACTCATTACCTTGCTCATGTAACTGTATCTTTACAATATATATATATATATATATATATATATATATAAATTAATAAATCCTTATCTATCACCCTGCACCAGAATCAAATCCAAATAGATCAAAGACCTCAAAGTCAAAACAGACATCCTGAAAACATTGCAGGATGGAATAGGAGAAACCTTAGGTCTCCATGGCACAGGCCGAAATTTTCTTAATATAGACCCAGAAACACAACAATTCAAAGAAAGGTTGGACAACTGGGATTGCATGAAGCTGCAGAGTTTCTGCATGGCAGAGGACATAGCTAGCAAGATCAATAGAAAGTCCACAGATTGGGAGAAGATCTTCACTAGCCATACAACAGACTAGGGTCTCGTATTTAAAATATACCTGGAACTCAAAAAATTAAATCTTCCAACAACAACTCTCAAAGAAACAACTGTCTGATAAATAAGTGGGCTAAAGACTTAAAGAGAAACTTCTCTGAAGAGGAAAGAAGGATGGCCAATAGACATATGAAGAAATGCTCAACCTCATTAGCCGTAAAAGAAATGAAATTCAAAACAACATTGAGATTCCACCTCACCCCAGTTAGAATGGCTATAATCAAGAACTCTAATAACAACAGATGCTAGAGGGGATGTGGCCAGAAGGGAACCCTACTGCTTTGTTGGTGGGAGTGTAAACTTGTTCAGCCACTTAGGAAAGCAGTATGGAGGTTCCTCAAAAGACTCCACATAGAGCTCCCCTATGACCCAGCAATCCCACTTTTGGGCATTTACCAAATGATCACAAACAAGGCCATAATAAGGCTACCAGCACAATTATGTTTTATTGCAGCATTATTTACCATAGCTAAGGTATGGAACCAACCCAGACACCCCTCAGTGGTATATAATGGAATTCTATGCCTCCATCAGAAAGAATGGCATTGCCACATTTGTTAGGAAATGGAAAGACTTGGAAAAAACTATATTAAGTGAAGTAAGCCAGGCCCAAAGAAACATAGGTCCCATGGTTTTCTTTATTTGTAATAACTAATACATGTATAGGACAAGCAGAAAAGTTCAAAAGCTATGTACATATGACCATATAAGATGATGTTAAGTGAAATGAACCCCAAGATAGGAACACAATCTTTTCCTTGCTATTGTTTCTAACAAATTTATAATGTACCATATAATTTTTTTCTCTCTTTGTATGTTCCTCCCCTATGGTATAATCCCTGTTTTCACTGTATTTGATGTCAGGACTCTGCATCTTGTATATATACTTCTCTAATTCAGGGAGGGGAAGGGAAAAAACAAAATGCTTAAATAGGGGTACAGATTAAACCATTATAACAATGAGATGCACAAGACAGTATGTTGAAAATGAACTTTACAACTTCGGGGGGGAAGGGTAGTTGTGGAGGTAGGAAGGAAGGGATGGTAGGGAAAAAACAAAGGAGGAGGCAACAATGCTTGATAGGAAATGTACTCATTACCTTGCTCATGTAACTGTAACCCTTCTGTTCAGTATTTTTGCAATAAAAACATAAAAAATTAAAAAATAAGAGTGCAGGTATCTCTTTTCAACATAATCCTAATTTTCCTTGTAAAATGTAAGAGTATAGGCTGGGAAGGTGGCTCAGTGGTAGAGTGCTTGCCTTGCATGCATGAGGCCCTGGGTTTGATTCCTCAGCACCACATAAGCAGAAAAAACTGGAAGTGGCTCTGTAGCTCAAGTGGTAGAGCACTAGCCTTGAGCTGAAGAGCTGAGGGACAGTGCCTAAACCCAGAGTTCAAGCCCCATGACTGACAAAAAAAAAAGGTAATAGGATTGTTATATCATATCATATAACATTTCTACTTTCAGTTTTCAAATGGAAGTGTTTTTCATATTTCTGTTTTTGTTATTCTCAGGCAATTATTCATGGGTTATGGATAGTCCTGTGTGCTCTCCTTTGGGCTTTGTATAGTTTCCAGGGAATAAATGTTAGGCAGACAACATCACTGCATGGAAACTCAGAGAATGACAGATATGACTGTTGCTTCAGGAGTTGAACATCGAAGACACACTTTGCCCAGCATTAGGTGAGTAACAGAGCGTACCTAAACGTCTAATAGATAAATGCGTTGGTAGATACTATCAAGGAACTATCCTAAATTAACACAATACCTAAACCAGTCCTAGTGTTCCAATATTTAGGCTAAAAAGAACTTTAGTTTCCTTGTCTATATTTTTTAGAAGCTAATTCAGTGGCTTTCTGTCCTACTAGTGATAATATATTATGGAAATCAAATACAGGAACAGTTTTGATTTAGATATAATTCCGAGAGGTAAAATGAAGCAAGCCTAGATCTATTTTTTTAAGGCAAAGATGAATTAAATGAGATGAAGTGTTCAGCTGAACAAGGGTGCATTTTATAATTATGCCTTCTTTGAAAAAAAATCGCATATATTAAGCTATACTTATAGATACTGGAAATATATCATGTAAGAAAAAGAAATACACTTGGAAAAAAACACAGAATCACGCCAATGATTTTGATCAAGGAAAGTTGGCAGACTGAAGGAACTGACTGATAAAGTAAACATTGCCAAATTATTTTTATGTTTATAGTAGATGGTTTTCTTAAACATAATTGCATAGCTCTCTGATGACACAAAAACAGTGGAACTCAGCAAAGATGAGTCAGGATGAAACAGGTCTTACAACGGCAGCCATTTTCCCCCTAGAACAGAAGTTTCTGTGATGATGAACATGTTTCGTGCCTGTGATGGCCAACAAAAGCCACTACTAGGCAAATATTGCAAATGGATTAAGGAACAATTCTTAAATTGGCTTATTGTAACTAATTTCTGCTTAAATTAGGTGGCCAAAGTGATTCACAACTATCACAGAGGGCACATCAAGTATTTAGAGAGACATTTTTGTTCAGAATTAAAGTTCAGTTAGGAAGAGAGAAAAAGAAAGGAAAAGTTTGATTGGAAGGTGGAAGTGAAGATTACCTATCTGTCTATCATCTATGAATATACATATCTATCCCTCATCTGTTTGGCTAAGAAAGGAAGAGAGAAACAAAGAGTGGTTCAAAGGAAATGTTCTTTTTTCCTCTTAGGTAAATCCAAGAATATTCATTTCAAAATATTGAGGAGAAGACTCTCAAGTCTTGAGGACCTTCAATTGTTGCTCCTGTTATTTTGTATTAAACTGTGATATATATATATATATATATATATACATTTATTGTCTGCTATCTCTGTTAAAATTTAAAATTAGTGAACTCCATTCATAGAAAAATTGCTTGGTTAACAGTATAGTGAATACTAAGTTAAGAGACATATATATGTATGCGTATGTGTATGTATGTATACATATACATATATATGTGTATAATATATATATTTGGTATATATATGTATATGTATTTATATACATATGTGTATATATACATATATATACCAAATATATATATGTATATATACATATACATATATATATACCAAATACCCCATTGCTACATTTGCCCGTGTTCAGATTTGTCTCATTCTTAAGCCAATAGCTATAAACAGATTAATCTGGTCTGTGGTGACTGGTTGGATGAATTGTCTAGGGATTAGACTAGAATGTGGGAGACTGCCCGCCTTTGACTCCTGCCTCCTCCACTGATTAGGAATGTAACTCTTACATCCAAATATAACCTTTACCTCAGCTCATCACTAGGTTTGTTATGAAGATTAATTGAACTAACATTTATAAAGCATACACATCCATATCTTCTACTGTTTATTGAGTTCATTATGTTACAAATAAATGCTGCCAATATTAACACTACCTTCTCACTCAGCAGAATGTGTTCAAATATCCATCACATAGTAGATAACAAAAACTCCTAACAGGTAGCCAGTCCGGTTGGTGCTCTTGGTTAGACCTTGTACTTGAAGTTATTTATCGCTGGGGTGTTGAGATGATTGTGTATGCTCCTTTGCTGTCTGTGACTAGGGTAAAAGAGGAAATGTCAGGGATTTTAGGGAGATCAGTTTGAATAACTGCAAATTGGGGATACATGTCTGACTTTGGCATTAAATGCCTTCCAATTTAGCAATCTTGAGTCAGATCTGTTTTCAAAATGTGAATAGGTACCTGGGTTAGGCTGAAGGAATATTCAATATTCTGTTGCCAAGGCTGTAAGCCTATTCATGGCATCCTATTTTTAGAGTGTACAAGAGTGAATCAGAGACCTATGATTAATTATTAATGATTATGATATAACACTGTTGGATGACAGAAAGTAGAAAGTTTTAATAACAGCTGCTTTGAGGATTACTTTGAACAAACACATAAAAGGAGTTTTGAAGTTATATTTACCTCTTTGGAACATTTCTTGCTTTAAAATATTTTTTCCCTAAGTATCTGTAATGCAGGGAGAACCTCTCACAAAAAAGTTTATTGCTTCTTATAATCATTCAGACTAACTTCCTAAAATTTGTCAATGTCTGATAGCCTGTCAGATGAAAACTGTAAAAAAAACAAACTTTTTTTTTAGCATAATACTGATTATTTACTAAGTCCTGGCTCTGTTCTCTGAGTTAGACAGGTAAGAAACCTCAGAGATAGCAAAATTAAAGTATCTCATAAGTAGTAAGGGATTGATTCCATCCTTAGCCATCTAATTCTAGAGCCTATTTGCCTATCCTGTTTTTTTTTTTGGTTTTGTTTTGCTTTGAGGATTGAGCTGCATCTCTTGCCCCTTTTGTGTGTATTTTGTTTCTGAGATAGGGTCTCACTAACTTTGGCTGGGCTGGCTTCCGGCTCTCAATCCTGTAGCTGGGTAGCTGGGATTACTGGCATTTGTCACCATGCTGACACATGAGCTGACATTTCTAATATTGGTTTTTTGTTTTGTTTTTGTTTTTCTAGTTCACCTCATATATCACAACACAGAAGACTTCATCTTACATTTACTTAATTCATTTACCACTTGTTTAACTGAATATATACCATGTTAATAGTTAATACAGTTATTGAATGTTTACTAGCTAGTATTTTCACAGTACCCTATCTGTTTTAACTGTCACAGCAATACTATTATGTAGCTTGGAGACTGAAGTAAGGTGATAGTGTCTCAGCAAATGACCGTGAAACTGTTGAAGGCCAGACACTCTGACTCAAGGGCTGATATTCTCCATTACCTTCAGGACATAGGTGATTGTGAGCTGCAGTGGTGCAGCTCATGGAAACAGTACAAATCACAAATGTTTTCTTCAAAAACCTTGGAATTCAAGCTTTTTCTAGCTTGCTGGTAGGAAATGCACACTAATAGTTCTGATACTGCTAGAGGAGTTTACAGCTACTAGAGATCCTGATATATGCTTTATTGGTCCTCAGAGAATACTCACTTCTGACAAAACAAGAAAGACTTAATAGAAAATGCTACTGAGAGGAATAAAGAAAGATAGTGACATTGGGAAAAGGGAAGATTTAGGAGATAAAATTCATGTAGTGAAAGCAACCAACAAGGACCGAAAGAAAAAAGTCACTTCAGTTTTGCTATTAATAAACTAATTTCTACTTTTAAAACACAGAATAAGAATTATTTACAAAGCTGATTTCCCCCTTCTCTTTCCTACCTTTAAACCTCTCTGGCTCCCATTCTCCTCTCTGTTTCCTTCTTCCCTCCCTCTTTCCCTCCCTCCCTCCTTCCCTCTCTCCCTTCCTTCCTTCCTTCCTTCCTTCCTTCCTTCCTTCCTTCCTTCCTTCCTTCCTTCCTTCCTCCCTTCCTATAAATGCATGTTGATGCTAACTATACTTGTAGCAAACATTGAGGATAGTCAGTGATCCCAAAGAGACAAAATACGTTCTACTTTGTGAACACTAACAGTGTAATGAGGAATGTTTGACAGTGTAGAACTTAGCTAAGTGATGGCTAGTGGTAATAATGCTCCTACCAAACTCAAAGCACTGAAGGGAACAAGGACAGTCACTAATCTCCCCTGGGACATTGCTACCTTGACCCAAGGTTGTTTCTAATCACAGAAACTCTTGGACTTTGCTTAAATATTTATTTATTAGTAACATTTATTTTGTTCATTTTTACTTCTTTGATAGTTCATTCATTTACTCAATTAATAAGCTAAATCTTACTATTTCATCTCATTGACATATGCTTTGCTTCTCAATACATTTAGTATAATAATAACCATTCTAAATGGTTATAAGCTGTACAGTGAACCAACTTTATAATTATTTGAGTCACTATTTAGTATATAATGATGCAGATGTTGTTATTACTATTATTGGGTAGGATGGTTTAATGTTTGTTTGGACTCATCTAAAAGCAGGTTTTTTTTTTTTTGTCGGTCGTGGGGCTTGAACTCTGGGCCTGGGCGCTGTCCCTCAGCTCTTCAGCTCAAGGCGCGCTCTACCACTTGAGCTACAGCGCCACTTCCGGTTTTCTGGTGGTTTATTGGAGATAGGAGTCTCACGGTCTTTCCTGCCCGGGCTGGCTTTGAACCACGATCCTCAGATCTCAGCCTCCTGAGTAGCTAGGATTACAGGCGTGAGCCACCAGCGCCCGGCAAAGCAGATTTTTTTTTAAGGTAATAATGGTCCATCCATGTAATAACTATCACTCATCTTAGCAATCAGTGAAGGAGAATCCCAGTTTTACCACTTTCTCCCATGGTTGTAAAGGAGGTGAAGGATTTACCCAATAAGGAGATGGGGCTCAGGGCATCATCTAGCATTTATATTTTCCTTCTATGAGGAAATATGAATTCTGAGCTTAAAATCTCCTGGCAGACATTTCTATTAAATAAAATGTTCATTCACCCAAAGTCACTTTTAAAAATGGGTATAACTTTTATAAATAGAAGAAAATGGGGAATTACTTAGATTCTTCCCTCCTTCCCCTTTCTTGCACCAAATGAGAACACAGGGACCATGTATGGCCTGCCTAAAGCAAAACAATTAAAGTAGGCCTAGATCCAACTTCTTCTGACCTTTGGCAGTGTTGTTGTGAGCATACCTCTATTAAGAAATGTGCATTAGACATCCCTGAGGAACTCTGTCTGCTCTGACTCAATGCTGCTTCAAACTGACTTCTTGAAGACCTCTTCTTTGGTTTCTTATTCTCTTTTATCCATGTCTACTACAAAATGTTACACAATTCTTGTTTGAGTCTATGTGTACTACAAAGAGTACTCTTCCAGTTTCTCTTAAGTAACAGCCCATAGAAACCCAAGGAAAGTCTGAAGATTTTTGGCCAAGCTTATAGAAACTTCATTCTAGTCTAGGTAAGTACATCATAAAAAGAGCCACATACCTGTAAAATACTTCCTTTGTGCAGTCATTCTTCCCTGAAGAAAGAAGGGATGTGCTGGATTTGGATAATGGATGGATGGATGATGTGTCACAAATGGCAACAGCTCACAGAATCAGGATGCAAAAGGAAGACAGGGCAAAGAGTTTGTAGTAAGCATGCAACTGTACTAAGGCTCAGCCCTCCATTTTTGCTTGTGTCTAATTCTTCTTACCTGCATATCTCTTCTTTGGTATCATTCTTTGTAGTCAGTGAAGTTATTTAAACAGAAATTATTATTTTCGTGTAGTTCACTCATGCCATTGCTCTCCTTCATTCCTTCTCTTCCTTTCCAGCTCTCTCTGTCTCTGTCTCATTGTGTGTTATTGGAGATCAAAGTAACTCTTCTACTTCTAAGCCACTCCTTTAACTCTTTTTTTTTGAGATTGGGTGTGGCTAAGTTAGCACCCTCTCCTTCCCAAGTTAGCCTCAAATACATGACCTTCGTGTTCCAGCTTCTTGAGAAGCTGGGTTATACACAAAGTCCACCATGTTCAGCCTTTTGAGATACCCCTTGAAGACATCGTACATGCTAAGTTGTGCTGGATATAGTAAAGTAAGGAGAGAGTCTAGATGCAGAATGGAGATAAACAAAATACTCTGAATCCAAAATATTTAGGGCTACCAGGATGGAAGGTACACACAGCGATGAAGGCTATGAAAAAGGAATATTCTGGACCACCAATCTGAGGCTCTTCCCACCTGCATCCCTCCTCCTCTCCTCCAGTGACAGGCCAGTCTCTCTATGTCACCATCTCTCAGTGTCTCAAGAGTGACAGCTTCGGTGTCTTTCCTCCATCCTCTACAGCCCCTCCTCTCTCACTGAGGAGCCCTTCATTCAATGTTCTCAAACCCCTCCCATCTTCAAAGCCAAGTTTCTCTGGGGTATAGCATAGCCTCCTTTGTCTTTGCTGCTCAATTTTTAGAAAGGAAGGTCCAGGCTTTCTTTTGTATCCCTTCAACGCTATAAAATTGAACCGTACGCATTTTCTGATTTTTAAATAAATCAGCAAATTATCCTGTTCTGTTTTCACTGTCATTTCCTCCGCGCACTTCCTCTTCTTAATGAAATTACCACCCATCTCCAGACCAGTAAAGCAGATGACACTCCTGCTTGCCTGAGATTCAAACAGCTTCCCTGAAACATTTGTGCTGGCTTCCAAATGCCAAGTTGTCCTCATTCATGATTCTCAGTCTTGCCTTTTATAAAATCTCTTCTTTTTCTCCAATCAATCACCTTCTTACTAGCCATTTAAACTTGAGCTCTGGATATGTATACTCATTTAAACTACAAGTTCACTTCAGCATCTCATAGGATTTAAAAGGTAAACATTTAAAACTAAACTCATGTTCTTTCCTGCAAACCAAGTCACCATCTGGCCATTTTTTTCCTGTTAAAGACTAGAGCACTTTTTTTTGGTCTTTTTTCTGCTTTACTTCCAACACCCAGTCCATCAATGAATGAAGCTTATTTTTCTTCTTACAGATGCTGGAGGGGATGTGGCCAAAAGGGAACTCTACTGCACTGTTGATGGGAGTGTAAACTTGTTCAATCACTCTGAAAAGCAGTATGGAGGTTCCTCAAAAGACTTCACATAGAGCTCCCCTATGACCCAGCAATCCCACTTTTGGTCATTTACCCAAATGATCACAAATAAGACCATACTAAAGCTACCAGCACAACTATGTTTATTGCAGAATTATTCACCATAGCTAAGATGCCCCTTAGTAGATGAATGGATCACGAAAATGTGTTATATATATCACATTTCATATCTATATATCTGTATATCTATATATGAATTCTGTGCTTCCATCAGAAAAAAATGATACCACTCTATTTGTTAGGAAATGGAAAGACTTGGAAAAAAAACCTTATTAAATGCAGTAAGCCAGACCTGAAGAAATATAGGTCCCATGGTTTCTTTCATTTGCAATAATTAGTATGTCTAGGATAATTTTATCAGATTAGCTGAAAAGCTCAAGAGCTATGTACATATGACCATATAAGATGGTGCTAAATGAAATGAACCCCAAGATATGAACACAAGAGGTCCTTCTTTGTTGTTGTTGTTTCTAATATACTACGTGATTTTTTTGTTCCCTTTGTATGTTCTTTCCCCTATGGTATATCCCCTGTTGTCACCGTACTTGATTTGGGTACCCTGCATCTTTGTCTAATTTGGAGAGAGAGGGGAAGGGGAATAAAATGCTGCAACAAGCACAGGATGACCCATTGCAACAATGATACCCACAAGACAGTGTATTGGAAATGAACTTTACAACTTTGGTGGGGGGGGAGTGAGGGAGATGGGGGAGGGAAGGGATAGGGAGAAAACAACAAGGGAGGGATAACAATGCTCAATAAGAAATGTACTCATTGTACATTGTAACCCCTCTGTAAGCATCTTTACAACAAAAATGCATTAAACCTTGCTCGTGTTTTTCTTAATTTCTTTCTTCTTTTTTTCAACCTTCATTTCTCTTTCTTATTTATTTTTCTTTCTCTTTCTTTCTTCCTTTTCTTCTTCCTTCCTTCTTTCTTTCCTTCCTTCCTTCCTTTTGTTCTTTCTTTCTTTCTTTTTTCTTTCTTGTTTTGTAGAGTTGATACACAGAGGGTTTCAGTTAGATGAATCAGGTAATGAGTAAAATTCTTTTTGCCTTTTGTTTCCCCTTCCCTCACGCTGTCTCCCAGTTTTCCCCTCCTGTCCCCACACACAAGATGTATAGTTCATGTTCCATATAGTGTCTAGTAAGCACTACTGTTGTATTTGTTCACCCTTCTCCATTTCTGAGCCCTCCTTACTCTCCCAAATACAAAATAACCAATAAGACAAAAGGATAAAAACCCTAACAGCAACATTTCATGCCCTTTTCTGTTTATTTTTAAAAACTCTAGTCTGAGAAACTTATCTCACTTGGGTGTGGTGGCAGAGATGGGATGATCTCAGTACTAGCCAGCAAAGGACAAAAGTTAGTAGGCCCTTACGTCAGAAAACAAGCCGGTGCATAGTTCACACCTACAATCCCAACTGTCTAGGAGAGATAGCAGAACAATTGGAGGCTAGCCTTGGCAAAAGTGGGAGATCTCATCTGAAAAAATAACTAAAGCCAAAGGACTGACAAATGTGGCTCAAATGGTAGAGTTTGAACTCTAACCTCTCATTTGTGTGGTTGTAATTGCTTCTTACTGATCAATTAACTAAACAGTCACCTTCACCTTCAATCCATTTCCCACATGACAGCAGAAGTGTTACCTTAAGAACCACCAGTAATTAAGACAACTTCAACATATTGTGCTTTGTGATTGGCTGCTATTATTTATCCTGTTCCACCCTTAAATAAGGGCAAGCTAACATTTTTATTGTTTGCTGTAGGGATCAATGATGGGAATTCAAGGTCCACGATGGAGATTTCAGGAATCCTTTATGGGTAGGACTCCCCCCCCCCACACGCACACTGCACTCCAATCTAACAGTATCAGCAAAACAATCCTCCCTATATTGCTCCTGCACTTCAGAAATCACAGCCACAACACTCAGAATCACCCTTTCCCACATCAACTGCCAGTGACAGTTACCACTAGGAGGTGCCAGACAAGCTGGGTGGAGAGACCAAGACCCAGGACCAGAGAAATTCGAGCAGTTCTTCTAGGCTCCATCCTGCACAGCCTTCTCTGTCCGTGCACATTGATCGACATTCACCTCACACTAACAAAGCAGAAAACAGAGACTGAAACTCTTGGGACCACATTTACTGTACTATAAAAAGAGTTGTTTTGTTTTTGTTTAAACCGTATTTTGTAAACTCATATCAGGATGTGTCAACTCCCTAGTTAAAACCCTTCCATGGCCTTCTTTTCTGTTAACATAAAATCTCTGATCACATGGGTTGGATGACTTATTTTCAATCTCTCAATACGTATGGGAACCAGCTATTGGTATGTATTGTAATTGTATAGTAGGGCCTACTGAGCTGGGGATAAAACATTCAGATATAAATAAAAATGAGTGAGAACAAGCTATAGATATACAAATGTGAGTGTGGGGGTGGGGAGCTTAAGATCATTCCATGCTGGCCTTGTCGTGGCCTTGTTCATGGCCTTGTCCTTGTCTTTCCCATCCATATTGCAGCTTTACGAGAATTAATAGCTCTTTTCCACTAGGCTGCCCCTGAGCCGAAACCGCTTCCTTCCCTTACACCTGACAGTCAGTTTCTTACCTTAGAGATTTCACTTTTGAACTCATTTCATCTTGGAAGCCTACACATTTTGTTCTCCAGCCCTGAATTAGATTCCACATCACTGCTACACCACATTTACCACTCCCCTTATCCTTTATTGAGTCCAATAATTCTGGCTCTGATACCTACATTTTCCTCTCTATTTACCTGACTGTCCAGCCATCTGATCATCTGTAAGTCTTTATGTGGCATCACTTGCAACATTTTGTAAGCCTGCCCTTCCCCAAATTAGTAGTTGGAACATAAATATAAAGGCCAGGAGAAAGGAGATTTAAAATAACTTGGTTGTTCTGAATGGAAAAATAATGAGACTACCCATTATCAAAAAAAAATCTAGAAACATTAGAAAGGAAGTACATTTGGAGAGAGGGGGGAATAATATTTTATTTTGACATTGTGATGAGTCACTCAAAGATGAATGTCTAATATCCAACAGAACCCAGGGATCCATTGGCTAATCATTTGCAGAGGGTGGTGATGAGCTATGGGGTGATTTATGATCTCTAAGGCACAGAATAAAAACAGAACCGAAAGGACTGGCACTCTAGAAAAGCTAGCTCAAAACTGAAGTTTTTATGTACTACAACATAGCAAAAACCGCTTAATTTTTAAGGAAATAGATATAGTTAGTTCCAGTAAACTGGGAAAGTTAGATGAATTCCCTGAGATATATCATTCCATTACCAAAGAATGGTTTAATATTTCTTAAGGTGGAAACATGTGTGCGCGTGCACATGCACACGCACACACACACACACACACACACACACACAATAAGGTTCAGTTCTTGGACAAGCAATTATTCTGTAATTGTACAAGTTGGAGCTCTAATTAGCCAATTAAATCTTGCTTCCTTTTCCTTCCTTTTTCTAAATATAGATTTTGAGCTTTCTTCTGATACTGGAAAGACCTTTCCTGTCTTTGAAACAAGTCCTGAAAATATTACTGAATAGAAGCCCATCTACACAGCAATTGAATCACAGCAATTCCAGATTCCTGGCGTCTGTGAAAAGGTTTGTGTGCTTCTTATGCTATCCCTCCATTTTCCTCCTACTCCAGGACCTTGCAGGCTTGTTTGGAAACACGGGATTTTCTGTGGTGCTATCCTCTGTTAGGTCACAAGAGGGCAGCAGACAAGTAGAGTAGAAGGCCGTTCACCACAAATCAGAAAAGCCTGAAGCTCTAATTTTGGGCGTAGTGTTTTCAGAAACAGCCTTCAAAAATTGAATCACATGTTTTTTATCTCTTTAAACAATCGTAGTCAATTGATTTCTCTATTCTTCTGCTTTAAAAGAAAAAAAAATCAGATCTGCGTTAAGAATGGGTAAGTACAAGTGAATTCAAGACAGTAGGGTTTGTATCTGGTTGGCTCAGAATACATTTCCTAATTTTTCTTGAGCAGTCACAATTTGACAAATGTTTATGTAGGAATTGCTCTATGGTGTTCTCCTAGAGCCTTAACATATAATTGTTTTGGGGCATAGTCTAAGCACTGATGAATTGTTCTGATATATAAGGAGTATTTTTTATTAAATGAAATTTGAGTAACAGCAGGAAATTATAGAAGGTTTTTACTTTGCATTTGAGAATTGAGTTAATTTGCATATTGAGAAAAAATTATTACTCATGAACTGCAGGGATAGAGGGTCAGGTATTCTCCAGGCTGCAGTCTTCCTGTCTCTTAAGAATGCCTTTGTTCTCTTTCCCAGAATGTATTTTTCCCAACCCCCTTCCCAGCTAACTTTGTAGCCTCTCTCATCCTCTCTCATGCCCTGAGGACCATCTCCTCTGGTCTCGGGTTTGAGGAGCCACCGCTAGGAGGCTGCTCTAACGCCATACTACCCTGTAGGCTTCTAGGGGACCTATGGATGGGGGGTGGGGATTGAGGAACACAGCGTTTTCAAACTCTGGAAGGGCTTTTTGTCACTCTGCCTATTTTAGGGTGGGGTAAGGATTTCACATGTGAGGCCATTACAATGTTGATCAGGGAAGACCAGACAGACAGCCTGTCTGTAAATAGTCAGGGTTAGCTATATGACTCAACACTGATGAGACCCAGGAGTTTAGAAGAAAGGGATGATGTGCTTTTGTGAAAATATTTTATGTGGTGCTGAGCACAGAGGATGAACCCTGTATATCTGTTAAAAAATAAAAACAAACAAAAAAATAAAAGTAGCTTAGCCTTGAGAGTGATCTCAGCAAAACTGTTCACCAGTCGCTTTCAGGATATCAAGGTGATTCTCTCAAGGGTATCCTCTGTGCTGGAGGTCACAGCAGCCTGCAGCAGGGTGGGGAGAGAGAGCTCTTTCTAGAGAGGACCCAGCTCAGCTCTGCTTAGCATTTTGTTGCCAGGCAATGGCGCCTCCGTGAAAGCTCATCTCCTCATCAAAGAAAGAGTGAGGTCTTGCTGAGGGAAGTGCAGTTTGTATAAATTGGACCAAATGCAAACAGCATTTAGCTCTAGTCCTCAAAACTGCCTTATCCTACATCCTTAATTTCTACTTAAAATCCTGTCACTTAGCAACCAGATACTAGAAGTCCTCTCTCTCCTCCTCTCCTTCTCTCTCTCTCCCTCTCTTCCTCCCTGTCTCTCTCTCCCTCTCCCCCTCCTGCAAAGCAATATAGCTCCTTTCTAATTTTGTTGATTTATTTTTACCTTTCCACCCATATGCCTTTCCAAATTGATTTAATGAGATTCAGCAGGGCCTTGTTTGTGATAGTATTTCCCTAGATTGCTGAATTAATTTCCATTTGAAAAATTTCTTAGGTCTTACAGCTTCTAGCCAGTCTCTAGCCTATTGCTTTTAGTGCATATTACATAATAAGAAATATGATGTTGTCAATTTTGAAGGGCCAAGATATAAAGAATGTAGTTTAAAAAATAACACAAAAATGAAGAGAAGTCCTACTACTTGTATGGGTCTGAAAAAAACCTATACATGATTTGTAAGAATCAAAAATACCAAAAAAATCAATATAGAATAAGTATCTATTTTTAGAGCTGAAAAACATCCTCAGACTAGGAGAATTGTGGTGTGTGTGTGTGTGTGTGTGTGTGTGTGTGTGTGTGTGTGTGTGCTAGTTCTGAGGTTGAACTCAGGACCTGGAGGTTGCTGTTCCTGAACATTTCTGCTCAAGACTAGAGCTTTATGGCCTGAGCTCTATGGCTTGAGTCACAGCTTCACTTCTGTTTTGGATGGTTAATTGGAGATAAGTCTCGTGAACTTTCCTGCACTGAGTGGCTTTGAACCTCAATCCTCAGATCTCAGCCTCCTGAATAGCTAGGATTACAAGCATGACCCAATGGCCCTCAGCCTCCAGATTTTTTATATGAATTTTTAAACTCTTTAATATTTAATCAATTAATGAGCCAAATTGTAGCTTCACATTTTTTCCTTTTGTGATAGACTTTTGGGAGCTAGTGACTAGATTAATACAACTCCTTTATATCTGTCTTCTTTTGTAAGTTCTGGAAGAATGGGATTTATAAAGGATTTTAGAGTTATTTTACTAAGGTGTTTAAAGTTTCTTCCTGATTATTATCATATAATAATAAAAAAATAATAAAATCTTGTGTTCATCACAAATATTTTTGAATTTTGTTTTCAAATTTATGTTTGACATATGTCTGACATATGACGCATCCAACATCAATACATCTGATTAGAAGTCTTCAAACTTTTAAATTCATGAGTGAGTTTATTGAGTTTGAAAGGGTTTCCAGCATTACTTAGCATAATTTTTTCTTCCATTTTTAGTTCTTTATTTACTTTTTTCTTTTAATAATCTGCCTTATATCTTTATTATTTTTTCTTTTTCTTTATATCTTTCTCAGGAAGATGCAGATGGGAACTGAGAGGGAGTGTGTGAAGTGGAACAAAGGGAAGGTTTGACAAGAGTGTGTGTGCAGCTATGATGGCCTGTACCGAATCTTGAATAATAACAGGATTCTCCAGCCCAGGGGTTCACCTAGGCAACAGCACAAGAATGTGGCATGTTTCTGGATTGTGAGAGGTTCAATGTGGGTCAGCTAAAAGATAGATGCTGGGACTTCCAAAGATAAACAGAAGCAGTATTGTAAAGGGTCCGTTGGGCTGTCATCAGTGGTCTTGATTTATCTTGTATATGAAAAGGAGACTCGAGAATTTTTAAGCTGAAATGTTAATCAGAAAAGTCTGGGTAAGCATTCATGCTGATAAGGAAGCATCACTGTGCATCAGTATGTAAAATGAAAATAGAAAATACACTGGATCCTCTAGTGTTATTTGCATTTTATACCTGGGATCACCTGAATTTGATAACCTTAAACACTGTAAAAATTGCCTTCAGTCAACAGGAAGTAGCAAAACTAGTTGTCAACCTTTCCCCCTCATCGCAGTTAGGATTACCCCTTCAGCATCTGTGTGTGTGTGTGTGTGTGTGTGTGTGTGTGTGGCAGGATGGGGGTATGACACAAGTTTGTAGGAAACAAGCCTATATAGCTTGCAGATGGTAGGATAAATTGATAAAATTTGCCTGACAACAAAACAAGAGTAGGAGGCTATACATCAATGAGGAAGTAAGAAAGAAATAAAGACAGGACAGTAAATCACTGACATTACAAACTTATAGGAAACAGAAAAGAGATCCACCAATCACAAAGCCATTCAATCCTCACTATGAAACCCAAGGCCAAGCTGTATAACAATGAAGATGGCTGAAGACGGTAATATGCTAATTGCTGTCTTCCGGTGGCATATTTATACCATGTGCTCTCTTTGTCAAATTTTTCTTTAATAAACATCTCTATCCTCTTTTTTTTGTCGATTGTGGGACTTGAACTCTGAGTGCTGTCCCTCAGCTCTTCAGCTCAAGGTGAGTGCTCTACCACTTGAGCCACAGTGCCACTTCCAGCCTTTTCTGCTGATGTGGTGCTGAGGAATCGAACTCAGGACCTCATGCATGCGAGGCAAGCACTCTACCACTGAGCTACCTTCCCAACCCCTCTATCTTCTTAAAAAATACTAGTTTCAAATCGCATTTTCAGTCTATTCAAGGAAGAATAGTATTTACTCAGAACAATGAGAATTTCAAGAGGACATTGAGAACCAGCTTGCCATCACAGGAGTCCCAGTCACCCAAGGTCCCGTCTATACCTACAAGGCGAGAAAGATGCCTCCTGTCTCCTCACACCATGACCCACTTTCTGTAGACCACAAGAGAAACTCCAATGATCTGACTTAGTAATGCTTGACCCATTAAAAATCTTTGATGATTATATATGATGCTTCCTAACAACTAGAAAATAGTTGTAAAGAAAGTTTTGGTGTTTTTTTTTGTCTTTTTTTCAGATGTAGATTTTTGTTATTACTCTAGTATGATGAAGACAAAAGAAGAGTCCATGGCCATTCAGAAGCAATTTATTGTTCATAGCTTCCCATAAGGAGTGAACAGGGCCAGCGGGACCATGGGGAAAAATAAAAGCCAGAGTCAGAGAGGAGACAGTAAAAGGGAGGAGACAAGGGTAGTAAGGGTCTTCGTTGTAGTTTCTACAGGAAAGGACAGGGACAGGGTAAGCTGATTTAGGATCAGTGTATTTATCTGCATCCAGGGGTTTGGAAGCATAGAGGCTATGTTTAGTTGCTAGTGGTCTGGACTTGGGATGATCAGGGCAAAGGGATTGTAGCCCAAGAGGAAGAATAGAATAAAGCAGATAAGAGGATGGATTATGAATTCTTAGCACAAAAAAGGTGTGAGCCTAACAAGTTGTTCACTATACCTGTAGTCTCTTTCCCTGACAGCAAGGCCCCAAGATGTCAGTGCATCAGAAACGCAGAAGATATTATCAATACAAATTATACTGCTTAAACTATCTCCAGTGTTGATATAAACATGAATAAATGATTTAGAAATTACTGAATTTTCTGAGTGAGGTACAGGGAAGTAATTAAAACTCAATCATAAGCTGGGCGCTGGTGGCTCACGCCTGTAATCCTAGCTACTCAGGAGGCTGAGATCTGAGGATCATGGTTCAAAGGTAGCCCGGGCAGGAAAGGCCGTGAAACTCTTAGCTCCAATAAACCACCAGAAAACCGGAAGTGACACTGTGGCTCAGGTGGGAGTGAGCTAGCCTTGAGCTGAAGAGTTGAGGGACAGGGCTCAAGCCCACAGTTCAAGCCCCACAACCGACCAAAAACAAAACAAAAAGAAAAACCCTATATATTATGAATTCAATCATAATATATAGATCACAGATGTTGAAAACAAAGTATGATTGAGAACTTGACCAAAAGCGTTCTTAACAATGTGATGAAAATTCTGCTAACTATAACTTGTATTGTCTAGTGGGGAAAATGATCCTGGTTTGCTGATAAACTAATATTACATGGAACTCAGCTTTGGAGTTTTGGTAAACCTGTGGTAGAAAGGTCATTCACTCTCTGAAATACTGAAATACATAATTCAAATACACACAGTTTATCATTTTCCTGGCCATTTTCCTTTCCCAACAAAGTTTTCCTTAGTTAAGTTTTAGTGTTAGCTTTTATTTCTTGACTGTCCAGCAGGACAACAGCAGAGGTAGATAATGAAGGGCATGATGGATAAAATTGGGAAGCAAATCTGGAATTCCAAGTGCATGCATGCTTTCATTTCTCCTACACAGATGAGTAGTTCAACATATGAATACTTGAAGTCTTACTGCTCCCCAAATTGGAAGATGTAAAATTTTATAAGGAACTATCAATATACATGCAACTGAAGTAAAATAGTGAATAATAAATATCATTATATTGAAAACTATATTTACAGTCTTACCTATTCTAATTCCTACTTAACTGTATCATAATTACCTTCCTGCAGTGACTTTATTTTTCATTTTGCCATTTTTTAAGATTTTTCTAAGTAGTGCACATATCAACTAGAGATATAATCAGAGCAATGCTGAAAACAAATAAGTCTTTGAACTAAACTAAGACGTAAGCATGATTGTACCACTTAAAATTCATTTATTCAGTCTCTTAGGCTGTTTAGTATAGTAGAATGCATATAAAACGTGTCAGTTCTCCAGCAAAGCTAGAAAAATTCTAAACTTATGAAATGCTATGAAATGCTCATAATAATTTTGCGAGCAACACATCTGCACAGTAAATGCATTACAAAGCCAGTTTAATTTGCATTCCATCTATTTATGGAATGCTTATTTATTTATTGTACTGGGGCTTGAACTCAGTACTGCCATATAGCTCTTTTGCTCAAGGCAAAGTACAGCTCCACTTCCAGCTTTTTATGGTTAATTGGAGATAAGAGGCTCATGATTTTTCCTGCCCAGGATGACTTTGAACCTACGTTTTCAGATTTCTGTTTCATGAATAAGTAGCATTGTAGACATGAGCCACGAATGCCTATCTTCTGTATGCTATTCATAATACCCTTTCTCTGTGAAGTTTACTTAGAGATCAATCTGTTTAGGAGAAAAGAGGACTAAAGTCTTTTTCACTGACTTAGAATTTATGTGATGATCTTGTTCGAGATGTTGGCAACACAGTCAACTTCAAATGCCTGAAAAATGTAAGTTGCAGAAAAGCTGTTTGGTTCATGGGGAGATAACACTTTCCTGCTTTAGGCAGGAAAGATCTTTACATAACATATTGTGAAAGTCAACATTAGATAGAGATTATGATTCCAAAGAAGACAAGCTTTCATCAGAAGAGCTTTAGAATGTCACAATTCTAGGTGTGGTTGAATTTTAAAACAGTGAAGTATGTTAGAAATAAGATTTATGGTGAATTGTCCAGAATGTGAAGGAAATTAGTTCCTAACACTGAACCTCCAATTATGGCAACTTTTAAATAGAATTTGTTTTTGAATCTGAATGCATGACACTGTTAATGCAAATGTTTTATTTGTAGTGGAAGAGATGAAAATGTCATGTTAGATCATCTCCTGCCAATGCAAACTAGTCTTCTCAAGCCTGCAGAGGATGACTTTGTTCCTACTACTTTAACATTATTGGATCTAATTTAATAGTGATGGGAGAAATGCTTTTTAATGTAGATAGTAACTATTTTGACTTGAATGACCTATTAAAAGAGTCAATGATTACTATTGTGATTTTTTGATAACCCAATTGCATAAGACCCAGCAGAGGTGTCAATGCAAAACGCAGCCGCAATGTCTGAAGAGCTGCCTGTACAATACTCAGAGTGCTTTATGAATCTTTGATGCTATTTAGGTTGATATGTAAATTATCTCGCCCAGCATGTTCAAAGAGTAACTATGCAACAACACCAAAGATCAAAAGCAATGGGTGTTGTTATTCTGTTGAACTTCAAAGACTAATAAAAATCATGAAGTTAGAAGAAGTTTATATTTAATGTCAGGAACTCTTTCACAATTATCAGCCACATAGTCATGGTTGAACTAAAGTCGTTCCAGTGGGTTCGTATTGAACAGATTGCCGTTTTCACTGTAGCCTCTCCTGACTTATTTGGTATATGTGGAGACTCTCACAAGCATATTGACATTTAACCTATTACTAAAGTCTAAAAGGATTAAAGGGATTTGAAAGTTTAGGAAATAAACTCTAAACCTTATGATATTTCATTTTTATTTTAGCTACCTAAGAGGAATAAGGAAAATATACATTATTTTTTCCCCTTCAGGTCTCCATGCCTCTCCTTCAACAAATGTTTGGTTCAGAAAGCTTAAACACACAAAAATTCTAGGGCAAGACTTCAGTGTTTTTGGTGTTGTTTTTTTTGATATGTCTTCTTCAGTGTCCCACACTTTCCCTACACCCACATACACACATGTGCTAACAAGGCAGTGGAGGTTGAAAGGATGTAAACCAGAAGAAAGAGAGTGATGTATTTACCAGCAATAGCGTGTTGCATCTTAGGACCACAGGCACATACATCAGATCATCCTGTAGGAAAGATGCTAGAGCTGTGGTGTCAGGGGTTGGCATGACCAACAGTGCAGTGTTCCTGACTTCACAGTAAAGATCACGGAAGGCCAGTGAGTGGGAGGTAATAGAAGGCCTTGTGTCTTACCCTTTACGGGGTAAAAGGCACTACTTCTTTAGAGTGTAGGGCTTGGAACTGACCTGTTTGCTTGCTGCATCATTATAGGTTATGGAGGAAGATTGTATTTGGACAGGAAACAGTTAATTTGTTTTCACTGAATGTTTACCACCAACAGTGCTGAGATCCGAATAGGAATATTTCCTTAAATATTGAGTATTCAGAAAGAAAAAAAGAAATCCATTGTAGAAACTATGAAAATTGAAGGGAATTAGTCCAAAGTATCAGATTTTATTTTAAAAAATTGGCATACTCAATGAGCTCCAGTGAGTCACGAGCTAGGAGTGGAGATGACAGTAGGAAAAAAAATGACAATGGGATAAAAATAAGGGTTTCGAAAAATTCATTGTTTATATTAAAATTAAAGTGGAGACAAGGGGCTGGGAAGGTGGCTCAGTGGTAGAGCACTTGCCTTGCATGCCTGAGGCACTGCGTTGGATTCCTCAGCACCACATAAGCAAAATGAAAAAAGCCGGAAGTGGCGCTGTGGCTCAAGTGGTAGAGCGCTAGCCTTGAGCTGAAGAGCTGAGGGACAGCGCCCAGGCCCAGAGCTCAGGCCCCACGACCGACAAAAATAAATAAATAGAAACATTAAAAAAATTTTAAGTGGATAGAAGACTGTTTCAGCAGCGCAAAAAATTAATATTAACAATGAATAGCTTTCTTAACATATAAAGGAACTGGCACAATAAAGATGATATAGAAGAAGAGAAGCCAAATTCTCAAAGAAACAACTGCCTGATAAATAAGCGGGATAAAGACTTAAAGAGAAACTTCTCTGAAGAGGAAATAAAAATGGCCAATAGACACATGAAGAAATGCTCAATCTCTCTAGCCATAAAAGAAGTGCAAATCAAAACAACATTGAGATTCCATCTCACCCCAGTTAGAATGGCGAGGATGAAGAACTCTAATACAACAGATGCTGGAGGGGATGTGGCCAGAAGGGAATCCTACTGCATTGTTGGTGGGAGTGTAAACTTGTTCAGCCACTTAGGAAAGGGAAGTTCCTCAAAAGACTCCACATAAGAGTTCTCCTATGACCCAGCAATCCCACTTTGGGGCATTTACCCAAATGATCACAAACAAGGCCATAATAAGGCTACCAGCACAACTATGTTTATTGCAGCATTATGTACCATAGCTAAGATATGGAACCAACCCAGATGCCCCTTAGTAAATGAATGATCAAGACAACTTGGTATTCATACATATAATATATATAATTAAAATGCATGTATGTATACAATGGAATTCTATGCCTCCATCAGAAAGAATGACATCACCCCATTTGTTAGGAAATGGAAAGACTTGGAAAAAATTATATTAAGTGAAGTAAGCCAGGCCCAAAGAAACATAGGTCCCATGGTTTCCCTTTTCTTGCAATAACTAATGCATGTGTAGGACAAGCAGAAAAGGCCAAAAGCTATGTACATATGACCATATAAGCTGATATTAAGCAAAATGAACCCCAAGATATGGACACAAATATCTTTTTTTCTTTCTTGCTGTTGTTTCTAACATATTTATAATGCACCATGTGAGTTTTGTTGCTTTGTATGTTCCTCTCCCATGGTATAACCCCTATTTTCACTGTATTTGATGTCGATGTCCTACATTTTGTCCATACACTTCTCTAATTCAGGGAGGGGAAGGGAAAAAACAAAAGGGTTAAATAAGGATATAGGTTGACCCATTGTAATAATGAGATGTACAAAACACTATGTTGAAAACGAACTTTACAATTTCCATGGGAGAGGGGTAGTTGTGGAGTGGGGAGGGAAAGGATGGTAGGGGGGAAACAAAGGAGGAGGCAACAATGCTCAATAGGAAACGTACTCATTACCTTGCTCATGTAACTGTAACCCCTCTGTACAGCATTTTTACAATAAAAAACGTACAAGACAAAAAAGAAAGCTAATCTTAAAATGAGGCATGCTACAGAGGGATAAAAGAATAACTGAGCCAGAAGCACCAATCCAATGAGTAACTGATTAAAGCCTGATAATTGATAATGTTGTTTGAAGGGGTTCTTATGCTCAGAACAAATTAGCACAAAGAAAATTTTTGCTTTAGACATACCTTGGCAATACTTTGTTTAAAATCCCAATGGAGTAACATTTTTTTAAAAAATCTTAATTTAAAACATTGAAGTCATACAAAGCAGCCTGTTTTGTAGTAGAATAAAAATAACAATGACATCAGGCAAGTCCTCAAATCTAGAAAGATAACGAAGCTTTTTAACTTGTTAGCTTGTTAGCATTTTCTATAAAATGTAAAGGAAAACAATGTAACCTAAGGATTTTCTACAAAACCAAGGCTTTCTGCCATGAATAAAACAACAGAAAGTAATTTTACATGAATATATACTCAGGAAAGATCTTAACTTGTATGCTTTGAAACATAATATGAAAATATATACTTGCAAACACAGAAGATGAATCCTAATTAAGAGTTCAAAATGTACAGTAGCATGTAAGACAGTAATTAAGTTTGCCCATATAACTGTGCACTCCAAAACATGCAACATTCACCTGCATCCTATTTATTCAGGGCTTCTTTAGCAACACAAGATCTGCAGCCAAACTGCTGCCTAATTCACAGTACTGAAAATTTGTTTCTATGGTAAAAAAATAAGTTCATGTATTGTTGCTTGGTTTCTTGATATGTAAAATGAGAGCAATTATAGTACCTATTTCTTACAATAATAATTAAAGAAATCAACACACAAAGATGTTTGTTATTGCCTTTTCCAGATAGAAAAGTAATACAGTATCTATTGTTATCTGATTTTGTATGTAACTTATGTAAATGAATGGAAAACATCAGAAGCTTCTGTAATGGAAAGAGAATATAGCATAATGTTTTGGAATTGAAACCAGAGAGAACATGAATTTTGTTTTCCTGTATGAACGTGAGCAAGTATTTGAATTTCTCTAAGCCTCAATTGTTTTCCATTTTTAAAGTTGAGAAAATAGGATTTCATATAGATGCAAGGTGACCAACTGGCTCTAGTTTGTCCTGGGCATTTCCAGCTTCTGTAATGAATGCCTTATGTTGCAAGAACCTTCATCCTCAAGAGAAACTAGCACTAGTTATTCTGTTATAGTTAAGAAGACATCACAACTGCTTGGGGTATTATGTGAAAATACATGAAAAATAAATATTGGAGCTGGGCTTAGGTGATTCATACCTGAAATCCTAAGCTACACAAGAGGCTGAGATCTGCAGAACTGCACCTCAACCCAAACAAGACTGTTTTTCAATCAATAGATGGGTGTGAGGACGTGCTATAATAGGAAGCCTAAATAGATAGACAGATCTTAGTTTAGGTGCATGCCTGGACAAAAATAAGACACTGTCCCTCCCAGAAAAAAAAAAGAACAGTACAAAAATGAACTAGAGGAGTGGCTAAGCCGTAAGAGCACCTACCTAGTAACTGTTGAAAAAGCCCCAATACTTCACATTTGAGAGTATGCTTTACTAGCACAGCA
The DNA here is from genome assembly GCF_000151885.1 of Dipodomys ordii. Lineage (NCBI taxonomy): Eukaryota > Metazoa > Chordata > Mammalia > Rodentia > Heteromyidae > Dipodomys > Dipodomys ordii. The sequence goes on from NW_012267221.1 coordinate 16,408,673, forward strand.
CCTCTCAATGCAGACAAATCACACTTCAGTTGCTAATGAGCCAAATCTCGTTCTTGTCTGCCCCATTGGATGGTACAGTTCGAGGTGGACATTGGACTCAGTCAAAGAAGAAGTCAACAAACTTAGTTTATTTCTGTGGCAAGATAATGATAGTTTTTTCACCTTCCTTATTTCATATACTTACTCAAAGATTTTAATCCATGAATTTGCTTGAAAAGTTATGTAAGAGAGTACAAAGTTGATGATGTACAAAGATGTTAGTTTATCTCCTCTGAAATCATCTAAAACACTGACAACTTTATATGTATGTTGTTTTATTCAACCACTTCCCTGAAAGAAATGAGGTCAAACTGTATGGTTTATACCATATATACCATATATATATATATATGTATATGTATTTATAGTATGTGATTTAAATTCAGGGCCTTGTGTTTGTTAAGCAGGCTCTCTACTACTTTTCTCACAACTACAGCCTACCCTTCCTTCCCCCTGCTTCTTTGCTTTTGTTCTTTTTTAGAAAAAGTCTTAAAGTTTTATCCAGGGCTAGCCTCACACTGTACTCCACAACTTGTACCTCCTACATAGCTAGGTCCACAGAGGTCAAGTACCTTGTTTGACTTGTTGGTTGAGACAGGGTTTCAATTAACTTTTTGCTTGGTCTGCCTTGAATACAATACTAATCTCCACCTATGTAGCTATGCTTCCAGATATGAGCCATTGTGTAAGCTATTGCTCACTCATTTTTAAGTCTTTTAAACTAAGTCTCTATTCAGAGAGTATTCTAAGCTTGCTTGAGTACCCCTTTGAATCTTTGATCAGTCTTGGTTTGAAACAATGCTTACCTACAAAATCATTAATGCAACATCAAAATTATTGATGCTCAGTCAAAAAGAGATGTGTGCTTTATGATATTATAGTACTATGATATTTATGGTATTAGAAACTTATCAAAGTCCTATTGGTAATTATTTGCCTTCTTATTATAATTTACAGACTCTATATATTATATCACCAAAAAGAATATATTTAAGTAATAAAGGCAATAAGGTTTTGTCTTCCATTGCTATTGAATCCTGATAGAGCACGACAATAAAATGATAGCCTCTTTGTTTACCTCTCAAAACATCCATGGAATAAAATGAATAACTAATCCAAACTAGACTTAGAACTTCCCAGATATTATAAAATCTACAACAATCTGAAATCTAGTCTCTGATTATTACTTTAGATGAAAGTCATAGGAAACAGACAATTTGGCCCAGGGTGGCAAGTTGCTTCACAATACCAACCCTAATTGATTAATAGTAGCTGGAAAGAATGCTCAACTAAAGAGAAATGGGAGCTTTGGACCCGTTCTTGGTGAGAAACCAACTAAAGATGTCAGCAGGAGGAGAAAGTGGGAGCACTGAGGCCCATCATAACCGACTGTCAACAGTAAGTCTCATGAATGTGATAAAGACAGTAATTACTGCCTCAGACTGCAGCTCCTACTTCTGAGGAAGCAGGGCATTCATATACTAAGCCTGAAGGGACAATATTTTTCAGTGGGGATCCACAAAATGAAGTGGAATCCTAGGATCATAGGCTCATTGGTGCAATTCATTGGAAAAAAATTTACCTATGCAGATGACAGTTGTCAGATTTTAGATAACATAGTGTTTGTTAGCTATTTATGTTGTAAGAAATGGACATTAGTCAAGTGTGGCAAGATGATGCCAAACAAGATCCATTTAAATAAAAAGGAGTCTTGAAAGTTCAGACAATATCAAGTGATTAATTTTATCAGCATATTGGTGTCTTTTAAAATATCAAGCCATCAATTTTATCAGCAGGTCATATTAAGATCTTAGAAAAAAATACTTGAAAGGTATTATTATAGACATTCAAAACTAGAAGAGAGTTTGGCACTGGTGGCTCATGCCTGAAATCCTAGCTATTCAAGAGGCTGAGATCTGAGGATCATGGTTCAAAGCCAGCTCAGGAAGAAAACTCCATGAGACTCTTATTTCCAATTAACCACCAGGAAACCAGAAGTGGCACTGTGGCTCAAGTGGTAGAGCACTCCTTTGAGCTGATGAGTTCAGGGACAGCGGTTAGGCCCAGAGTTCAGGCCCCACAACCAGCCAAAACCAAAATCAAAACAACAAACTAAAGGAAAAACAACAACAAACTTAGAAGTGATTTACCTAATTCAATCTCATCATTGGACAGATCACATGGGTGGTATGTACAGTTCCATGGTAGACTGCTCACATGGAATGCAGGAACCAGAAGCTCAATCCTAGACCTGTAACAAACAATAGCAACAACACAAAAACAGAGAACAAGTTCAAGAGAAAAACAAAATCCAAGATCTGAGAGTTTACGTGTATTAGAATATATCCAAAATTAAGGGCTACTGTTTCCACAGGGGTATTTTATTTTTATGAGAGAATAGGATTTGAGTCTCAGAAGCTTTGTTGGACCCAGTGGCAGCTACTTGCTTAATTTCACTTGTTTTTTTTTTCCATTTTAAATTGCTATATATTAATTGTACACAAGAGTTTCACTGTGATATTTGAATACTTTCATGTAATTCACATATAATGCTCAAATGAAATTCCTTTTCTTTTTTCTTATCCTTTCCTCCCCCTTTTAAATATAGCTTTAATGGGTTTCATTATTCTATTTTCATACACAAAAATGAAGTACTTCAGTCCTATTCACGATCCACTTCACCTTTGCTTTCCTCTTCCCCCTCCCACAGGTGCAAATCCTCACACAGTCCCTATTTTGTACTCCTGTCATTTTTAAAGGTCTACGATTCTGCATTCTCTTCTTATATCTTATTGGTAGAACTTTTCTTTTCTTCTCTTTTTTGGGTACAGTCATGGGCCTAACACTGGGACTGGGCACTGTCCCTCAGCTCTTCACCTCAAAGCTAGCGCTCTACCACTTGAGCCACAGCGCCACTTCTGGATTTTTTCCCCCTGCTTATGTGGTGCTGAGGAATTGAACCCAGGGCCTCATGCATGCAAGGCAAGCGCTCTACCACTGAGCCACCTGGTAGAACTTTTCTAAAGTTACTTTGGACAGATAAGTTATTCTTGACATTAGATCTCCACAGTATTCTCTTGTTTCTTTCTCTTATGAATGAGAGAAATAGTTTCTTATCTCATCTTTATCTCTTATCTCTATTTTATTTACCCCGTTTCCTCAAATTATGTGTTATTCGGTTTCTATTACTTTTTACAAAATGTTTAGGAAAAGCTCCTAAAGGGAAGAAAGGATCATTTTTGGCTCACAGTTTCAGAAGTTTCTGTTGATAGCTAGGTGGGTTCATTACTTTTAGACTCATCACATAGGAGAAACAAGATGGTGGAGGAAAGCTGCTCACCTCTAAACAGCCGGGAAGCAGAGAGAGAGGAAGGGATGAGACTAGGCATATATTTCAAGGACACATTCCTACTGACCTACTTTTTCAAACCAGACCCTACATCTTAGATTCTACCATCTCCCAATAATTCCATCAATTTATGAATCCATTGATGAGGTCAGAAGTCTCATGATCTAACCATTATTCAAATGCCCCAACTCCAAACATTAAATTGGGACCCAAGCATTCCAAACATATGAGTTTTGGGTTTATCTTATATATAATATAATGACAAATGCTTTCATTATTATGTTTCATATAACTTCACATTCTCTATAGAATTTCATCATACTTTTAGATAAAGAAAACCCTTAGAGAGTAGAAATGAGCTATTTGTACTTGGAATTCAGCACTGTCTTTATTTTGATGCATTTCAAGTCTAATGTGTGACTTATTGGGAAAAATGAGGTACACATAATTTTACAAAAAAATGAAATCAGTTTTGACATGAACTTAGACAAAAATTATTATACTTTAGATATTTAAAAATATCTATAGTAGAGCATATGTCAGGAGCACTCCGGATTAAGAGCTCAGACCCCATTACTGCAAAAACCAAAACTAAATAGAAAACTGCACATGAAATGACCACAAAATACTCATAACTTGGAGGGTGAAAATGTGAAGTACTATTATACATAAATATGTTGTATATATTTTATGTTAATATAATGTGTTACATAAGTACTAGAATCTAGAAAATATAGTACAGGTGTTTTATGATTAGAGTAAGGCCCAACTCTTCAGGTCAAAGCAAGCGCCACTTCTGGTTTTCTGGTGGTTAATTGGAGATCAGAATTTCATTTACTTTCTTGCCCTGGCTGGCTTTGAACTGTGATCCTGAGATCATAGCCTCCTGAGTAGCCACTGGCTCCCGGCAGCTGGCGTGATTGAGATGCAGGGTGTGTATTGGATGATATACCCAAAAATGACCTTAAAAGCTATGTTGTATAAGAGGACTATATTTTTCAGGCATGGACATTTATCAAAGTGGTTTGTTGTTGTTGTTGAAAAGTGTTATAAAAAGATCTGTATTCACAAAGATAATGCCAGTGGCAGCATGGAAAATAGGTTGGAGAGACAATATAGATCATATCCTCAGGGAATTGAAGCTGGGAAGTTGGAGGAAGAAGGCATCTCCAGGGCTCCATGGTTGCACATTTGCTTCATGTGCTCTTTATTGTTGACTTCCTGTTGGATCACTCACACATCATCCCAGTTCTTTAGCACAGTAAGTACAAGACTTGTCATGATTTGGCTTCTTTCTGCATTTAGAACATAGACCCAACTTTCTCTTCCCATCCTTCACCCTGTCCTGGCCTTATTCTTATGCTGGCTTGTTGAGTACTTTCTACCTATATCATATATTTAATCATCCATTAAGTTGAAGCTTAAAATGACTGCCTTGAGAGATCCAGTTCCTCTATTATCTCCCTCAAAACACATATGTATGTTTGTACAAGCCTATACTACCTCTAATCTTTTTATATCCCCTTACAGTACTCCTCATTAGTCTCGGGTCATATGACAGGATAACCTTGCTTTTATAATGCTTTCACAATTGCTGTGTATAGCGTTGTGATATTTATATGACTTTTCCACATGAGACCCTGTCTCATTGCAGAGACTTCATATGTCTCTGTATATTTGAGGTAATTATGTAGTACACATTCTACCAACATATGTGTATTATTGAAACTCTAGTGGAAGAATCATTAAATGAATAACCAGTTGCTGGCATAATAATAGAAATACATTACTATGATATGCATGGTTTTGAAAGCAGTGGCCTGACCTGGATTGTTCTGTGTTCTAAACTCCCATTCCCTCTTCACTTAATGTCTCAGGAAGAATTATCAGGGGTGATATAGACACTGAGAGGCTGGGACTAAGTCCTGATTGCAATTTGGTTATTCAGCAAGCCATCTTATTCCCATGATCATTGTTCCCATGGTCTATACTCATTAGTGGCACAACTGGGACAAATGGTTAGAGTGGGCCAGCTGTGCTCAGCTTTAGCGCAGATAACTTGAAAAGACCATGACAGGAGACAGTTAAATATTTAAACATAACAACAACAACAAAACAAACACAAGGATTCATATTATAATTAAATGTCATTAAATTTAAAAAAGCATCTTAGCATTTCTTTGTGTAGTGTTAGTGGTGCTTTTTGTCTATGCAACCATGCAAAAAAACTTGTTTCTTTTGGGAGAACCGGTCATCAAGCATAGAGGAGTTAATTACATTTAGGTTTTTTTCCATTGTGAAATGAAAGCACACTGAATATTAGACTGTTCATACCGCAGTCTTTTGCAGAAACTGAACAGCAAAAGGGCTTATTCCCCCATGTTTGTTTAAAGTTTAATTGCATTTTGAAGAAACTCAGTAGCTTCTAGCCAGGGTTTGCAGATATTAGAATCTAGGTCATTCCTAGCACACAGATTTTGTTTGTAGGACTGTACGATGTTTGTTTAGAAGAAATGATTTAAATAAGTTATTTCTTGCTCTTTAGAAAATCAATAAAACTATTTCAGAAGATTATTTTGTGCAACATAGAGAAGGATTAATCCTGTTCATTGCATTCTGTAAATTCTTTATGGTGCCTGCTTGGATGCAGATGGTTGAAAAGCACATTTCATTAATAATTGCTAGAGCTCCTAATTGAAAATGTAGACTTTGGACTCATTTCCTTCATATTACCCCGCAGAAGGCTATAGTTACCAACTTCAGGGTTTTTTTTTTAAATCAAGTCAACCCAGTTTGATTAACTACTTTTCTTTTACAAATATCAGTAGAGTGAGAAGAGAATAAAGTTTTGTTAAAAGGTGCTTTCTGTTTTAAATGTATGTTAGACCAAATTAGACATGGCTATAACTTTATTTGTTTTATAATTTATTTTCTTGATTTTATTTATTACTATTTGCACGTCAAAGCAGAAAGGCAGGGGGGATGAATTTTCCCAAGTTAATAGGAAAGCTTCATTTTTAATACTTTATTTGCATTTAATATTTCTTTTAGAAAAAATTTTAGTGAGCAGAGAGGCACAATCTTATGATAAATACATTTTTGATAAATACATTTTAAAGATCTTCCAAAGCATTTCTAATTTATGCTATTAGTTTAATTAAAATTTTATTGTGGACCTACTATGTGATAACCTTGGGAACACAAGGGTTATCAATTTGAATAATACACAGACCTTGCTTCCAATTAACAACTGTTATGGTAGTCATTGAATTTTATATGTGTGAAATGTGAATTCAGTGAAATCAATGATAATATTTAAAAGTTAAAGTTAAATATTTTACATTCCTAGATCGTGTATTTGAATCTTTGTTTTACTGATATTCCTGCTAGAAAATAATACAAATATTAACTAAGAAAAACTTCTATAAAATTATCATTTATTTATTTATCTATCTATCTATTTATTTGTGGTCATTGGGCTTGAACTCAGAGCCTAACCTCTGTCCCTGAACTCTTTTGTTCAAGGCTGGTTCTCTACCACTTTGAGTCACAGCTTCACTTCCAGTCTTTTGAGTGATTAATTAGAGAGAAGAGTCTCATGGGGACTTTTCTACCTGGGCTGGCTTCAAATCCAATCCTCAGATCTCAGCCTCCTGAGTAGCTAGGATTACAAGTATAAAACATGGGAGCCTGGTAAACCTTGCTATTTTTACTTTTTACTTTTTTCTTTTCTTTTCTAGTTATACTACTTGAGAAGCTTTTTTTTAGATCCTTTAAAGATCCTTTAAAGAACTGATATAATGGGGATTGAAGGTAGATTGACTAGCAGAGAGACTGCAAGGCAGAAGAGAATGTATTGAGCTGTATTTGCCAACAAGATCTTTAGCTGATCCATTGTATTGTTTGGGGGTTAAAGTAATCAAAATACAATCTTGATATTGCTGGTTAAAACTTTTAGCCTCCTGCTTATAAAAAATAATGCTAACCAAGTTACAGTGAGGCTTTTCCTTGACTTTCTTCTCAACTATTTGTAACTATTAGCACATTTAATCCTTAACAACGTTATAGGGTGCCAGAATATTAGGGGAAAATATTCTTTTCCATACTAGCTGGTCTACAGTAGAATTATCATAATAGATATACTCCATGACCCAGAAATGCCACCCTGGCTTTATCCATTAGAGCACAAACAAGGAAGGCTGCACTAAAGCTGCCAGCACAATCATGTGCATTGCAGAATTGTTACCATAGTCAAGATATGCAATCAGCCCAGATATACCCCTCAGTGGATGAATGGATCAAGAAGTTGTGGTATATTTACACATTGGAATTCTACTCATCCATTGGAAATCATGATAGGAAATCATGAGGAAATGTAAAAACTTGGAAAAATTATATTATGCAAAGAAAGCCAGACCAATAAAAATGTAGGCTGTGTGGATTCCCCTGTTTGTGATAGACAAAATATACCTATAAATCTACAAATAAACTAGTGATGAGCAAGGGATTACAAATGATCTAAGTGAAATTTAACAGACTCAATGGAGAGTGTGAATAATATAATTATTTAAAAAGACTAAGTTAAATCCAACGGGAGAGGGGTAGAAAAATAAAAGAGGAAAGGGGGAAGAATGAAGGCAAGAATTCATTGTGTATACCACAGAATTGAGAAATACAAGGGAAGGGATGTGCTGAAGGAGGATGCAGATGTTGAAGTGGTGCCACAGATCACAATGCACTATATACATAAACTGCATACACTATATACATAAAAGACAAAAAAAATTGAACACAGATCGAAAATAAAGATAAGCAAGCAAAGTAGTGGGTTGCAAGAGGTGGGTGAAAATGTTGAAAGGGAAGCATGGATCAAGGTGCACTGCTTTGGTGAATGGCAGCTTCTTTACACAACTACTTAAAGATACTAATATTTTTTTTAAAGTAACAAAAATATTCCAGGGTTGGGAAGGTGGCTCAGTGGTAGAGCTCTTGTCCTGCATGCATGAGGCCCCTGGGTTCGATTCCTCAGCACCACATAAGCAGGAAAAAAAGCCAGAAGTGGTGTTGTGGCTCAAGTGGTAGAGTGCTAGCCTGAGCTGAAGAGCTGAGGGACAGCGCCCAGGCCCAGAGTTTAGGCCCCACAATCAGACCCTCCAAAAAAATATTCCAAATATAATATTCTTAATGGTGATCTATTGCCCCTACCCACACGGTTCCCCCTTTATGTGTATTTTAAATGTAACTAAACACGAATATAGCCATTTATCCAGTCACCGACTGCAAACTTGGGAAGTTATTTTCAAGCCTCTATTTCTTGATCTTCTTAACTTTCAGTCACATATGTTCAAAATGAATATTTTTCTCTTTTCAGATTCCAACACCATTGCATCCATTATAGCTTTCAACTCTGTAGGCCCTTTTCACTGACATCTTCTCTTCAGTCTTGTCCCAATGTGATATAAAACTGTGAAACCAACCCACAAATCTGGTAAATCTGATAAATCTGAATAAAAATTCTTAGATTAGGGGCTGGGAATATAGTTCAGTAGTAGAGTAGATCCTCAGTATGTTTAAGAAGATGGGTTCTAGCCTTGGCAACATACGCACATGCACACACACATACACACACTCTCTCTCTTTTCTCTCTCTCACATACACACATACACATACACTTTGATTTCCTATTTTCCTTCTGGTAATTCATGGAGAACTTACTCCACAAAAGTATGGAAAACATGTATTCAAAATATTGCTATTGAACTTCTGGATTTTGTGCCATATCTCCAGCACCTTAAGTGGCTTTCTGAAAAAGAGCAAAGGCGATATAATGAAGTAAAGGGAATCTTTTGTAGAAATGATGGTGGGACAAATGAACATGCACATCAAAAAACAGAACATAAATTCAGACTTTACTCCTTTCATGAAATACTACAGATAGATTGCATGCTTAAATGAAAAATATAAAACTATACAGCTCTTAAAAGATACTATGAAAGAAATCCTAGATGACCTTGGATTTGGTGATGGCTTTTTGTACAATATCAAAAGTGTAATCCTTGACAGAAACAATGATGTTTGACTTCATTAAAATTAAAAAATTCTACTCCGTGAAAGAGAATGGAAGACAAGCCAAGACTGTGAGAAAATATTTGCAAAACACAAATAAGGGAGTATTATACAAAGAGCTTTTCACACTCATCAATAAGGGAGGGAAAAAATCTGACTTTAAAACTAGTCAAAAGACTCAGATACCTCATCATAGAAAATATACAGAGAACAGATAAGATTTTTACACCATGTGTCCTTGGAGAATTGTAAATTAAGCAATAATGAGATGCCACTGTACAGCTAATAGCAAGGCTAAAATTCCAAAGCATTGACAACACCAAATACTGGTGAGCAACAGAAATTTTTGTTCATTACTGGTAGAAATGAAATCAGGTCTACTGGAGAAGATAGTCTGACAGTTTCTTTGAAAACTAAACATTTTTTTTACCATGAGTTCCAGTAATTGTGCTTGTGATGTTTACCCAAATGACTTGGTAACTAGTCCCTCCACAAAAACCTAATAGTAGATAGATGGTTATGCCTTATGCATAAGTTCTAAACCTTAGAAACATTAAGATGTTCTTCGGTCTAAGCACAGATCAGTAAAGTGTGGTAAATCCAGAGAATGACATATCATTCAGCCCTAGAAAGGCATGGAGGAATCCTAAATACAAATCACTAAATAAGTACATTAAAAACAACAACAACAAAGACAAAACCTCTTGTGGTCCTATCTTGGGGTTTGTTTCACTTAGCATCATCTTATCTACATTTTTCTAATTTGGGGAGAGAAAGGGGAATAGCAAAATGCTGAAATAAGGATACAGGTTGAACCATTGTAACAATGGGATATACAAGACACTGTTGAAAACAAACTTTACAACTTTGGGGGAGGGGAGGAGTTAGAGAGGGGGGGAAGGGAAGGGATTGTAGGGGAAAAACAAAGGAGGGGGTAAGAATGCTTGATAGGAAATGTACTCGTTACCTTATTCATGTAACTGTAACTCCTCTGTACAATATCTTTACAATAATATATAGATATAGATATACAAATCACTAAATAAAAGAGGCAATCTGAAAAGGTTATATGTTGTACATATCCAGACATATATCATTGTGGAAAAGCTAAAGCAATGAAAATAATAAGAGATTGATGGTTGTCAGATTGAGTGAGGGTGAAAAACAGAGAGAGCACAGAGGAGTTTTAGATCAGGGAAACTCTTCCGTGTAACAGAACAAATAGGGACCACTTACCAGTCATTAACCATGTCTTAAAACTCATAGAATGGCCAAGAGCAATTGTGAACCCTGATGTTAATTTTAAACTCCAGCTAACAAAAACGTATCCATGCAGATACATCCCTGGTAATTTTTTATACTGCTCAATAGGGGGCATGTTGGGGATTGCCTATACTTTCTGCTTGTTTTGCTCTGAACCTAAACTGATATAAAATATATTGTTCTTTTATCGTCACTAGAAACAAGTTGCTACTCTTAATCCAAATCAAAATAATTTGGCAGCATTTCCTTTACCTCCACTGAGAAGGAAGGCATTCAGAAGCTCTTGAATTAACCAGCAGCTTTGCATTTGCATTCATATAACTGCATGTGCACTTGAAGTGGTAACTGTATTCCCCAGCTCACAGGCAGAACCAGATACTCTATTTGTTTGCCATGGTAACATTATCTTGATGCAATAAGGGCCCCTTATTGAAATGAGTCATACTTCTGGTAACCACAATATGATTCTCTTCCCAAAGCACTGAAGCGACTGATTTTTGTGGTAGGAAAAGAGGGAATGTTTCATGACTGTGTGGGTTGTAAACAGAACAAAGGGGTTATCTGCAATTCTGACTAAAAATAAATTGCAGGGTTAGCAACAGTGTTCTGGAGCTTTACTTCAGCAAAGCATCAGCTAAAATGATTTGTTGGAAATTTTCCTATAGAAGAAGCCAAGCATCACACAAAATCATGAATTTTCTAGGATCTTTCCTTAGTTAAGACTTTTCTTTTCCATATAATCTATTGTAGGTAGATTTATTCTTTACCTCTCCTGTAATAATAAGATTGTAAGGATGTGGTTACAGAACATTAAGTGTCTGTACTCAGTGAATTAAATCCACTTTCCTGCCAGCAGCTAACAGTAACACTCTTAGCAGACCTGCTGTCAAGCCCAGAAGAATATTGTAAATGTGAAGCAGGGGTTTATTATTTAGCTTCCTTGTTTAGTGAAAATAGAACACAATGAAAAGAAAAAAATTCTCTTCACTGAGAAATTTTTAACAGTGTGTGTTTCTGCATGTAAACATTAATTGCAAAGTTTTTGTGTGGAGTTAGCATGCAGGGGTATCCTTTATAGAGAGTTGTTAAGTGTGGCAACTAAAACCACACTAGAGGTTTGTGTATGATAGATGACTATTAGGTCAGTTTACAATGAATGATCTTCTCTTATGATGTTGTCTGCAGAAGTTTATAGGTTCATTTATCATTCTAGGCTTCTTTGTTGCCTGAACCATAGGATCAGTTCTTCATAATAAATGGGAAAACATTGTGTGTGCATATGGCAGAGGAAATGATACTTTATATTAAGATTGTGCCTCTCACCCTTTTGAATGTCTGGACTGCTCTATACGCTTAAAAATAGTTGAGCAGTCCAAAGTGTTTTATGTGTGTCATATTTATTGCCATTTACTTTATTAGAAATTGAAAATAAAAATTAAATAATATACTTGCTGATTGAGTATAAAATAACAATAATATAAATATTTGTTTTTTAAAAAACACTATTTTCTGAATAAGGTTTAGTAAGAAGAGTAGCTGTCACATTTTTGCAAATCTATTTCATTCCTGACTGAACTTTACAACTTTGGTGGGGGGGGAAGGATTGGATGGGGGGGCGGGGGGAGGCTGGGAAGGGATGGAAGGGGAAACAAAGGAGGAGGCTACAATGTTTGATAAGAAATGTACTCATTATCTTGCCCATGTAATTGTAACTCCTCTGTACAGTATTTTCACAATAAAAAATAAATAAAAAATCCACCTAGATTATAATATCTACTTCTACATGTTATGTCTATTAGTATATTGTTTTAATTGAAGTGTAAGAAGAAATTACAGCCTTAAATAGATATGTCACTATAATTGAAAAGGGAGAAGGGTTTTGTATTGTTTGGTAATGTTTAAGATCTCCTACTTGCTGTTCTACTACTTGAACAACAAACATTTCTCTCATTTCTTTCTAAGATATGGATATCATGCTTTTGCCTTGATTGAACATGGTTCCAGCTTCTGTTACTTGTGCTTCTCACAAAACTGAGATTACAGGTGTACACCATAACATCTGACTCACACCAGCACACCAAACTGTGTTTTGAGATAGGGTCTTGCCCTAGCTGGCTTTGAACCATGATCTTTCTTCCTCCTCTTCCTAAGTTGCTTGAGTGGTACTTTCATAGCTTTTCAGATACTATTGTACTACCCTAAAACTTGACACGTAGTATTTCATTAGAGGATCATGTGGATTCTGAAACCATATCAACAAACTTTACATACTCTGATACCTACAAAATCTATTTTGTACTTTGATTTTTTGACTCATATATATGGCTTTCTACCACCATGGAATGGTCAGAAAAATATTGTTTAGTTGATTGATGAATACTTTCCAAATATTAATGCATTTTATTATGCAGTATCAAATATTACATTTTTTAATATGTCCCTGGATTTGTCAAGAAAGTTTTTAAGCACAAAGAAGCTGTCAAGCTCATGGCAGCAAATACAAGTTTCAGAATTTTTTATTTTGGCTTGAAAGCTTGAATTTTATCATTGGCAAAAAAAATTGTGCTGCCTGTTTTCCTTGAAGTGACAGTCTTATTCCATTCATTTTCAAGAAAATGCCTGTCAAATACGAGAGTCAGAATAACGATGGCTTGACTGCCAGTTGTTATTTCAAGTAAAAGTGGTGTTCTATGAAAAATGCAGCTCGTTTATCTTGCAGCTCAGTCACCAGTTCTTGCTTTTCCTCAGAGGCAGGAATGGCTGAAGAGTTTGTGTACTCCTATTGTTTGCACTCAATTAAACCATAGGCATAATCTTGGCCAAATCAAAATTGGTAAATTAATTTTCCTGCCTTTTCTAGCATATTTGAAAAATAGAACAGAGTTTTTAACGATTAAATATGATATGCTAAGATTTCAGAGCTCAGTCCCATAGCTTTGTCAAGGTTATTTTCTCAACCTTTAGCACCCTATCAGGCACAAGTAAGTGCTCAATAAATATGTCACCTGTGAACCATTGGGTTATCTTACCTGAATTTGATTGTGGCCACTTCACTGTCTCTATTTATATACTGTGTTATATCTTTTTACTCTAGGTGTTTAATTCTTTCTTTTGTGTTTGTCAGTGCTGCCTGGCCCTACTTGGGTAAGACATTGTCTATTTAATCAAGTTTTCCTATATCCAGAATAGAATACCTCCGCGTAGCTCAATATTTTTTAAGCTCAAGGGCAAGAACAGAGGGGATTTCTTTTATATTCTCTCACACCTTCTGGCTTTCTTAATAAAAGGATATTCAATAAATATTAGGTAACATTAAAATGTGACTTCAGAAAAATACCAACAAAAGAGACAATTAAAATAGGCAAATGTCTGCTAGCTTTAGAGGAACTGTACTGAACAAGGGTTTAAATATCCGGGGAGAGGGGAGGAGTAAGGGAAGGGATGGGAGGGGAAATAACGAGGAGGCAAAAATGCTTGATAAGAAATGTACTCGTTATCTTGCCCATGTGATTGTAACTCCTCTGCATGGTATTCTCACAATAAAAAAATATAAAAATAAAAAATAAATATCATCAGATTTGGGCACCAGCTAGACCTGGATTTGAATGTTGTCTCTGCATTGACTTTCTGCTTCTCAACCTAAATTTCTATATCTATAAAATGGAATAGACAAGATTTCTCTCATTGCTTAATATGAGGAATAAAAGGATATTTTTTCATTATTTAGAGAATATTAGTTTCTGTAATCAAATCCAAGTAGATAAGACCCAACATATTTAATACAGTTTACCCCTGAACAAATGGAAAAAAGTTAAGTTTAACATTTCTAGGATATAAAATTTTATAAATATTGGACATATGGCATAGTAGTAATAGTTGTTTTACTACTTTCCTGCTGATAAATGTTTACTCAATGGAGAATTTTTTGCATTTGTATATTACACCAGTATAGTACCATCTTATTTTCTTCTACACCGAAAGGGTATTATAAATATGCAAGCTTCTAATACTGGACAAATAATATTTATGCAGTAAATGCATGAACTTTATGTTGCAGCTTCTTGAAATGGGCAAACTTGGAAATTGGAGTTACAAGTTGGGAGGATCTGGCCACAGACAGCCTATTTCCAACCGGTTTGTCCTAAGTTCAGTATCACAACACCTTGCCGAAAGAACAATTCAGTTAAGGTGGCATGCCTACTTTAAGCTGGAGTGTAGCATTTACCATTTACTTTTGTAGATTACTGCTTCTATCAAATGCTTTTCAAAACATAGTGTTTACACTTGAAAAAGAACTATCAAAGTCATATTATTTGGAGTGAGATTGAAGTTGGAAATAAGTCACCCTATAATCTAGTTATTGAAATCCATTACCATGTATCTATGCAAATGACAGAATTATACCATAAAATATTTTTGGTTATAGTACATGTTAAAATGTCCATCTTGCTATGGTATTCTTTTTAGAATTAAAAAAATAAGATCTGATAAAGTTCTGTTCTTTTATTCCGTATATAATTCTACAAATTAAGAAGTCATTGAATATTTAAAACTGGTAGACTCTTGGAATAAAGTTTGAGAGGAGAAAGAACACACACACATGTACCACACACAGACTAAAATAAACTAAATTTATTTGCTTCAGTTACAAACAGAACTGGACAGTTACAATCTTTTGCTGCAATGATTACCCCCACAATGTTTTCTGTTTTCTACCACTCTCCTCTTCTTTGAGATTGGATCAAGCTATATGTGAATGTTCTTTTGCAATGTTTTCCAACTCATGTAGCTGGTAATAATAAAATGGTTTACATACAAATTACATGCAAATTTATTTTGTACTTTGCGAGCTTTATTAGCCTTTTACACTTATATATTCTTTTTTTCCTGTTTACAATCCTTACTGATGGTATGTGGTGATGTGGTATGCCTATATATTGAAAAAAAACACCAGATTTTTGCAACAAAATAGATCTGAACATTAAATTTAATTACTACAAAAAGGAAGAAGTATTACTTGTGTTTTTCTAGACATCTGAAATGAATACTACTTAATATGATTGGCTTATATTTTCATTTTAAGTTCTAGTTTAATATATTTACTTTGTAATACAAATAGAGCATATTTATAAAACAGAATGCCTTCTGTTTTATATGCAGTACTAAGACTGCATATTTTTTATGTTGGCTTCAATCATCCTTAAGTTTAATATTAGCTAAAGTTTACACATTTCTGCACATATACTGGTATTTAATGATTGAAAAATGCCAGTAGCTATACTGATATATAATCTTCTTAGAGAATGTAACATCCTGTTGTTATGTTATTTGTTTATTCTTATTACTCATAACCATTTGTTTTTATATAGAAAGACTGAACTTTTTCAACATAGAAGTATCTTTGTTTTTATTGGGCCATGGAAGAAATAGATTTTCCCCCAAATAGCATTTTTATCTTTTAAAAATGTAGCTAAGTGAATGGATGATTGGTGAGTTTATTTATTGTTCCCTAATATCATTGTACTGGTGTGTGTGTGTGTGTGTGTGTGTGTGTGTGTGTGTGTGTGTGTGTGTGTGTATTGGGGAAGACTGATTTATTTGTATTTTTTCTTTTCTCTCCCAATATACTAGGTCATTGCTTGGTGTCTACTGCCAGCAGCAAAAGACTCACTATTGTGTTCCCACGCTTGCTTGCTCCCAACCAACCCTGCTGTTTCTGCTCAGAGGATAGAGGAGGAAGTCCCTCCTGTCTCCATGACAACTGTGTCCTCTGGGAAGTTGCTTAGAGCCAAACATCTTCTGAGAGCAGGATGAGGGGCCTTTGCTGAGGAAAATCTCATCCCATTTCCTCTCTGTCCAGTGCAATTTCCTAAATTTTATGTGATTTTACATAATACACACTCAACTCATTTCATCAAGAAAAATAAGCCACATCACAAGGATTTTCTTGTATCTAGTATACAGCTTCACATCCCCTTTTTCTGTGTTACCTTTAACTTTGTTTTTTTTTCCCTGAAAAAAATGAAAATATAATGATCATTGGAAAGCAAACATTGAAAAGCCTGGTAGTATTGTGATGCATTATGAATATTTGAAACAACAAACTGTCTTTTTTTCTGCTTCAACAAAACAGTATAATTTGAAATTGAACACTTAAGAATTCTGACTGGCCTTTAGACAATATAGATGTACATCATACCCACTAATTTCTTGTGGGATTGTGCCAGTCCTGGGGCTTGAACTCAGGGCCTGGGGACTATCCTTGAGTTTTTGTGCTCAAGGCTACATTCTATCATTTGAGACACTGCTCCACTTTCAGCTTTTTGGCAGTTAACTAGAGATAATAATCTCACAGACTTTCCTGCCTGGGCTGGCTTTGAGCCTTGATCTTCAGACCTCAGCCTCCTAGTTAGCTAGGATTACAGGCGTGAATGATTGGCAGCTAGCTTTTCATGTCCATCATTTAGAAACCCCACTTTTCTAAATTAATTCACTAGAGGGTGAAGAATCAATTTACAATTGCCACACTTTCCAAGTAACATTTTATACCTACTAAGTTTTTAAACATGTAAATTGTTTCTAGAAAATAAGAATTAAAACTTTTTTGCCTATTTACACCATGTTGTAGTAGTGAGTTATTATAGTCTGGGAAATCTAGTGAGATCAATCTTTCCTTCTGTTCTCTTTCCCTTTCTTATGGAAGTCTCTCCCTGTCATGAGGCTTCAACTGCATCTCTACTCAAATGATTGACCATGCTTTATGGGTGCCTTGGTTGTGGCCTTAGCAAGGTGTTGGTGACTTTTAACAGGATTTACGTCTCTAAGAATCCCCTTTCTGGTCTAGCGTTGACTTAGCTTTGTTCTCTGGAAAGAATGGAAAGACTGCTATATTGTTTTTTAACTTCCTGACAGCTTATTGGTCCAGGCAATGCACTAAAGCGGAACCAGTCACTATCACTATTCATTTTTGAAAGGCATGGTGCAAGGATCCTTTGATTCCTTTAGTTGTATGGCATTTCCTCTTTCACCTTCTGTGAAGCTGAGGTCAAGCTCCACGTTGCAGTGTCAGCTTTTCTTGCAGATCCTCCCCACCACCCTGGATCTTTCCTTTTGGCTTCTGAGAGAGGTATGTGTAGAAGAAATGTAACTACATTCAACATGAGAAATGGATGTGCACTTGTATAAGAAAACTTTAACATATTCTTTTCCAGTCCTAGAATCAATAAAGACTTAGCAAACACAGGCATGACTAAACATTTAACTATGCAGACCATTTTACTTCACAAATTGAGTACAAATAGTGTTTTAAATGCATACAGAACTAGTACTGAAGACAATCTGCCATCTGTAAAGTAAGTCTTAAATAAGATTTTAAAGAATTTCTTGGTGTGATGGTTTATCTCCATAGTCACAGCTGCTCTGGAAGCTGGGAGAGGAGGATTACAAATTTGAGACCAGTCTGGGAAACCTAGTGAGACCACTTTGCAGAAAAATAAAAAAGCTTATGATTTCTGCCATCAATAGGACTAAGCTAGCAGTTAATGACAAAATTTATCAGAACATTCTGACATTTTTGAAAGCAAGTCTATATGTCAAAGAAGAAATTACAATTAAAATAAAATATTTGGAAAGTATGATATAAAAATAAGTATCTTAATAAAAATATTACATGCAAAACTTGTGGGATGCAAGTTTTATGGTTTAGATATAAAGTGTACTCCTAAAGGCACATGAATTGTGGGCTTGGTACCCTGATGGTGATACTAATTTGGAAGGTTCTGGAAGCTTTAATAGGAGGTATAACTAGAAGAAATAGGTCCCCAGGATCATGTCATAGAGCAATATCTTGCCCTGGCTACTTCCTACATTCTTTTCTTTGCTTATTGTCCAGCATGAGGTATAATCATTTTCTGCTACATGCTCCCATTTTCATAGTTTTCTGTACAAATAAATGAGATCAACTGACCAAGACCTGAACCCTCTGAACCCATGAGTCAAAATAAATAATTCCTCCTCTAGTCTCATTCTGCCATTTTTAGAGATTTGAGATTCTGCTAACTAATACAGAAAGACAGTGTCAGAATGGGTTGTTGCTGTGTTAACCTTACTATGTGGTTCTTAAGCTTTTGGAACTGGTTTGTAGGAGGCTGTGGAAAAATCTGAAGAAGCAGGCTGGACAAAGCCTATGATGCTATAAACATGGCCTGAGGTCCAGTATTAGAAGGGCAGAATGGAGAGAGTCAAAGCTGTGTTCATGATCATTTAGATGGAGGTCAACTTCATTGTGAAGTAGATGAGAGGTCATTCATGTTCCATTCTGGGAAAGATTTTGTCTACATATTTTCTATGTCTTGAGACTTAGAATAAGGCTGAACTTAAAACCAATAATCTGGTTGAATTAAAAAAAATAATAGTTTAGTCAACTTGACAGAGGGAATTCCAGAACAGCATGGTACTCAGGCATAGTAGCAAAGACAAAATGAACTTAAAGTGAAAAGATGGAAAAAGATTTTCCAGCAAATGGAATCCCAAAATAAGCAGGAATAGCTATACTAATATCTTTCTGACATGGCAGGCTTTAAACCAAAATTAACTGAAAGAGACAAATAAGATCACTTCATACCGACAAAGAGAACCATCCATTAAAGGCGATAACAATTGCAAGTGTATATTCATGGAATGTTGGTGCCCAGTTTCATAATACAAACACTACTGGATATAAAAGTACAGATAAGTCCTGACACAGTTAGGGTATAACTTTAATATCTGACTCTCATCAATAGATAAATCATCCAGACAGAAGAATAGCAACAAGGAGACTTCAGAAATAAATGATACTATAGATTAAATGGACTTAACCAGAATCTATGGAACATTCCATCCAACAGCTGCAGAATGTACATTCTTCTTGGCTGCCCACAGATTCTTCTCCAAAATAGATCATATGATGTGACATAAAATAAGTTTTACCAAATACAAAACAAAACAAAACATGAACTGAAATTACTTCCTATATTTTGTCACACCAAAATGAATTAAGACTTGGAATCCTTTTCAAGGGGAACTATAGGAAATATCCAAGCACATAGAAACTAAACAATTAACTTTTGACTAACTATCGGGTCTTTGAGGAAGAAGGGAGGATATAAAAATCCTAAAATGAAATGAAAATTAAAATACAATTCAGGCTCAGCAAAGGAAGTTTGAAGAAGAAAATGGGTATGTTACTGAAAGTAATCTTCAGACTCAATGCAATTTTTATCAAAATCCCAATAAATTCTTCAAAGATAGAAAGTCCTAAGATTTATATAGATTCGCCACAAAGACTCCGAATAACCAAAGCAATCATGAATAGCAAGAACAGTGCTATACGTATCACAATGCCTGACTTCAAATTATTCTACAAAACCAGAGCAACAAAATCAGCATGGTTTAGTCAGAGAAGCAAACATGTGGGTCAATGGAATTGAATAGAAAAGCCAGGAATAAGGGCATACAGCTCCAGTCTTTTAACTTATTTTTTAAAGGTATTAAAAACATTCGTTGGGAAAACTGAATTTAATAGAATTAAACTAGATTCATAAAAATAAATTTAAAATAAGCAAAATATTTTAATGTAAAATGAGAATTTTTGAAATTATTACAGGAAGATATAGGGAAAACACTTGAAGATATAGTCAGAACAACGACTTTCAAAATAGGACCCCAACAACTCAGAAATAAAGTGGGAATTGACAAATGGAATTACATCAGATTAAAAAGCTTCTGCACATTACATGAAACAATTATCTGAATCAAGAAATAGTGTATAAAATGGAAGAAAATCTTGGTAAGCTATTCGTTAAAGTATTAATATTTGGAGTAGTTAGAAAGCTAAATCATTGTGAATAAAACAAATAACCTGATCATTCAATAAACAAATTAATTGAACAGTTTTCCAAAGAAGTACAAATGTTAGCTACATGAAATAATGTTGTAACATCTTTAGCCATAAAAGAAAAGCAAATGAAAACAATATTGAAATTCTCTTTCACCCATCAAAATGGCTATCATCAAGACAACAAATGGCAAATATCATCAAGGATTTGGGGTGGGGAGGAATCCTCATAAAATATTGGTAGGAATGTAAATGAATACAGCCACTATAAAAAGCTGTGTGGAGGCTTCTCATAAAATTAAAAATAGAAATACTCTAATATCTTTCTCTCTCACTCCTGGGCATATACCTGAATAAATATAGGTCAGTACTGTACACATCAGAGATGTTTATAAAAGTGCTAATCATAATAGCCAAGTGATGGACTCAGACTGTGTGGCCACAGACTGATAAATGGAAAAAGAGAATGTAGGGTATATACAAATGCTATTTTTCTCAGCCATGAGGAATGAAATTATCTCCTTTGCAAGAAAATGTCTGAAACTAAAGATCATCAGGTTGAAGAAGAAAAACCAAGTTCAAAAAGCTAAATATTACATGATTTTGCTCATATATGCAATCTAGACATAAAATGATGTGAGGATGTTGATAATGATGATATCGTAATAGCACAAGAGTGTCTTGGAGCCTGGGTGTGTGTGATGTGAATATAAGATCTACTGAAGGATTTAGGAGACTAAAGAATGTGATGATCACAGAATGAAAATGAAGACTATTTGTGTAAAAGGGGTTGGAGAGAGAAGAGTTAAGGCAATATAATATGCGAGGTGAAATAATTTTAAGTACACTGCACACATCAGTAGGATTATAAAATAAAAGTGCCTTGGATTATTTATGTTAATAAAATATTGTTCATGCTAAAACTAAATAAAGTTTAAGAAATTTAACTACATATGATAGCTAGTATGATCTGAAATGAGTATAGTGAGAGGATTTGGGCTATGACATATCAATAATTATAAATTTAAAATAAATTGTACAGTTTTGTATTAATGGATATCAAAAAGTAAACAATAGAATGTCCAGTATTGGTATTTATATGAATATTCTTTTGCTGTAAAGTGATGTTTGATAACATCGAACTTAAAATACAACTTAAAACCCATCACATACCACATAATAATTACTTGTACCATGTAACAACTTTGGTCAATGACAGAATATAGGTGTGATGGAAGTCTCAAAGAATTCTAATAAAGTCTAGGTGTAGAGGAAGTTACAGTATCTAGGTCTGCAAAAGCACTCTCTATGATGTTTGCTCAATGATGAAACAGTGTACTCCTAAATTTCTCAGAATGTATGCACATCTCAAAGCATATGCATAACTATCCTTCATTACACACAGATCAAGGTGATGATAAAGTAACCATACATTCGATCACTCAGTCTTAATAATTTATTTAATAATGTCTTGATAATTCTCAAGGCTCCATTTCTAGGATCTTTGTATCTGTTTACATATTTTTGAATGAATGTTTTATATGCCTTTATGACCATTGCTAGATAATTTAAATAATTGCTCATAGTATATTATAGTTCTTAAGTTATTATTTTGTGATAAAAAAAAGGCCCTGAGTTTTTTTTTAATCTGCAGTTGTAGAACATATATACTGGTTCAGGTTTTCATATATTTTTATTGTATTAAAATTATGTGCGCATAAATTGTTCAGTGATCTCTTTTCTGTCATTCTGTTTGTCCAGGATAGGTACTCTAGTTTTCTCAGGGTTTCTAGGACAGCTTTTCAAATGTCTGTTGTTTTTCTTGTCTTCAGAAAATGTTATAGTGAATAGTGCTGCAATAAACATAGTCGTGCTGGTAGTTTTAGTGTGGTCTTGTTTGTAAACTTTTGGGTAAATGCCCAAAAGTGGGATTGCTGGGTCATAGGGGAGCTCTATATGGAGTCTTTTGAGGAACTTCCATACTACTTTACAAAGTGGTTGCACAAGTTTACACTCCCACCAACAATTCAGTAAGGTTCCCTTCTGTCCACATCCACTCCAGCATCTGTTGTTCTTAGAGTTCTTTATTTTAGTCATTCTAACTGGAGTGAGGTGATATCTCAATGTTGTTTTGATTTGCATTTCTTTTATGGCTAGGGAGGTTGAGCATTTCTTCATGTGTCTATTGGCCATCCTTCTTTCCTCTTCAGAGAAGTTTCTCTTTAAGTTGTTAGCCCACTTATTTATTAGGCAGTTGTTTCTTTGAGGATTTGTTTACTATAGCTAAGATATGGAACCAACCCAGATGTCCCTCAGTAGATGAATGGATCAAGAAAATGTGGTATATATACACAATGGAATTCTATGCCTCCATCAGAAAAAATGACATTGTCCCATTTGTTAGGAAATGGAAAGGCTTGGAAAAAAGCATATTAAGTGAACTAATCCAGGCCCAAAGAAACATAGGTCCCATGGTTTCCCTTATTTGCAATATCTAGTATATGTCTGAGTCAAGCAGAAAAGGTCAGATAAGGTGATGTTAGGGAAATGAACCCTAAGATATGTATTCAAATGTTTTTTTTTCTTTCATGCGATTGTTTCTAGCACATTTATAAGATTATTTTTTTGTTGCTTTGTATGTCCCTCCCCCACAGTATAACCCCTGCTTTCACTGTATATGAGGTTGGTATAATTTGTGGAGGGGAAGGGAAAAAACAAATCGTTTAAATAGCGATACAGGTGGACACATTGCAACAATGAGATGTACAAGTCATTATGTCCAAAGCGAACTTTACAACTTTGGTGCGGGGGTGGGGGTGCCGGGGAACAGGGAGGATTGGGGAGGGTGGAAGATGGGAAGGGATGGGAAGGGGAAACAAACGAGGAGGCTACAATGCTTGATAAGAAATGTACTCATTATCTTGCCCATGTAATTGTAACCCCTCTGTACAGTATTTTCACAATAAAAAAAATAAAATAAAATGCAAAAAAAAGAAAATGTTATAGTGATTAAGTTTTTCCTGTGTGCGTTGCCTCTCTTTGTGTTGCAGGATGACTTTAACCAGGTACTAAATTAATTAAAGGCTAAATATATTTTTTAATGTTAACTTGCTTTCTGTGTAAATGTATATTATTTCTCAATATACATTCATCTTCTCAAATTTAAAATAATAAATCAGCTTATTTAAATCTTTAAAGTTTAAATCTGTTATTTTGAATTTTAATTATTTTACATTTGTTTGGTGATATTGAGATTTAAACTCAAGATCTCATGCTTGTTTTTTCTACTCCTTGAGCCATGGCTTCACCCATACATTTATTATTAAAACTTCAGCAACGGGGCTGGGAAGGTGGCTCAGTGGTAGAGTACTTGCCTTGCATGCCTGAGGCCCTGGGTTCGATTACTCAGCACCACATAAGCAAAAAGAAAAAAGCCGAAGTGGCGCTGTGGTTCAAGTGGTAGAGTGCTAGCCTTGAGCTGAATAGCTGAGGGACAGTGCCCAGGCCCAGAGTTCAAACCCCATGGCCAGAACCAAAAAAAAAAAAAAAAAGCTTCAGCAATATTTGTGGTTTTGTTCTGGTTTTATTTATCTTTTAAATTAATTTTGCTAAATGTTTCAAATATATATGATTCTTTTCATAATCTATGTATATGCTATCTATCTCTAATGAGGATTATTCTCTTTTGTTTTTACATGATTATTCAGTTTACTACATTTTTAGCCATTTTTGATTTTTCAGTTCCAAGATATCTGACTACATATTTTACCATCAGTGACACCTAAGAATTTCTACATTGTATTTTTAGATTATCAAACTTTACCTTTTCCTTTCATTTGTTTCTTCTCCTTTTTGCCTTTTTTCTTAATAGTGAAGTATATTTTCAGATTGACAGTTTCTATTG
>NW_012267221.1:16433465-16452801 GCF_000151885.1 Dipodomys ordii
TTTTTTTTTTTTTGCCAGATTTGTCTGCCAGACTGACTTCAAACCTTAATTCTTGTCTCAGCCTCTTGAGTAGCTAGGATTATAGGCACAAAACCCAGCCAGGCTTATGTTAAGTTTATTCTTTTTAAAATTTTGTTTTATTGTGAAGATGCTGTACAGAGGGGTTACAGTAATAAGTACATTTCTTGTCGAGCATTGTTATTTTTCAACTCTCAATTTTATTTTGGTTCCTCTCAGGTTCTCTATTCTTTTTTTCTATTATTTCCTGTTTATTCAATACAAACATATATTGAAGTATAATTGAACTTATAAATATAAGTTAATGACTGTTTTTGAATTCTTACCTGTTTTTGCCTTTTCTTTTGACCTTATTATTGTTTTATTAAAAAGTCTTTTGATATTTAGTTTTTAAAATCATGACAACTTTAAATAATCCTTATACACATCAAGTTCATAGATTAACCTTGGGCAGTCTATAGGGGTGATAGAGGGCTTCTTGGCTGTAGCTCTTTCATTTTTCAGCTCCTATGTGTTTTTTTTAAGAACTGTCACTACAAACTTTTAGCAAGCAAGATTACAGATTCCATCTGAATTTCAGATCCATGCTAACTGGGTACTGACCTTACTCTAAGCCATAAAAATACAAAACCCCACCAGAGTCATTATCATCTTCTCACTTTTTGTGTGTGATGGGGAGGTAGAGAGGTCATTTGTTAGTACTTTAAGACATTATTTCTGTTCTGGATTATAGTTATCTATTAGAGGGCTTATCTGACAACTATTTACATTTTCATGAAGAAAAGCTAGAAGTACATTTTAAGTCACCAAGCATAGTCTGTAAAGCAATATTCCTAATGAATTCCTAATTTATTTCATTCAAATCTGAACACTTAGTATGGTATGTATGTATGGCATAAATTCTTCATATTTTTGAACTTTACCTTTCACCTACCATATAGTGAATTCTAAAAAACAATGGCAAGTAATGCTCAAAGATTACATATTTTTTTGTTTTTCTGTCTACTTCAGTTATCAGTTATTCAAGATAGTATATTTGGTAGGTGTGTCCTGCTTCTCTTACTCTAACAAACTATGGTTTTCTTCTCACTGTTACATTGGATTTTTTCTTATTATGAATTTACATTATTTGGACTGTGTGTGGAACAATGGCTTGATTCATGATTCATGATTCCTCAGGAAGATTTTTCAGTTTATTTGCATCTCCAGCATGGCACTATAGGCAATCCAGTCCACTTTGAATTGTTGGCTTCAGATATTGTGTAGTAGGATAGAATTTACTTTCTGATTGTGAGTTTCGAGAGAGACAGTTTTCATAAACCTACAACTTTAAAAACATTGTTTGCTACAGGCTGATTTTTAGAAACCCTTTCATTAAAGAAAACTCTTTAAGACACCTGAATTTAAGGAGGACCTCTAATCAATATATGCATTCAAATCCTTTTCTTCTCATCCCTGAGTGCAGGCTTGTTATCTTTGTGTTGGTGTTGTTCAATATCTGCTACACACAACTTAAAAGAAATAATCATTTATTTTGGCTCATTGTTTCAGGGAAACCAGTGCCTTGTAACAGGCAAGGCATTGGGGAGCAATATAGTTTAGACCATGGCAGCCAGGAAGCAGAGAAATGGGAATAAATAGGAACAGTTTAGGGAAAGATTAAGCCTCCAAGGACACACATCCAAGACCTCGTTCCTCCTCCAACTGGGCCTCACTTTCTACCTTTTACTGTCTCTCAATGATGACATTCACATTATGAAACTATCAAAGGGCTAATTTACTAAGTCTGAAACATGGTGATCTGATCCTCTAGTTCATCTGCTCTTGCAGACATATCTGGAGTTATGCTTTACTAATCTCCTAGGCTTTTATTAATCCAGTGGAGTTAAAAATCAAAATTAAACATCACAGCTTGTAATAGAAACCAAGCTAGGCCTCTGGAATCAGTAGGAAACAATAGAACATTACCTCTAATTTCAGTGCTGGCTTACCTTTATCTATTGGCCCCTAGAGAAATTTCTTTGCTGTCTTCTAAGTACATCTATGCATTAAAATCATCTTTAAATAGTTCTTTCTCCCTCTTTAGGTATTTTCTGAGAGGAAAGTTTTAGAGTCTCACCACATGACTGAAATATACATACAGAAGATTAAACTGAAAGGTTATCAGTGCATTACTGATATACCAATGCCCACTTGAATTATTAAAATAAAGAATATCTAACAATAAGATACCCAAGTAAAACCAAACATATTTTTTGCTCAAGTACCATTTTTCTAATTGAGGACAAAAGTCAATAGAAATATATTTCATTGATAGAATTTGTGTAAATCAAGTTTTATTATAGTACTTCCTTTTAGGTTGTAGTTATTGCTACACAGTATTTCTAAGTTATTTGAAAATATTTCAGTTAAGTAAGGATTATCTGATTACTAATGAATTTCAGAATAATCTTCAGTACAAACTGAAACATTAATTTTTTGTTTGATGTATAATTATTTTTGTATGGTCCAGAAAGAATACATTTTACTAGTTATATATCTGAATACTGACAGTCACATTGTCTTGGTAGTCACAATGAATTAAAGGATAGGGAGACAAGAAAATTAATGTGCCCTATTTCTTGGATACACTATAATCATTGAGAAGTGATGAGTGTTCAGGTCATTAAAACAAGTCATGACAAATACCACCATACATACACATGAGAAACCTTGAGGAGAAATGATTTATTTCTCTTGGAGAAGTTTGAGGAAATCTCTTAAAACGTGATGACGTTCGAGGCAATTATAGAAAGGTGACAATGATTTTCTAGGAAAAGAAAGGTAGAAGAACATCCCAGCTGAAGAGTAGCAGATTCCAAGAGAAGAGAGATATGAAAGCATAGCAACACTGGGGGTTATGTAACTTGGGAAGAGGTCATAAATTGTGAAGTGGTGGATAGAAGATGGTAGTAGGGTATACGAAAACAACTTATATCACATATTTCATAATGACAAGAGGAAACTGATTCTCTGGGAACTTTCAGATTTAGAGACTTTTGAATACATGTTTCACTATGTCAATAGATTATGAGAGACAAATATCCTGGGGAGAAAAAGTGATTAAAGAAATGTAGTGAAAAGAACTCATAAGACTCAGTATCCATCCAATTTTGGATGCATCAATAATTATTTTTTCTGTCACAGAATAAAATGTTCTGAGTGTTATTATGAGAGAAATGTGAATATTTTATTCTTTTGTAATGAAAAACTGAATTCCAGGAAATGTTCCCTAAGCCCTGTTAACATAGCTTCTTGGGCTGTTGAGGTAAATGTTATAATTGAAAAGTTTGTGTTTGAGACAATTTTACAAATTAGTGGTGATTTATTCATCCTAATGTGTTTTATTGTTACATAGCAGATAATCTCTTTTAGATACCAGTGGTAGCGTAGCAAAGAAATAATAATCTTTTCATTATTTAAATTATTTTTAAGATTTTGGAATAATTTGTAATAATAAGGTGATTTTTCCTTAATAAAGTTAAAAAATTATTTCTCTCTGTTAAAGATTTATGAGTAATGTTTTTAACAGTATTTTGACAATGTATGTTTTTCATTAATTATTGTCCATATAGGGAAAATTGCTTGTTTTGAATAAGTGATTTGATATGGAACATGAAATCAAAGACTATAGACAAGAACTCACATTCAACATCCTCACATAATCTAGCAGGAATCTGAAAAGGACTAAAATTAGATTTGCTTGAATTACATAGTTAACTTGATGCCCAAATGACATTAAAATCAAATGTAAGGACTGGTGGCTTAGCCAGTTCCTTTTATATTTCCATAAGAATAGTCCGCATTTTAAAAATAATTACTCAGTATTTTAAAATGCAAAAAACAGTGGTTGTCACTTTATCTTATTGTATCCTAGATATTTCAAAGTTCATAAGGTGTGTAAATTTACCTAGTCATTATTTCTGGGCTACAATATTTAAAAACAAATATTTTCATTTTTCTTTTCATGTAATTTTTTAAACTGAAGACTAATCATTTAGTGTCACTTGTTTGTGGAATTAAGTTTCTTTCATTTCATGGTATTATTATTTCTAAGGTCATCTTTATTGTTAGTCCTACTGATTTCCCAAGCAGAAGTTTATCATGACCTCTATTAATAGAAGGACTTTTCTTATGAAAGTATAAGTTCTTTCCTTCCTTCCTTCCTTCCTTCCTTCCTTCCTTCCTTCCTTCCTTCCTTCATTCCTACCTTCCACTCTCTCTCTCTCTCTTTCTTTCTTTCCTTTCTATCTTTTTTCTTTTGGTGATCAAACTTTGGGCCTTGAATATGATAGCTAACCATTCTATAACTAAGCCACATCCTTAGCCTTGGAAGCAGTAATCTAAAAAAATCAATCAATTCATATTGTTGATTCTATATTCTGAACAATAATAATCTTTATTGAAGTATTTTTAAAATATTATCATTTCAACTAATGGCTCTTGTGAATATTTTGAAGATAGCCTAATATTATTCAGACTAATTAACAGATTGCTTAAAGAATGTTTAGAGAATGATTCTATATCAGGATGTATAAAAAAGTAAGGATTTTGAAAAGAAATACTTGGCTCCTCTATGATGTCAGCAAGATCTATAAATTGACTGGAAAGGAAAGAAACCAAATGAATTCCATTAGCCACCTTGTATTTATTTTGTGGCAATGATCAAATTCACATGAGATTCAAATTGTTTTAAAATATGAACTAAAGTTTGAGTTTTCCGCTAGGATAAAAGTTTGCTTTTGACCTGAGAAAAATCCAAGGGATCATTAAAAACTTAACCTAATTATTCAATCTCTGTATCATTGATACTTTATGTATAAATAGTTCATAGGGTGCACTGGAGTACTAAACTAGATATATGTTAGTCACCAAAAAGTTAAGAGATGACATCAGTTTCATCAAAAGAAACTGAGAGTAAAATGCTAATCACCAAAGGAATTAACTGAAATTGACAGCCATTCATGGTGGCTATTATTCTATTGGCAGTTCTGTATTTTCAACCCAAAAGTTGGGATGTATGGGCTTAATGCTCTGTATTCACATAGTTCACAAAACTGCTTTTAATTAGCCTTTATTTATTTGTAAATTTTAGGTAAACATTTATGTTTACACTTATCAGGTGAAATATAGGTTTTGTTAATTATGTATATTTTTAAATGCCAAGAATAAAAAAGAATCAGAGGCCAACAAAGGAGATACAATAAAAAATGAAATATTTATTCTTTTGGCTCAATAATGAAGTAGATCACCATTCTTTTAGTAATAGCAATTCCCTGCATGCAGCTCATCAATACACTACAGTAAATAGTTTTGTAAAAGGAATTAACATTATACTTTTGGTTTGTGCAAGAAACAAAAAATTATATCATTAAATAATTGCACAACATTGCCATTTTTGTTCATGGCTAAAAAGGACAGAGCCCATATTATATCTGTAATAGCTTTAGTGCAGCAGGAATTAAAAAAATAAGCCTAGTCTGCATATGCAAATACTACAAAAGTTGAGTTAAAAAAACGAACAAACTTCCATGAATGAAGGGTTATTGGGAGGCAACCATAGTTGGTAGAAAACTGTCTAGGTTTAAGGTTTTGACCAATGTATCACTTAGAATGGTAGAAAATATATTATAACAAAGAAATCCATAAAACCCATAGTCTAGCTTTTATCTTAGGAAATTATCTGCTGAAAAGTCTACAGATTCAAAAGACTTGAATTGTGATTAAAAATAGAAAGCAAAAGCATAAAGTAAAATTAAATTTTCATGTCATCAACCTGAAAATAATTTTCTTATGTACAAATGTTGACAAATAAAATTGATCATATTTTACATTATTTAACAAGTTTTGAACTTTTTTGCAAAATATGATGTATAGGTTTTGAGTATAGGCCATATGCAGTCTATTTCTTTCAAAAAGAGACATAATTCTAAAGAATTAAAAATGCAAAAGTAAAGATGTTTGTAAATAACTTTGAAATGGTCTTCTTCACATAAACACAGAGAGCAGGTTAATTCATTCTACCACCATCATGTAACTCTAACCAAGACTTGTGAAAAATGGGTTGAGTCAAATAGAAGAGGAGGATAGACAATATTAACATGCGTTAGTGATAGCCTTCAAACTATTTCTGTGTGATGATGGTACAGGTTATATCCCTGTTGGAAGCTCGCAAAAGACACATACACTGTGGTACATATTTGATTTAATAGAAGTTGTTTATCAGGCTATATATATGCATATATATTTGCCCAAACATGCACCACAGGATAAAATAACTATTTACATATTGTCAGCCTTGCTGAGAGCAGAATATGGCAAAGCAATACTGCAGCAGAAAGTGGAAGGACTATTCTAAAGTGATACTTTAGATATACATTTTTAGAACAAATTTATTACATTATATTTTGGGGAGGGGGAACATTTAACCAAAATTAAATATATAGAGCTCTGGAACTTAGAATAAAATTTGCACTTGCTGAAACAGAATACTTTGCATAAAAATAATCCTTTAAATATTAGAAGAGACTTTATAGGCATGTAACTGCTCAGATAGAAACTAACATAATGAATAGAACACTTAAAAAATTAAAGCCGTGTAGAAAATGGAAGTACCTGCAACTGCTTAACATTAGAATTTTTTCTGGTTTGGAGCAAGAATTTTATCCAATAGGCAAAATAATTATTTTCTAATTATTGGAGAGCCTTTGGAATAGATGCATGGGTTCTTATATAATTTCCCCGTAACATAAACCTCATTTTACAAAAATAGTGACATTGTATTATGAATAAACTATGAATCAGCGACCACTAGGACAAATTCTTTAAAATATGGCAGAGGTGGAGTTAAAATCATGTGGATGAGAGAGCTGTACTAATAATGGTGTTTGGTGTAGTTACAATGATCACACAACAATCCCTATAGACCAGGTAGCCACTGACTTCCCCTCAGCAGTGTCAGCTGGTAATGAAAACAGCAACCTCTTGTCAATGTTGATGCCCTGTCTAACAGCGTGGGACCAACAGAGAGGTTACTGTCTTGTGTAGGCACTGACCATGAGTGTGTGTTGCAACAGTCAGTTTGGCATGGATCTCCTCTGGGAGTCCAGTTGACACATATACTTTACCTTCATAGGCTGTAAACAATTGATTATATAGATAAAATTCTTTGTTTCTTTTTTTGTTGTTTTTACTTTTGATTTTCTCTGGCCTCTTTCCCTTTGCTTTCTTTTTCTGTTTTGTCTTTCTCAAATTTTTCCTTGTCTGGCTTTGTGACGCTATCGTAGGAAGGAGGAGAGGTGGTGGAGGAGCTTCCATCTGTTTTCTCTGGAGTGGAATTCCCATTTAGTTTGTCAATAATCATGTCTCCTTTGATAGGTAAGTCAATCCTCCCTTTGATTGTCTCTTTGTTATAGTTACCTGATATATTTTTTAATCTTTGCTTTAGAAGATAACATCTGTAATTACGCTGGATAATAGCAGCAGACACCTCCTCTTGCTTGCGTTTCAGAGTGGTTGTGATGGGCTCGTAAGAGACCTTGGAGGGGTTCGAGGCCATGAATCGATCCTCCATCTGTATTCGAAGGGCGTCCATCTCTCCACTCTCCCCCAAAACACGCTTTGTAAAAGCAAACAAGATGTCGAGGCAGTGGATCCGGTCTCCACTTACCATGGGCAGGTCCATGGCAATGAGCTGGACTTTGTTGGGTTTTGCTATGAGAAGGGGAGGATCCAGGGCAGCTGCAAAATCAGAGAGCTTGGCGAATTCTATGAACTGGGTCGCATCCGGATCGAACTTCTCCCAAACTTCATAGAACATCTCAAAGTCATCCTCGCTCAGGGGCTCAGTACTTTCTTCCGTGGCCACACTGAAGTTCTCCAGGATGACAGCGATGTACATGTTCACCACCACCAGGAAGGAGATGATGATGTAGCTGACAAAAAAGAAAATCCCAACGGATGGGTTCCCGCAGTCTCCCTTCACTGAGCTTCCTGGGTGAATTGCATCAGGGTCACAGTCTGGGGGTCCACTGTTAAGAATCGGGGCTAGCAACCCATCCCAGCCCGCAGACGTGGTAATTTGGAACAGGCAAATCATGCTGTTGCCAAACGTCTCAAAGTTGAACATGTCATCAATTCCAACTTCCCTTTTCACGTAGGCAAAGTTGGACATCCCGAAGATGGCGTAGATGAACATGACAAGGAAGAGCAGGAGGCCGATGTTGAACAAGGCAGGAAGGGACATCATCAGAGCGAAGAGCAGCGTGCGGATCCCCTTGGCCCCTTTGATGAGACGAAGGATTCGGCCAATCCGGGCAAGGCGGATCACTCGGAACAGGGTGGGGGACACGAAGTATTTTTCTATTAGATCTGCCAGAAACATTCCTGTGGGGAAAAAATATAGAACTCAAATAGTGTATATCTTGTGTTTATATGAATGATTCTTGCATGCTCTGCAAAAACAAACCCATGATGTAGATAGTTCTTCACTGAACATTCTCTATGTCAGCAATTAAAGATTATTGAGGTTTATTTAGTTATTCTATAATGTTATATTTAATATGGATTTCTTAAATATCCAAAATAATGTTAATACTAGTATGGCAATTTAAAATTCTGTAGTAAGAATAGCTAACCCAACCCATGAAATGTGGCAAAGACAAATAAAGATAAAATTTGAAATTATGAATACATTGTTTTCTATTTGAATAATGACGTTTTCACTTAGGGAAAAAAAGACTATCTTTAACATGATGTTCTAAATTTGGATTTCTATAATTGCCAGTGTGCTTTTGTTCTCTTGTTAAATCTCAACCCGTCTTTGAGGACCAATCTCAGATGTCATTATTCTTACTAGTGGAAAGATTGTGTTAACTGCATGGAGAAGAATTACTTTATTTTCAGTGCTTCTTGAAATACTGTTTAGATACAGATATATTACATCATTATTTTTGCCAGTCTTGTGACTTGAACTCTGGGTGTGAGCACTGTCCCTGAATTTTTGTGCTCAAGGCTAGCACTCTTCCACTTGTACCACAGTTCCATTTCTGCCCTGCCCTCATTCTCTGCCCTGGCTGGCTTTGAACTGCAATTCCCAAATCTATTTTTCAAAGACTTATGCCTAATTTCCCATTCTATGACTTTGGTAAGGAGTAGGAAAGGATCTGATCATTTTTGTTTGCTGATTTAGTCTTCCAGTCTCCCCAAATCTAGCATTGATAACCTAGTTTCTGTTTAGCTTTGTCCACTAGGCAATGTTTTAAAATTTGTGTTCAAATATATTGGCAGTAAGCTTCAGATTTGTATACAAGCCTACTTTTGATGTTAAGTACATGGGTAGATGGATGGAGTTGGGAAACCCTTTCCTGTGAATGCACTTCTCTAAATTTTTTGGTGGGGAGGATGCAGGTCCTGGGGCTTGAAGGTGGAAAGGTTGTTGTCTCTGAGCTTCTTTTTCTCAAGGCTATCACATTCTAATACTTGAGCTACAGCTCCACTCTGGCTTTTTTCTGAGTAACTGTTTTCGGACTTTCCTTCCCTGCCTGGCCTTAAATGGCAATCCTCAGATCTTAGCCCCCTGAGGAGCTAGGATGAGAGGTGTGAGCCACTGGCACCCAACACACTTTCTGTGTTTGGCCTGTTCTTACCTACAATGGAGAGAATCACAACCACAAAGTCAAAGATGTTCCAGCCTATAGTGAAGTAGTAGTATCTGAGAGAGATGAGCTTCAGCACAAACTCTCCAGTGAACAGGACAATGAAGACAAGGTTGATCCGGGACAAAACTAGGGTCATGTATTTGCTCTGGTCATCAGTCTCCACCATCATGGTGACCATGTTGAGGCAGATGAGGATCATGATGCTGATATCAAAGACTTGCCTCGTTACAAAATCAAAGACCATTCCTTGAAATTTGTTCTAAAAGAGAGAGAGAGAAAGAATAGAGAGAAAATCTATATACATATATAAATGGATCATAAATATGTAACAGACCATAAACAATGATCCAGTAAACGTTCAGATAAAGTTCCATATACTGTCAAGATATGCACACCCTCCTCATCTTATCTTAAACAATCTGGTGCTCCTTTTTGCTCCATGTTTTAAAATTGCAGCAAAGCCTCATGTTAAAACAACAACAACAACAAAAAAGCATGTTTTGGATATTTAGTCTTGGGAAGACATAACTGTATAAGACATAAATTGGCAGTGACTGGCTTATAGTAGGCAGAGGCTTTGCTTGATTTGCATAGCCATGATAATTCTTAAGAAGACAATGACAACCAATAATGAAAGTTTACAAAGTAGGTGAATATAGCTAGAATCCATGATTATATTAATAATTTGGGATTATCTGATACTTCCTCAAGTCTCTAGCTCTGTGTGACTAGGTATTTGTCTTTTAACTCATCAGTCATTCTCTGGATTTTTCCTATATCTATAATTAACAAAAATATGTGACTTTTTCCTTTTTGGTATAATTAGCAAGCATCTCAGCAATCATCTGTTTTCAAATATTCCTATATTGATATGACTATTAGTATAATTGTATTCATTAAGGTATTTAAAGATAATTTAGAATAAAATACATTCCATGGGTTACAACAAACCAACTGTCATGAACTGATCATCTTCCCAAACTTAAATGACTAGCAGTAAGTACATCATGGAATGAAACCATTTATAGGATTCTTAAGACCTTGTGAAGTACCAGTTCTGTTAATCAGTCTTTGTGATCTGAGCTGCAATAATTATATCCAGTGGACTCCAGTCTCATTTCTTTTTAACCTGTCTCAGGGTAGAGATGAGTTGGAGTACAGCTCTGTGGACATAATTTATCATTGTTATGTCATTCAATTGTTATGAAGTTCTTTAGACTATGCATTCTGAGCAAGTCTCTTTTTACTTTTTCTGTATTTGATGAAACAATAAATAATTTTGATGGCAGTCTTCTTTTATAAAATGGTTGGAAATATTTTCTAGTCTTAATGAAAGAAACAAGGGAAGCCAGCAGGATAGGTGAGCAGTCTAGAAATAACCATCTACATAAAGGATGAGAAAATGCTAAATAATGAGATCAGAGGAACAGAACCCAGAGTATGTTTGTCAATAGCAGGGGCAAGCGTGGTTTGGGAAGCTGGAGTTTGTGCTTTCAACTTACAAATTACAAAAATCATTTTCTTCTTTTATGAGCTTGGAAACTGTTATATTGGTTACAGATTTTATAATTAGGACTGTATGTTGGTGATATTGCTTAATATACAAGGCATTGCCCAATTTGATTACAAAGGACCCATGGCAGCATTGAAATTTTAAAGAATATGAGTTATTCTTACTGCAGGACGGGGTATGGGTTTCTGAGGTTTCTTGGATCCAAGTTTCTTCATGGCATTATAATATTTTTTCTGTTCCTCTGTCATGAAGATATCTTGACCTCCAAAGTAAAGACATAGTATAAAAACTGGTTACAATCCCAACATATGTCACAATAACACTTTGACCAAACTATTTCTGAGTCATCCTTTCATCTTTTCTCAGTTTTTAAATTGATCCTGCTAAATATAGACTTTTTTTCTGCTTAGCCTATATAGGTAAAATTTTACATAGTTTAATATTATGCACTGCCTATAAACACATAAACTTCTGACTAGTACAGGCTCCTACTTTGATTAAGTTTAGAAAGAAGAAAAGTTAGAGCTTCAGTTTTATTTTCACGAGGTAAAATGTTTTCCTAGTCCATCTTGGTATCATGACAGTAGACAGACAATGACAGAAGAAAATAAAGTTGGATAAATGGGTGGCAACAATCCCTGTAGCTATAATCACATTTTTGTGTAAGATAGAAACTAGACCAGCTCTGCAGTTGACAGATCTGCATAGAAACTTCCAAAGGGACTGGTAGGTTAACTGACCATATAGTAAACTGAAAATAATATACACCTGACTTGGTTGCATAACAGTAAAAAAAATCAGAATAAGGAAAGATGGAAACTGAGAAATACTTATCTTCTTTTTCTGCTGGTTGAAGTTATCTATGATGACACCAATGAATAGATTCAGGGTGAAGAAAGATCCAAAGATGATAAAGATGACAAAATATAAATACATATACAGATTTTCTTCATATACAGGCTGAAGCTTAACCTAAATAAAGTTGAAAATGTTAGGTATTTTAAAATGACATAATGATGCTATTCCTTCATATCAAACTATTTTACCTTGTCTTATATTCTTACATAAAAAGTATTTTTAAAACTAACATGAGAATATGTACATTGTGCTCTCTCTCTCTCTCTCTCTCTCTCTCTCGTCTTCCTCTGATTACCTCCAGGCATCTTAAGTACTGAATTACAAGCATACTTGACTAACAGTTATTCTTGGACTTATATTCCCATTTTATCTTACCTGCAAAATATTCTTTAGCATAAACAACAAAGATATAAATAAGGCCAGCTCCTATGATTAGTCTTATTATCATAACTTCATGCAATATTTTCAGGGTAGTTTTAGAAAGAACATCATCTTCTGAAGGTAAAATAAAGTATAGATATTTTCTTAGGAACTACGTTAATTTGTTTTCAAAAGTGAGTTTCCTTGAAACTTACAGGCTCTTCTGTGTCATAATAGCCTTAAGACTTGCTTCAAAGGCTAGTTGGCCATACTCTCAGTGGTGCAAGAAACAATGCCCTTCTCACTGAGTCACTTCAACACTGCATATTTCATGTTTTATAGAAGTCATTTGGTGTCTCAACTTAGACAGCTTTTTACAGTTGATATGCAGTGTATATTGCATATTAGATCTATATAAATTAAGTAACCACTACTAAATGTGAATACAGTAATATTCTGATTTTATGCAATAGATTCTGACTCAGTTAAATTATCACTAATGGTGGTCATGGAAAATCTAGTAGCTATAAATAATGTTTGAGTGACACTTACCTCTCGTGAATCAACAGCTGCATACATAATATCCATCCAGCCTTTGAATGTGGCCTGTAAACAATATATATTTGAATTTTCCATAGATACTTGATCCAAGACAATGACATTTTACCAGAAAAAGTTCTGAAAGAATTATTATTTAAATAACATTGTGAAATCTCTATGAATAGATTTAAAAGAATTGAATGAAGAAACGAAATTGAAAAAAAATGTTACTTAGAGTCTGAAACTTGTTTTTTCTGAGACACAAGATATGTTTATAGAAAAGCTTAATGAGAGGTTTGATCATTGTTAACCATGTCTCAGTCTTGTGTCTCTTTAAGATAAACTTTGTGATTCAATCCTTTTGTTATGTTTAAACACAATACACTTTCACTAGTTATGAACTAATTGAGTAAAGCTTTACATATTTTGAAATCTTGTGTATTTTGCGTTCTACTTTATGTATTTCTAAGCATTGTAGAATTACAGTTAAACTATTACTATAATATATTGCTTGATTAATAATTTATAACATTTAGCTTATCACTACCATGCATACATTGCTATTTGAATACATAGAATTGCTTGTTTGGAAACAACTGCCACAAAAAATTAAAATAGTATGGTACTTAATATTGACAAGAAAAATAGGCAGAAACAATATATAATTACATAAATGCATATTTAACTGTAAGAAAAGTATTAAACAACCCTAATATCTTTTTTTTGTCAGTTGTGGGACTTGAACTCTGGACTTAGGCGCTGTCCCTGTGCTCAAGGCTAGCCCTCTACCGCTTGAGTCATAGTGCCACTTCTGGTTTTCCAGTGGTTTATTAAAGAGTCTCACTGACTTTCCTGCCCGGGCTGGCATTGAACCGTGATCCTCAGATCTCAGCCTCCTAATTAGCTAGGATTACAGGCGTGAGCCACCGACTCTTCTAGTATCTTTTTTAAGTCAAGTTAAACTAGCAATATAGTTGTTACCATCAACTACTTCCTTAATGTCGAATGAATAAATGAATACTAAGAAAATGGATACTCCAAGAATGAATACCAGAGAAACCCTCTTTAGTAAAGTGTTTAGGAAGCTCATAGAGAAGCCACTTACCACCTGAAGCAAAGCGAGATAGCCAGCACCAACATTATCAAAATTTACTTTTACGTTTTTCCAACGGGCTTGCTTGCCAAGAGCCTGGCAGTCGCTGAAATTGTTGACTATGCCAACATCAAATGTGTCACCTGTTGTCATGTTAACACAGTGGTAGAATTTGCCCGCAAACAGATTCACACCCATGATGCTAAAAATAAGCCAGAAGATGAGACAAACCAGGAGCACATTCATGATGGAGGGGATTGCTCCCACAAGTGCGTTCACAACCACCTGGAGCAGGACAGGAACAGAAGAGAAGGTAAAGACTCTTAAAATGAAAACATTCTGATCATTAGTATGTTTACTACTAAGGGGTATTTGCAATAATGAGGGGAGACTTCTACTTTTAATATGTTTCTTCACATATTTTCTAGTACATAGTTGGTAAGGAGCAACAAATGGCAATACCACTGAAGTGCTAAGGATTTAAGGAAAGCTGAATATGATAAAGTATAGAAAGAAAGCAAATGAAACCTGATAGGGCAAGATGGAATCAGAAAACATGTACATGCTGGGGAGAAAAGAAAAAAGAAAACTGCATTAAACAACAATGAGGGAATAATCATTGTTCAGCAATATAGTTTAGTCTTCCAGAGCAATAATGAATGAATGATGATTTGAAAAACAAATGAAACGTTTACAAATAAGTAAAGTGTTACAAATGTCTTAGTTCAGTCTTCTCAGATTAAGATAACTTTTTATTACTATGAAGAATAGAATTAGAAACAAAAAGCCTTTATTTCCTTTAATTTTAAAGAACTACAGTAAATTAGGAATTTTTTATTAAGCATTTATTACTAAATGATACAATTGTTTTATTTTAAAATTTGTAAACAAGCTAGTCACCGGTGGCTCATGTGAGTAAACTTAGCCACTCAGGATGCTAAGGAGATAAGTTTAGTCTTTAGACATGAAAATAGTAAATATGTCCTTATTATTATTATTTCACAATTTCCCTTTGAGGGAAAATGCCATTCAATTAAACCTGTTTTTCCTACTTTGTAGAGAAGGAATAAAATCACCTGTAATTTCTTCAAATTCGGATTAAGTAAAATATAAAATCTCTAAAGAACCCAACAGCAACTTTTCTTACCTAATTTAATCTGCCTCGTATTGGGTTATTTTTATTAAGCATTTGTTACTAAAGGGCACAATTGCTTTATTTAAAATTTATTAAAGAAGCCGGGAGCAGGTGGCTCACGCCTGTAATCCTAGCTACTCAAGCAGTTGAGATCTGAGGATGGCGGTTCAAAGCCAGCCAGAAAGTCGGTGAGACTGATCTCTATAAACCACTAGAAAACCAGAAGTGGCGCTATTTGAGCTGAAGAGCTGAGGGACAGCGCCCAGGCTGAGTTCAAGCCCCATGACTGACAAAAAAAATTATTTTAGAATTTAACACTACAGATTTTAGGTTAACATCAAAATCTAATCCTAAAAATTACTTTAAAATTTCTGTGCTAATTGAATTTTACTCCCTTTGGAAATTAAGTCATATATACTATATTTGACATGTAAATTTTAAAATCAAGATTTGTATAAAATTGCCTTTATAAAGTCTTCAAATAAATTGTACATTTAGTTGAAATGTTGATCTTCTATATGAGTGAATTACAGATACTTTTGTGATTAGGGCAAATTTATAAGTTTTCCATAATTTACAATTGCTGCCTTGGCTCACAAATGAACTATTAACATGAATCCTCTTGAGGGCTCAAGTAGTATCAGTAATGATAGACGATTGTTTTGAAAATAACTTGAAATTATATAGTAATTGTTGTGTATTTGTTAACAGTATCCATGAAATAAAATCATAGTGCAAGAACCAAGTATTTTTTATTTTTGCTTTCAGTGTTCCCAGAGAGGCTGAAGAGTGTTTCTTTCTTTCTTTTTTTTCTCCTTGATGAACAAATTTTGCAGTCAAGGCTAAAGGGTTTTTATTGCCCCAAACAAACCACCTCCTAATGTAAAAACCTTCTGGCCTTGAAGAAATTCAATATCCGTGTGCATTTGCAAGGCAGATTAAACAAAGCTGGCTTTGTGCAAAATAGTTCTGAGAGGGGTGTGGCAAGTTGCATGTAATGTTTAGATGCATGATGTAATTACTAAGGAAGAAGACTGGAGAGAAAATGAACCTTATTCAAATTGTGTCCTCAAATTTTAGATCTGTAAATGGAAGCTTATGCTTGCCTGAAATAATTATCCTAACAACTACTTCAGCTGCTTAGAATGTGCAAGTTTGGTGGGTGCTATGACTTAATGTGTTTCTTTATACAAAACAAATTTCAATACTAATATTAATTCAAGAAGTAATGCACATACAATAACCTTTTGCTTTTATTTTACTGCTAGTATTTATTTTTGCAGTACTAGAATTTGAACTCAGGTCTTTGTGGCTGCTAAGCAGGTGCTCTACTGCTGAACCACTCCTTCTGCTTTCTTTTACATGATTTATTTAACATAGGGTATCACTTTTTTGCCTAGGCCAGTGCCTGAATCTCAGTCCTTTTTTTTTTAACTTTCCTATACAAAATGGCTTTTGTCCAACTTGAATTCTTTCATTAGGAGCTAGGATGGCATGTGTGAGCCATTGCAACTAGCTATAGTACTTTTTGAGGAATCAAAAGTAAGATTAAAAGTCCTCGTGTAACCAATGTCAATAGTAAATAGTTATTTCAAAGTGGCTAAGTAATAAAAAAGAAACAACCAGGTGTGAGTACCTTAAATTCCAATATGCACATGGTGATTGTGGGAGGATTTTGGCCTGAGGCCAGTCCTAGAAAAAGCATGAGATCCTATCTGCAAAGAAGACTCAAAGCCAAAAACCTGGGACATTGTTCAAAGGCTAAAGCATCTGCCTAGCAAGCATGAAGCTCTGAGTTCCAACACTAATACAACCAGAAAAGCAAGTAAGATGAGAAGGAGAAGGAAAAGAAAGAGAGACATAACTAGTATGTTGTCTCTTGGTGTGTCAGAAATTTCCTTGAACTGTGGGCCCAGAACTTAGATTCTTGCCTTAATTGTGCCCTAAGTTCTGAGGGTCTGTTTAAATGTATTTAGTTTTAGTAAGCAGAGCTTACTAAAGGCAATAGTGCTCTGCCTACATGTGT
Organism: Dipodomys ordii; assembly: GCF_000151885.1. Lineage (NCBI taxonomy): Eukaryota > Metazoa > Chordata > Mammalia > Rodentia > Heteromyidae > Dipodomys > Dipodomys ordii. Next base: position 16,450,707 of record NW_012267221.1, read on the forward strand.
AACTATAAAATAACTATCAGAAGAGTGTGTCTTCCCCTGTATCTAAAACATCCATATAAATTTGATATGAAGCTTAGACTTCATCTAGTCATCATACCCTCATGCCTTCAAACCGGGATAAGGCTCTCAGTGGTCGTAAAGCTCTTAGTGTCCGTAGGGATTTAATGGCACCAAGTTCTGAATAGCCCAGAGCAGTGGCTACCAAGCTCACCAGAGAAACCTGTAGAAGAAAAAAAAAATCAGTTCACTAGGACATAAACCATTGACTAGAGTCATAGGATGTACAGTCTATTCTTTGGTACCAACCAAAGACTTAGATTTTCAGACTTCTTCTCTAATGGGGGATCATCTTATTCGAGTACTCCATCTAATTTGTTGGTGTGTGTGTGTGTGTGTGTGTGTGTGTTGGTCTTGGTGCTTGAACTCAGGACCTAGGCATTGTTCCCGAGATTTTTTGCTCAATGTTAGCATTCTACCACTTGAGACACAGCCCCACTTCTGGCTTTCTGGTGGTTAAGTGGAGATAAAAGTCTCACAAATTTTCCAGAATGGGCAGGCTTTGAACTGTGATCCTCACATCACAGGATTTCATGTGATCATCAGAGCATGAGATTATAGGTGTGAGCCATTGGCACTTGTACTATTGCCTTTCGTTTTAAGGGACACCTCAATACATTCCTATTTCTATATTCATTTGTGAGCCTTTCCAGATAGATACTTCATGTCATAGATTCCTTTCAACCTCAGTGTGTATATATATATATATATATATATATATATAAAATCACAGAGTTTGGAATGTAATTCAAAAGCCAAATTTCTTTTGTAGTTGAACTTAGAATTGTTAATTAGTAATCATATTTGTCATCTGAATTTACATGGCATCTTGTTTATACATTCTATAGTCATCTGTGATGCAATGTTAGTTATATAAGATGATAAAGTTTCTTCTCTTCTTTCCAGCTCATTTAAGCTCTTCATTAACTAGTAAGAACTTCTTTTCATTAACATGTCCTATACTGTCTGGTTGGGTACATTTTAGTGATTATGTGTTGTATGAATAAATAAAGAAAAAATCTTCCTAGAAAAATTTGACTCGACTATATTAGACTTACGATAAGTATCTCTCATATAAATACATAAAATTCAGTATCACTATTAACCTATATTGAGAATATGGATTAAGCTCTGTGCCTCATGCTCTTGTTCAGCTTCCTTGCTCATGGTTGGTATTCTACCATTTGAGCCAAGTCTCCAGCCTTGCTTTATGCCGATTAACTGGAAATGGAGCTTCACCAATTTTTGTGCTCATTTGGCTTTAAACATTGAGTCTTCAGGTCTCAGCCTTTTGGGCAGCTAAAATCACAGATATGAGCCACCAACATTTCACAAAAATATAACACGTCTTACTCAGTGATCATCTGTTTTTCTGATAGTTATACCTATGTTAACTTTTACTTAAATATAATTACTAAAATAAAATTAAAGGTGGTATGCCTTTTAGGGAGATGTGACGTCTTGATATTTCTTTATATATCTTTTCAAACCTATATGCATAAATCACAAGAAGAAGGTGCTATAACATTTTCCTTGGTGAAGAACATGAGAATTTCCTACCCTCTACATTCCCCACCTCCAGAAGAAAAGAGAAAAGTATAGGTAATAAGAAGTGGAACTAGAAGTTTAAACCCAAGTGATCTGACTTCAAAAGCATATCTTAATCTTTTGTATCCATTTAAAAATATGCTCTTCATCTGAACCACAGAACACAAAAGCAATTTTAATGAGCATTTTCATATTTTTATGAAGATGACACATAATTAATGCTTTCCTTAAAGCACCAGAGAAAAGCTATTTTTTTGTATTCATGGAGTGATTTCAGGTCACTGGGAGTTAATGTTATGCTGGAAAAAAATGTTTGAAATGAATCTAAGTAAAAAATTCCAATTATCCTGTGAATTAAGATGAAATCAATCTGTTCAAGAATACATGGTCTCGGGGCTGGGAAGGTGGCTCAGTGGTAGAGTGCTTGCCTTGCATGCCTGAGGCCCTGGGTTTGATTCCTCAGCACCACATAAGCAAAAAGAAAAAAAAG
>NW_012267221.1:16452851-16615500 GCF_000151885.1 Dipodomys ordii
CACCACATAAGCAAAAAGAAAAAAAAGCCGGAAGTGGCGCTGTGGCTCAAGTGGTAGAGCTCTAGCCTTGAGCTGAAGAGCTGAGGGACAGCACCCAAGCCCAGAGTTCTGGCCCCACAACTGGACCCAAAAAAATAAAGAAAGAAAGAATACATGGTCTCAACAAGACACCAAAACTAGAATCTAGGTTTTCAAGGTAAATGTCACTGATTAATGAGCATGGGGTTCGTCAGAATAATAAGTGACTTGAGTGTGGAGAGCCAATGAGCCCTGGCACAATATGAAATAATTCACTCACCATGAGGTAATGCTTGCTTTTAACCCATCTTTCATGGGCTTGATACCACAGAAGACTGAAAAGATTTGAAAAGCTATTAGAGAACTCACAGGATTCTATGTTCTAAGATCCTCCTTTGTCTCAAGAGACATCAAAGGATTTCTTTTTTAAAATGTTTCTATCATAACTGAAAATTTCTTCCTTTGTCCTCCCAACAAAGTACTTAAGATTGGGTTTAAATAGCTAAGATATGGAACTAGCCTAGGTGCCCTTCAGTAGATGAATGCTATTATTTTATGTTCTTATAATGTACTATGGTTTTTTTTGTTTCTTTTGTATGTTCTTCCCCCATGGTATAACTAGTTTTCACTATATTTGATTCCAGTGCCCTGCATCTTGTATACACATTTTATAATTTGGGGAGGGAAAAATAAGAAAATGCTTAAATAAGGATACAGGTTGACCCATTGTAACAATGAGATGTACAAGACAGTATGTTGAAAATAAACTTTACAACTTCGGGGGTGGAGCAGAGGAGTTGGAGAGGTGGGGAGGGAAGGGATGGTAGGGGATAAACAAAGGAGGAGGTAACAAGGCTGGATAGGAAATGCACTCATGAAACTGTAACCCCTCTGTACAGTATTTTTACAATAAAATTATATATATATATATATGTATGTATGATTGGGTTTAAAAAATGTGGCTCTAAATTTCTCAAGATCTTAAAGTATGGAAACTTATGTTTGAAAAAGTAAAGATAGGTCCTGTGGAGAGCCAATGAGCCCTGGCACAATATGAAATAATTCACTCACCATGAGGTAATGCTTGCTTTTAACCCATCTTTCAGAGGGCTAGAACTGTGTATTAGGGAAACTGATTTATAGCATAGATCTTTTGGCTTAGAAGACAAAATTCCAGAGTTGCAGCCCTGATATCAGCATATTGGCATAATTTCCTAATATTTTCTTAAGCTGCAGTATCTTGAGCCTTTGAAAGTTCCAAAGAAAAATGTAAAAAAATGCCTAACATTGAATTTCCTGAAAATTTTATTGCTGGAATTTGTTGCATATTAATGTTAAAAGTGTTTGAATGTTGAGGATATTCAGTGAAAATTGATTTAATCAATATTATAATTAGGTTATAATAAATTAAATTATGCTATATATATATATATATATATATATATAGCACTTTCCTACATTCTGAAGCTAATCTGAAATGTCATATAATTTTGATATCCAATGAAGAAGCACTTGAATTGTAACTAGATGAAAGAATATTCCTGGCAGGTGCCAATGGCTCATGTCTATAAGCCTAGTTACTCAAGAGGCTGCTATCTGAGGATAACAGTTCCAGGCTAGCCAAGGCAGGAAAGTCTGTGAGACTCTTATCTCCAATAAACTACCAAAAAAGCAGGAAGCGAAGTTGTGATTCAAGTGGTAGAGCATTAGCCTTAGTAAAAGAAGCACAGTGACAGCATACAGGCCCTGAGTTTAAGCTCCAGGACTGGCACTCACGCACGCACGCACACACATACACACACACACACACACACACACAAATATTGGCATCACAGATACTAGTATTTTGTACTTTCTGGGAAAAGAAATATTAGTTATAAGAATCAGAAAATTAAACAAAGTAATTGTTACCAGATGTAATGTGTGGTACCAAAAATCTCAAGAAAATCAAGTGAAAATTATTATAATAACAATATAATAATTTTAGGTGATAGACTAATTTTTATATTAACTTTTTAGAAAATTTGTGTTTTATATAAATGAAAAAGTAATCAAAACAGAAACTAATTTACAATATTATTATTTTAAAAAGACTATATCTCGATGAGAAAATTAATTATGTCTATAGTAAACAAAGCTTTCTTCTCTCCTCCTAAATATTCATACACAGAGGGAGACATAAGAGAAAAAGAGAGAGAAATGAATGAATAAAAATAAAAATTCAACCAGTACATACTGAGAGTTAGCATGTGGGTAAGGAGAGAGTTGAAAATAAGAGGACACAACACTACATGTGAGTATTTAATTAAATGAGAAACCATTTGGAAGAAAATCATATTGGTGATGTACACATTCTTCACCAAATTCATTTCCTTATTGACCACAACTTAAAACATAAACTATAAACCAATTAGCAAGTAAAACTCCTTAAACTACAAGCTAGAAAAACATAGCAATATTAATAGTGATTGGATATGAGAGAGTCTTCATATACATGAAAAAAAAAACAAGGAGAAAAAAGCTGATAAATCTGACTAAATCACCCATCAAAATTCCTATATCATGAAAACATTATGACAAGTCTAGGAAAAAATATTCATGTCACCCATGGAAATACTGTAAATCTTTTTCATATAAAATGTGCTCCTACAAATCCACAGATGCAATGTCATTTATTAAATAGCAACACACACACAAATTCTTTCTAACCTTGGTTTTGATCTACCTGCTTGATTAACATATTATGTTCCCTATGGGATGAAAATCAACTAGAAGGAAGACAATTGTGCTCATGGAAAATGACAAAAGAGGCATAAAAGTGAATGATTTTAAGGAATTCTGGATCATACAAAGACCAAGTATGATTAGTTTTTCATCGGAGGAAAGCAGCAGAAACCTAGGTGCCTGCAGAAGCAAGTCAAATTGCTTCCTCAAGTACCTGAAACTTGCTGGGCTTGGAACCACCAGCTTCCTGCTAATGAGGTAGAAACAGAATTGATTAAAAGTCTCTATCTAGAAAAGCTAGACACTCCCCACCCATCTATCTCCAACCCTGTGAGAGTTCAGTGAAATACATCTTCATTGCTAAGAAAGTACCATGTAGCCTTGCTACAGAGGTCAGCACATAGAAGCCACAATCCACATTGTGGATGGATTGCCCTGTGAGGCCACAAAAGTCTCTTTAATATATCATGATTTGAGGTTAATAGACTAGCCTCATATATTAATAGTACCAAAGGGTTTGAATAACACATGAATTAACTCAAGATTTCTCCTGGCCAGTCCACTTGGAACTTCAGACTACTACACGCACACCTCTCCACTTCTATTCCAGAGCAGCTTTAGTTCCTGTTTGCTTTACAACACCTACGTAAGTGTTCAGATCGTGGCAGGGAACAGCTGCTGTGGGAGTGGTCGTCAAAACTATTGGTGAAGACTGGAGTATGCGTTGCTGAAGATAAAGGAATTTGGTGAATTAGGGTTATGCATATAGTAAAAACAGAGTGAAGATAGCAGTGGCTGGAAGAAGAGCAAAGGCACTCCTAGGCAATGCCAGGCAGATGTGGGAGTTCATTTTTACATAATGGGAATTTATCACTCAGGGTAATGAAACTTCCTTTCTGTTTCAGTCTTAGGTATTTCCAGCATACTTGTGGGCATTTAATTTATATATAACTAGAATATTCAGAAGGTTTATACATGATCTAAAAACATCTTGATCACTGTGCTCTTTGTTTTTTTTAATTAATTTATTTATTTTTTATTTGTGAACATACTGTACAGAGGGGTTACAATTACATGGGCAGGATAATGCGTACATTTCTTACCAAGTCACTGTGCTCTTTGTGGCAATGGGAATCAGATCTAAACGTTTATTGCTATGAAAGGATGAAAAGACACTGTTGATGCATCACTGAGGCTTCTATGTGGTGAGCGGAAACCATGGATTCCTCAATCACTTCATGCAAATGCTCCAAAAACCCATTTTTAAAATTTGTTTTAAAATGAAGAGTCTGGATCAGGTAATCTTCTTAAACCTTACTTCCTTGTCTGGAATCTTAATTAGTTAATTCCATTTCCCTCACTCATTCATCCATTCATTCACTTAATTCTTTAATTCCATTTAAGATCATTAAAGGGAAATTACACTATATGTTAATCACACTGAAACAGGAGAATAAACCAATGTCTTTGTATTTGTAAATGGACACATGATCTTTCACTAGGCACACCACTGGAAAAGTACTGGAAATGCTGGTTAGATTGGGAGTGAGTATGATTACTTCTGTTTATGGAGTATGTAACTATGTGAATGGACATTTGACATTTTTTTTGAAAAATCACAAAATATTTTAGACATTTTATGTCACGTATGGATGGTATAGAGACAATTAAGAGTTAGCTTTAATTTTCCCATCTAAAAATGGGATATTAGTAGATATTTCATCCATTATGGTAAACATAAAATCAATTAGGACATATTAAAGACAGGTCAGTTTATGGTTCAGTTCAATCACTGTATTACTATTACTATCAGTACAAATGAGAACCCATATCTGTCGATATTCTCAATATTTAGCATGATGACTCGTGAGATGCATCCCTTGGAGAGTACTTGAAAAAGAAAAAGGTACATGTGGATCTTCCCATAGGAGACAATTGATGAGGCTGTGACTGGAGGCAAGGAACACAATTAGAAGGCCATATTTTGGCCCAGTAAATAATGGTAGTGTTAAAGAGGAAAACCAACACATCAACTTGTTTATTAGTTGGTAACATAGAAGAGACCTTGCTTATTGATTGGCTACGAGAGGTGGAAGAATGAGGCTGAGACAGGACTTGGCTAAACATCACGCATATATTTCCACAAGACTCAAGAAGGAATGCATGAAGAAATTCATGTTTGGAGGGAAAAATAGAGAGAGGTATGTATAGATATTATCTAGGAAACAGTTGGTAGTCAGGGTTTGGGGTTTAAGGAAATACCACAGTTGGAGAATAAAAGTCATATTTTAAAAAATAAATGATTATTGAAATGCATAGCTAAATTAATAAGATTATCTTTTAAAATAAGATGACCAATGAGAATATTCTTATTGTTGTTTTTTACCTGGAGAGAAAAAAAAATCTGTGTGACTCTTACCTCCAGGTAACCAGCAAAGTACCTGACTGGAAGAAGGGTTGAAGTGTTAAAGTACCAGCTATAGTTCACTCAAGAACGGGTATTAGCACAAAAAGACCAAACAAAAAATAATTTAAAAAAATAAAGCATCCTGACAATCTACCACTACTATACTATTCTGAATGTATCTAATCCAATCTAATAGAAATGGCAACAGATTTGTCATGAACTCAAGAGGTTACCTACATTTGGTTCCAAAACTGTGGGCACATTCTTGTGATATGGAAGACAATACATCTTTGACAGACCCAGACTTGTCAAAGATGATACAAAACAATGAATATATACACATGCAGCAATTATTTGTTCATACTGGCAAGCGTGAAAGTTAAAAATAAAGTACTTCATGATTGCTAGGAAACAGGGATAGTGCTTGAAGATCTTTGCTTTGGAGAAAAGCTATGAAGCCCCACAATACATTATCACAGGTACTAAGAACCAAAAAATGAGGATCAGTTTGCCCGAGTGTTTTTCCTGCATTTGAAATAAAAAAAAAAATAGGCTGCAAGTCAGATAATTGCACTGTTTCTATGACTACTCACCACAGAGTAATCAGACTTAGAGCGGATCTACACCTAACTCTGCATGGTAAAGATATTATTAGCTACTATTTTATCTAACTACTGATTTAAAAATGGAAGTAGCTGGGCACTGGTGGCCCATTCCTTTAATTCTAGCTACTCAGGAGGCTGAGATCTATGGATGTGGTTTGAAACCAACATGAAAAATCCATTAGACTTTTATCTCCAATTAATCACCAAAATGCCAGAAGTGAAACTGCGGCTCAAGTGGTAGTGTTAGCCTTGAAAAGGTAAGGGATAGTGCCCATGCACTGAGTTCAAGCCCCATTACTGACACAAAAAGTGGGAGAGAGTATTTTGTTATCTCTGAGGTACATAGTTTAAGAAATACAGAAAATGGGTTACATTAATCCTATTTAGTTTCATGTGGCCCAGTATGGCTGGAAAGTCCAGTTCTTACCATTTCTGGCCCAAAGCTGTGATGATTTTTCCCCATCACCTATGGTGGTACTTTGTTGAACTGTTAATAAGCGAAGTGCTTAGATATGTCAATTAACAATACTATTTATGTTACTTATTTTAATGTTCTCTACATAAAAAAAATGAACTGCCTGCTGGTAGTAAGAAACAACCCATTCTGCTTTACTCTTCCTGAGAGACATTCAGCATTGGTGAATTTATTGTAACTAAAAATAAAATCCCTGTACAGCTGTGTCAGTATTAATAAAACTAGGTTCTGTCAAGGTTTTAGTTAAACTTGGATATTTTAAGAATAATTTTATGGAAATAATTCTGTATACTTACATCAACAATCAGGAAATCTAGCCAGCACCATGCATTAGTGAAATATGTTTGAAACCCATAAGCTACCCATTTGAGAAGCATTTCCAGAATGAATATATACGTGAAGACCTTGTCCGCATATTCTAGCATGGTTTTGATGGTCTTTCGCTGTTCAATGTATATATCTTCAAAAGCCTGAGAATAAATATAATGTTAATTTATCTTGATGGTTTGACTCCCTTAAATACTTCTAATGTGCTTAACATATATTAACAAAGAAATAATTTGATAAGTATTGACAAGTATCATACAGACATTGAAAAACTGAAAAAAATCTAAAGCCTAAGACTAACTAGGAAAATATTGGCAAGGAAAAGTCAACATCTTTATTTTTACCATTATTTAAAAAGTGATGTAAAGAGGGATTAAAATTACATGAATCAGGTAATGAGTATATTTCCTTTTTACAATGTCTTCTCTTTATTGATGTTAATCCCTAAATTTTACTCCCTCGAGTGTCTATCTCAATTACTACTACAAAGACTTTCAGTGAAATGACATGAATTTAAAAAATAACTAGAGGCTCTAAGGGTAGTATATGCTTATTCCAATATTACTCTCTTTCATTCACTGAATGATCTAGCTTATTTTGAGGGAACATTGATTACACACGAAGAAAGCAAGATACAATTTTCATCCATTAATGTTAACATAATTATTAGGGAAAACTAGATGGCATTTGACAGGGAAGGTAATGTAGCCACACAATGTTTCTGCAAATGGTTGTCTCAGTGAGGAAAAACATCTGCTAGATAAACACCAGATGAAAAATTCCATCTGGCTGTTTCATCTGATTTGTTTCCAACAGAATTTTGCATAGAGTACTCAGTTCTGCAAGACAACAGATATCACTTCTCTTTTGATTCTTAAACTTGGTTTATATTTCTGGAATTTTATTGGAATGAGCTTCTTCACTGGAGCCTGAATCTGCCCAGCATGCGTTTTACTTACCAAAGCACCACTGCTGAGAAGAATCATGAAGACAATGAAAGTCTCAAACCAGTTGTGCTCTACAATGCTGTAGCAGGTTTTCCTAAGATTCCACCATATCTTTCCTTTGCCTTCTTCTGTACTTACTTGACAGAAGGGAAACTTTTTAATACATCCTAAAAGGCAGTGGTTAAATGGAACAAAACAGAAAAAATATATTTTATTTCTAAAAAGGAAAAGCATAAAATTTCTTGCTCCCTCTCCACCCCAACCCCAGTTCAGCATTTTATGGGGTACCTGGCTGTGTCATTCCCTTGTCTCCTCCAACATTTCTCCCACGCAATAAAATATTGTTAGTCTTATACACTTAGAATATAAGAAACTTCTTTACTCATATTTGCTTCAATGTATACATATGTATATATTTCAATAGACATCAGAATTTCTTTGCTGCAAGAAAATCTCAAGATAGGGGCAAACCCTAAATTCTAAATTTCAATTTCCTCCTCTTCAATCATAGAAAACCCCACTGTCTTTTCAGGTAATAGCTGCTGTCAATATTCTCCAGCTAATTTATTTTCAGCCTCAGTGCTTTTCTTAGTCTCGCCATGACTCATCTTGTCAGTCAGTATCTCCTAATTCCTTTGTCTTCTGCCACCTAAGATTTTGCATTATTTTTTTACTTCTCTTTGCTGTTCTGCTTTTACTCTCTGTGCTACCACTCATCAGATTAAATCCAAATATGATGAGTCAATAAATCTTTACTGATTTGTGTACAATTTGCTGGCAGTGTTACTGCAAGAACAACTGTGACTCCCCCTGCCAAAGTTACCTCTCCAAATAGCTCTGGGCATTACACAAAATAATCACATTTGAAATTATAAGAGGTGCGATGCCATTACCATAGCCCCTAGAAATCAAATCACATAATCAGTGATATATTCGGAAGGGATTGCAATTATCAGTGACATGACATTTTAAAGTGACAAATGTATCTTAGGATCTGTATTCTTGCATTCTATAGGGTGAAAGGTTTTTTTTAAGTTCTATTCTCTTATTTTTTTTCCAGGAATAGTTTCTGCTATTGAATAATCTGAAAACATAAATTTTATTTAGAGGAAATGAGAAAAACAAAGATAAGCCTGTCTTCACTGTTTTAAATACTTCCCTCAAAAACATTTGGAAGGACTGATGGGAGATTTTCTCACATCCTATTATTTGATTACCTTCAGTAAAACAAGCTTCTGGCTTAAGGTCTTCCTCAGGTTCAATTTCAGGTTCACCTTCTCTGGGTGGGGCAACATCTACTGTGCTTCCTTCTGATGAGCTGGTCGCATTTAATTTCTGGAAACACAATTCCATTTCCAAGATGTGAATTTTGTTCCCATTTATTCAAATAATTGGGAAATGCTCTCCCACAGTGCAAAATATAATAGTACTTGCATTTGACTTGAGTAGTGATACTGATGATTTTATACTAATAATTTCACATAATTAAATTTCTACTAATCACAACAATGTGACGAGTTACCTCATTCAAGCAAATAAAGGTTAAACAGCAGTTACTATAGATGATTTGAAAGGGTTGATCATACTGATTAATTTGTTTTATCATCTCCATTTATGCATGAATGCCATAGGAAAATAACCTGATAACATTAATATTCTGGCTAACCCAAAAATAGTTTGAGAAGAACTTATTATGTTAACATCTACTCATGATTATATTAATTAAATGCAACAAATCAAGCTATAACTTGCACCTCTTCAGATAGAAATTTTCAGAGGGCACAGAACATTACCGGTTGTTTCTAAGTGCTGTCCATGTTTCTGTAATTTTCAAAAGGGAGAGCAGCACGTTAACATTAGTCACAGTCATTACATTTCAACTTTGAGCTATATTTTTCTCTGGCTTACATAATTTTCTCCTTACTTTACTAGCACAAAGTGATGGATCATTCTTTCTCCCTCTTTGTAACTGCATAAAGGAATCTAATGCTTGCTGAAGAATTCTAACTGCAATGGAAATATCTTCATAAATGACATCACCTAGAATCTGTAGAGGAGGTCTTTTTTATATTCAACATGTGATCAGGCTGCAAATTTTTCTTTTAAACAAATCACTGCGGCATGGTGAAACAGGACACTTTAATGGTACAAGAATAAAGATCTAATAAGTTTCCTAAGATCTGTCAAGAAGATATCTGAATGTGTGATGCTTTGTGAAAAGTGTGCAAAGACATGATGACACACAGCACAAGCAGGCGGTGTAATGCATTCAGGATGAAAGAACAGCTCATGGGCATGTGAATGATTTTGAAGCCCCCATTATGAACATCAGTAGCTCAGTGTGAAAGGCACTCAGCCCTAGCCTCCTGAGTTAACGTCCTATTTTAAAAAGGGCTAATGACAGGTCATATTGGGAGAAATTTAGCTCAAATTTTTCTGATTTATTGAAATCATAATGTCAATGTGAGCTTAATATTTTATAATGTGAACTAAAATTGAAGAGTAATGTCCAGATAATACTTGCCATGGTGTGACTTTGAAAGTGATATTAATCATATCCAAATAAATATATTATGAGAATAATTTCAAGTCAAAATATAATTCCACAGTATAATTCCTTCTACTGTGGAGTTTGCTGAAAAGAAAAGCTAGGTCATCATTGTGTCTGATGGTTCTTAGGCTTGTTAGATAATAGGAATTTTTACGAAATTCCTTTACTTTTTGAAAACCAGAGAAGCACAGACAAATTTTCTCCTAGTATTTTTCTGCTTCTTGCACATAGGGTATATTCATTCTTTTTTTAATAAAGCTTAGAGAAGCAATGACTGGGTATAATCATAACAGCATTTGGAATAATCAAGAAAAATGATTTGGTCTCAGCAGTTTACTCTTCCAATTTCATTGATGATTTATAGGTTGGACACTATGGCTTTTGCTGACAGACAGCAATTATAGACACTTCAAAAATAACACCAGTATGACATGAAAATAGTTTGAGATGCTATTCACAAAGTTCATGATTTATCTTCTTCCTCAGCTAATTCAGGTGCATCAATATTTTCCTGACCATCAATATTATTCTCACCATTTTTTAAGCATAGAACACCTTTTTTCACAGAGTCTCTTTCTTGCATGCTATTTCCAGCAAATTCTATAGTTCATTTAGTTAATTATTCTTGCTCCTTTTGGTAAAATATAGCATATATATGTGCATGTACATATATGTGTGTGTGTTGATGTACACACACATATTTATACATATATAACAAATAAACACACATACTGTATATAAAAAGATCCACATCACCATGTATAAAATGCCACTCAGTAGTTATGCCAGGTTCATGAAGAGTTAAACAGTAAATGTACTTTATATTACTTTTCTAGAGAAAATTATGATAGCTGAACACTTTTATCTCTCATTTCTTATAGTACATAACACTCAGAAATGGCCTTACCAGAAATTATCTACTTGGATTAGAAAATGAATTTTCTTATTAAATAGAAATTATTTTATCAATAATAATTTAGTGTAAAAACATACATTTCCAAATTGTGTCAGATGCCAAACAAGGAAGTATGAGAGAAGAAAGTCATAAGCATTATATGTATAAACTCACAGACTTATATGCTTTTCAGCTTGAAAACTTTAGAAAATATACTTACCCTTCATAAATGGAAATTGTTTAATTTTCACATAATGATTGTCACATATTCTACTACTGGTGTCATATATTTAATTACAATACTTACTTAAAACCAATGATTCACAATACACAGTATAGGAGGCAGAAAGGAAAATGAAAGTTCAATCAACTGTTTACCAAGTATGGATGACAGAATTTTGTTACTAATTTTCTTTAGATTACAAACATTTGTGAATGTCACTAACATGTTTGTGTGTGAATAATCATACTATCCCAGTTAGCTCTGTGATAACACTACATATTTGGATACACTGACTTAGAGAAGGACAGTATTCAATTAGTTCACCTCTGTCTCCCTGGAACTCTGAAGCCAATGTCATTTGAAAACAGAGAAGGGAAAGACCCTACCCCCATGCTGCCCTTCTCTCCAGGAAAAGAATCTTTTCTTTTTTCTTTCTTTCTTTTTTTTTTTGTGTCAGTCGTGGGGCTTGAATGCAGACCTGTGTGCTGACCCTGAGCTCTTTTGCTCAAGCCCAGGGTCCTCTCACTTCGGCTACAATGTCACTTCCGGCTTTGTAGTGGTTAATTGGAGATAAGAGTCTCAGGGACTTTCCTGCCAGGGCTGGCATTGAACCAGATCCTCAGATCTCAGCCTCCTCAGTAGCTAGGATTACAGGAATGAGCCACCAGTACCTTGCTAAGAATCTATTTATATGAAAAATTGTTTCAATGCTATCCAGATTTTTTTTCTGATAATGAGGATAAGCTTTTTAAGCTAAGATTCATAAGCTTTGTAAGCTAAGTCTCTGGGAAACTCCCAAGAGAATTTTCAGAGGATATGTTTCCAATCTCTAAGAACTTCATAAACAAAGAGGAAAAGTGATAGGCAAGTGATCTCTTTGTTAACAAATATTTCATGAGATTCCTTTTTCCCTATGAGGTTAACACAAGGTCAGCTCTCTTCGAGTGCAATTCATTGTTTAACTGCAGCAATCAGAAATGCCACTACACTTTTTTTAGCCAATAGGCCACATTTTTTAAAATCAAAGGGTAGTATTTATATTTTATTATATGATGTTATGTATTATTATATGAACTATGGACATTTCAAAAGTTGTGCTTCTATTCACATTAATGATCTGAAGTTTAAATTGGGTTTCTATCAATTATATCACCTATTCAATACATGGGTTTCAATGCCACAGTCATTGCTTGCATAAAGTTTACTGAAGAGGGTATTATTTTTACCAAAGTATAATGTATGTATATGTTGAAATATCATGGTAGGATTCCTCTGTAAATTAATATACACTAAAGAAAATAAATGACAGGAATGTATTAAAGCTTCAATCAGGACATAGTTAATAGTAGGAAGGAAGAAAATGATGAAAGGTTGAATATAAGGTTGAAGGTTGAAATAAGGTTGAAGTACCTTATAGGCACGCATGAGAATAGAACACTGAATCCTTTGAAATGGTTTTAAGAAGAGAAGATGCTGGACAGTGATAGAGAGGTTGAATTTGATTGGAAGTCTCTTGTATATTCAATATATATTGCTTATGTTCATTACTGTGCTTCTAAGTCACTAAGTTATGCTCCACATAACTATTTAATCTTTTAAAATTCTGTACATCAACATAATAGCAATTTACGTTAATTCTATAAATTAACATTAATTACTTTAGTAGAGGATAGTTTGTGTTATACTTACTAAAGACATAACAAAATTACTCATAAGATTTTAAAGCATATAACTGACTTAAAAGCAAGCAACTGGTGATAGACACAAATGATAACTTACTTTATACTGCCATAGCTGTTACTATATGACATAAAATTTTACAAAAATCAAAGAAACCTGAAATGAAATGTATCATATTAAGGAACTTGATGCCTGTGCTAAATAACCAAACTTACTACTTGTTCTGAACTAGCTAAAAGTAGAAAGAAAAATTTCATATTAAAAAACCACATAGTACAAGTCCAAACTTGCTTGCTTGTACTATTATCTTCCTAACGCCTTCAATATTTCATGGCACTTAAGTTTAGATTTTTCCATCCCTTGTAGAAACAAATTGAGTCTACAGAGGGATGATGGCGTATGCTCTACAAATGCACACTGGAAAGCAGGTTTTAAGATGCAACATTCTCCAGGTCTAATTCAGCCGCAGAAAACATGCCTGGCTGTAGCAGAAGCCTGGCGCAATGCTGTGGAAGCTGCACACTGACCCAAGAACCATGCTCTCAGACACATGGTACTTGAGAAGGTTAACCACAACCACCACTTAGAGGAATGGGTTTCTTCAAATAAGAAATGACAGAATTAGCAACTGAAAAGGCCATGGAACCATTCCCCACACCCATAGCAACATGACCTTATGTATAAATTTCCCCTTGTGACAAATAGTGCTCTTGATTTTTTTTTTTTTACCCAATTAAAGAATGAATTTAACTTCCAGAACTTGAAGAGAATGTTAGCAACTGGCCTACTTCCACTGAAATGCGCTCACATTTCATTTATTTTCAGTCAGCTCTCAAATGTTGGACTCTCACAAATTGCTGTATGATTCAAGAGACAAAATAAAAGATTCAGCCATTACAGATTGCCTTTAAAATCTAGCCATTTCCTCTATAATCTTATTCAGGAGTTTGTCTTACTAGTAGAAGAGGAAAATCTTTTGGTCACACATACGACCAGGGCCTTCGTCTGATGTTTTGGATATACATAGCCATGACTTAGGATATTTCATTTGAATTACCGGCAGCCACATACTGAATCTAGTTGGATGCTTGTCCAGGACAAGAAGAATATAACAAAATAGCTCCTTTTATTTTGTGATCAGTTATTGAGTGATTAAAAATATAAACTGCCACCAGCTGGCTTTTTTCTGACATATGGTTAAATGTACAACACCCGTAGAGCTGCTTTTTTTTTCCTCTAAAAATAGCCTGAATAAGAGCATGATATATGAAACAGAAAGTCATTATATGGAAATTGAAGAGCAGGGCCAAAGAGCGTCAAGAAAGCAAAAGCAAAAGGCCATTTATCTTGAGAAGGGGTACAACAATTTCCATCAGAACCAGACTTAATTGGTTTTATTCAGCAGAAAGCTACTAAGGCACCAACATAGTTCACTGAAGGTTGAAATGTTACAATGGCTATTCACATCCCCATCTGTGATTCTCAGAAGGACATTCTGAAACACTGGCAGAGATTGAGAGCTAACGTCCTTGTCTTGTTGCTCTTCCAAGTCTCAAAACAGCACAGCACCTTTTCTAGAAAGCCTTATGCTCAGGACCTTAGTCAAACATGTACTTTCATAATTTCTACAACAGCTTCAAAAAGGAGGGCATCCTGTGATAAACATGGTGTAAAAGCCAGCTTGCCAGCATCATTTCATTTTATTCTGCTTTATAGAGAAGAGAAATCAGATTTTCTTCCATGACTAATAATGTAGTTTGACAACTACATTAGTGATAAGTGAAAACTGCACAAATCACTAAGGATTGTTTTTTAAATCTGTTTTTAGTTAGCAATTGCATTTCTCAATTGGTTGTATTATATCAGTAATTTTTAATTTTCTCTAAGAAAAAATGCATGTACATATAAATTAAACTTGGAGACAATTTCAATCTCCAATTAGATGTTTGTTTATACCAATAGTCTTGAAATGGCTCAATACATGTGAACTTTATACTTTTGCTTCATAAATTTCCTATACTGGTTGGGATTCCAATAGGGTAGTAGTTCAACAGAAGAAAGTCACTCAAGTGATTAAAATCTTAGTTAATCCACTCAGCTAAAATAGTCTTAGGAGGGATCATTTTCTCCTTATAATAATTAATCCTCAAAATAATAAACATTCCATGTTAGTTTGAGGTAGGACATTTCAGAAGAAATCAATGTATATGAAAGAAATTCCAAATCAAAACTAAATTCACTAGGCTAATCAATGATCAAGATACATTGTTTTCCCTCATCATAGTAGATAGTTCCCTTATTTCAATTACAATGATAATTAATGTTTTTTTAAGTTTTCAGTCACCTGATTTAACTTTCCTAAACTACCAAATATCCAAGATATGTGGTGCCCAAATGCGTATACAGACTGTGGCCCTTCTCCAAAAACTTAGGATCACTCTCCTCTTTTACTAAGCCTCTTCCTTAATCACAAAACAAACATTTTAATCTGGAGCACAAGAATTGTTAGGTTGACAATTGTAGTCATAGATCTGAAAATAATGACCTAAAAGTGACATTGCCATTAGAAAAACAAACTTATGAGGTTCATTCTGGTGATATAGCTTATATATGTATATACATATATATAAGGGCTGAATCATCAACAAAAAGTTGTGGTCTTATTTTAATGAAATTGAAGCAGAAAAATAAAAATTGCATGCTCTTTTAAGTCCTAGACTATACTGAATCTTACACATTTCTATTATGCCTCAAAATAGATAGTATAAATCCTCTAGAGAGCATGCAATTATTGCTTTTTAAAGTCTATGAGATTGAACTGGAAAGCCCATTAGCAGAGCTGAATAAGATGTTGGGACTGCCAGTCTCGCCTGACCATGCTGTGAAGTGTCACACGCTAAGCACAGAGCAGCTGCGCCAGTCTAGCACTTCCTTGCCACGGCAGGGGAAGGAATGTAGCCGAGTAGCATGCAGGCCAGTCAAAAGTCATTGAGAAAGTGATTGTACATGTACAACTTGCTTGGGTAACCTGGGCAAAAGTGGTGGCACGAGTCTCTGGCTGGTTAAAAAACCCCAGAGCTGCATTCTTGATGGCTCCAGCTTGATTTTACCCCTGTGAGAAGTAAGAAGGGTAAGCAGTGAGGGTCATAGTATGATATTGATAGACTGAGCTCGGAATTCAACCATAATTAACGACTGTTAAACCCATTTTTTTCTCCATCTTCCAAATAAAACTGTTAAGAGCTATTGTATAAAGATCTAAACTTATGTAAAGAGCCGAGGAAATTATGACTTCAACTTTAAAAATGCAAAATCAGACAAAACTCTATATTTGTTTCTCACAAGATTAATAATATATCTCTAAGTTTATCTAAGATAAAAAAAAATCCCCGCCTTCAACTGCCTTACAGTTTCTTCATGCATAAGCTTTATATTTACTTTTATGCCAGCCTATTTGCAGGAGTGATCTATATCTATACAGATACAATGCACATACATTTATGTAATATTGTATACCATATGTTGAATTACAGCAATCCACATTTTAATCTCTTAAAAACGTTCAAGGGTCAAGTGTCTTTGGCTGTACTTGTTAGCCATTTGTTATTATTGAAAAAAAAGGAAACAATAGAGTAGCTGGAGTTTTCAAATACTATCTAAATTGATTATTAATTTATCATTGCCTCTTAAGACAGAAAATTTATGTAATTTGGGGGCAATTTTGCTTTTCAGTGAAAAATGTACAACCCAGTTGGGTTTAGCCCATATGACCGATTGCTCACTTTGTCAGGAAGGACTAAAGACATCCTGTGCTCCTCAAAGCATTGCTCGATGTTCTGCTGCTCTCGTGGTAAAACACACACACACACACACACACACACACACAAACTAAGAAGCATGGACTAAAACATTGCTTCACAATGTGTGTGTGTGTGTGTGTGTCTGACTATATATGAACTTAAAAAAAAAGAATAACCCAGCTGAAGTAAGTATGTATCTGAAATAGGACTCATATTCAAAGTTAGTACTTCGGGAAAATTTCAGATCAAACTATATTTACCTACAATTTATGTAAATCCACCTGATAGAACATGCCATTTTTTGCTTTTACTCCTTAAAACTCTACTTTCTGTGAATCTAAATGTGAATTGTCCTGTTACATCTGGGGTTTGTTAGGCACTAACTTAAATAGATTATCAATATAAAATATATGGTTCAATTTAATAGTTAGTGGGCAATATCATTTGAATTTTTAAACCAGTTTTGTCAAAATACTTTCACTTTGATGATTTTCCTCTAGTAAATCTTTGTATTTTAAGCAATCTTACTACATTCTGTAATCACATTTCATGTATACAAAATTAGCTTAATATATAATAGATTGGTTCTACAAATCACTCAAAAAAGACATTTTTTTAGCTCACCAATATTTTCAAAGTCTTGATAATAGATCAAGAAATTGTATCTTAATATTTCACATTTGTGATGTGTCAGCTATTAAAAGGAAATGATTGGGGACCTTTTGAAGTTAACTGACGTATTTTAGAAACTGCTTGGAAGAAGGAAATGAAGACGTTTACTATCCACGAAGACCATGTCATAGACCTTGGTATTCATTAACTATAAAATGTACAACATCAAGTTTGTTTTCAACTCTGATTTCCCATCCAGGCCTCAGTTCTCTGTTCTATTGCTTCTTCAGCACAGTCACGCCTTGGTATCTGTGGTGGACTCATTCCCCAGCCCCTATAAATACCCACATCAGCAGGTGCGCTGGTACCTGAAAACTGCCCTCGTATTTGTGTATAACCAAAACATAACTCATGATACCTGAAATCATCTCTAGATCATTTATGGTAACTAATACAAAAATTAGTACAATGAAATGCTATGTCAATAGTTGTTATATTGCATTTTAGGGAACAAAAAGAAGAAAATTCTGTACATGTTAAGCATAGATGTGTTTTTACATAATAGCTTTTGTCCCTGGTTGATTTACTGCCTAGATGTTGAATATATGGATATAGAGTCAGTCATGTACCTCAATAAAATAAATCTGGTAATCTTTATGAAATCTAGTTCAAATAAATCTGGTAAGCTTTATGAAAGGATCATTTCAAACAGTGATGTATTTTCATTTTTTCCAATGTCTGATATTTTAGGTTTGTTAAATTGTCAGTTAGTCTCAGTTGCTTTTTTACCCTAGCTCAGACTTTATCATCTCATTGCTATCAAATGTTTTTGTTACATTCCCCAAAGTATCTTTCAATCTAGGCTGTTTTGCCCTTGGATATCGAATGATTATTTCATATAATACATTCTTGTTGGCTTCCTGTGTTTCAAGAGAAAAAAACTTCTAAAAAACTGACTATGCTGTTAATTCTACACTCTAACTTACTTGAACATTTGCCATCTGACATACCCAACCCTCTCAAATGTATTTTCTACTATATTCTCCACTTTAATACTAGGCCTCACTCTCCTCTCTGACTTTTATTTTCTAGATTTCTGCTTTCTGTTCATCTACATTTGACTCAGACTTTGACACCTACTTTAATTTTATCTCTCCTGTTTATAATTTTAGACGCAGGATTAAGCATTTAGATAGATTTTTAGGGATTCTGCAAAGTGTGTTAGTTAAATATGTGGAGATTTCCCTGGAGTAGATTTGTGTGTTAACATTCTTCATTAACTCTTCCTTACCCTGAGAATATAGTAGACTGCCAAATTAATAATAAACATTATTAGCTTGCTAATTAATTGGTGTTTCATCTCAAATCTTTGTGAGGTGATGGAAAAATAAAGTTAGTTTTGAAACCTTAGAATGAGCCAGATAACATAGCAGTGAACGTGCTAAGCATACTTCAAGTATAATTCAAAGAAAGAGTACTACTACTTCATTTTTAGAAACATTTTTCAAAGTATTTTAATATTTAGTATCATGACACATCTCATCAACTCTGAAATATGTGGGAAATCAGACAACTATGAGTTGTAATGTCAGCTACTTATTATAGGAATTTCAGACCAATTTTGTTTGTACACATATTTTAAAAGGGAAACTTCCAAATTGTTCTCACAAAATCAGACAGTATTGGTCTGAGGCACATGGTGTCTGCATTATACCCTCAAGCTAAAACATGTCTTTCCTGACTCCATCTGTTGTAATTCTGTAATTCTGTAAATCTGAAGTAATTCTGATTGGTGTACTAGAAATCCAAAATAATAGCCAAAGGTTTTAATCTTTTTACCACAAAACAGAATTGAATTACTACCATTTTGCTATCCTAGAAGTCTTAATACAGTATCAACAACTTCCCCTCTTCCTTTCCTCTCTCTTTCCCTCCTTGCCTCTTTCCATTCACCCCTTCTCTCCCTCCACCACTCTCTTTCTCCCTTCCATCAACAATGAAGAATACTATCATAATAGCAGGTTTTCCATCTATTACCCAACTCTAATCCTGAAGTACAGTTTTTTTAAGAATATCTTAGTATTTTTTAGTTAATCTGGAAGACTTTATAGATTTATCAATTCCTGATGGGATGGAATTAACTCAGTACCACTTTCATTTTCCCAATAATTTTAATGCTTCTATAAATAACTCATCACACACATGAATAAAACTTGCAGAGATGAACAGAGATTATACAAAACTTCCACATTTAAAGTAAAAGTCTAATATGGACAATAAGGAGATAAACCCAGCACAATTATCAACAAAACAGACTACTGATTTGTCTAAAGAGCATAATATAATGCGGCATAGAATGTATTAACTAGTTTCTCTTTTTTTATACAAGGTCACATTTGAAATTGGCCCTCAAATTCTCAAGAAGACAAGCTTACTAATTTTTCACAAGCGTGATTCACTATAAGAAGCTGAATATTTATATATAGAGTACCCATAATTTCTCATAATTTCCCAACATTACCCTATGACTTCACTATTACTGATATTTCAGTGCCAGGGATTGAAATAGTCCCTAGCATATGATATTCTACCATTAGAGCTAAGTTCTCAACATAATATTGCTTTTTAATAATGCACATTAACATCAGGAATAACCACAGTGTGTGTGTATCATAGGAAATGCAAACTTAAAAGCATCCTTACCTCTTTGCTTTCTTCTAGTTCTGACTCACTGCTGAACTCCTCAGTATTTAAATTTTCGAAGTCAGACTCCCCAACAGCAATTGGCACTGTTACGGTGAGGCTAGGGTTGTTTATGAATGACATGTAATCATTTTCATCATTTACATATTTTTCCACACTACTTCCAGTACCTACACCACTGGTTGTTCCATTTCCATCTTTAAGGTAATTCAGTTCTTTGCTGATTTCAATTCCAGTGTTGTTGGACAAGCACCTCTCCATTTTGTTGTCCTTATGGATTTCTATAACTTTGGGCTTTCTAAAAAAAGCTTTGCGAAAACACTCCCATATTTTATTTTTTACATAATCAATTCCCTTTTGCATCCTTCCCACAGCAATCTGGAGATTGTTCATTTCATTATCATCATCAGTAGCAGCAAGGTTGTCAGAGCTAAATGAGCTCAACAATAAGGCCAGAAAGAGGTTCAGAACCTAGAAGAATAAGAAAGGGAAAAGAAAGGAAAGGAAAAAAAAGTTCTGTGTTAATATTAAATTATACATAAAAATTTTTAAAGATTTTAACAAATTCTTCTTGAATGCTTATTATATTTCAGCCTCTGTTGAAATTACATGCTATTCAAAGACTCTGATCAATTTTACCTTGTAGAAAGGCAAATGATAAGCCAGGCACCTCTATTTCCCCACTGAGAAGAAAAACAGAAAAGCGGATCTCCTGAGACTTAGTGTCTCTACTTAGGCTTATAGTGAAAAAAAAAACCTACTTTTATGCTTTGGAGATTTTGGGGTTTTTTTTGTCGGTCGTGGGGCTTGAACTCTGGGCTTGGGCCCTGTCCTTCAGCTCTTCAGCTCAAGGTGAGCTCAAGGTGAGCTCAAGGTGTTCTTCAAAGAGAACAAAAGGTTTTTTACATCTTAATCATTTTACTTTATTAGCTTAATTTGTCTACCTTCATTTGTATAAGTAATATTTTATTTAATAACTTGATATATATAAAAACAATATTCTTCTTTAGCAAGCATTTTTGTTCATTTTCCTCATGTAGTTGTACATAAGAATTGCCATTTAACAAAGCACTTTATCAATACTTGACCAGTGTCACCCATATCGACATTCTCACCCAGACCCTTACTTTACTTTTTTGTTTTTTTAGTATATACATTGAATTCTTAACAGCATTCTTCCTTCTCTTGTTTCATCTACCCTTACAAACACTATTCTTGAAATACAAATTCTGTTGGTCCAATGGCCGCAACACATAGTAGCAGAAACTTCCAAATGAAATTTATATAAGGTTTAAAACATTTCCTATCAACTACTTTTTGAAGTGTATTTGTTCAAGGAGCTCAACAGATAGAGAAAACTCAATAATTATTCTGATGTTTAGGCTAGACCTGTGTCATGTAAATACTAATTCTCCATACCATTGTGATACAGAGGAGAAAATTAATTAACTAAAAACAATGGTAATGCACAAATAATTCACAATTTCTTGTAAAATAGAATTTATTTATGAAAATATTTAACTTGAAATGTAATTATTGAGTTTCTGTATGTTATACTGTAGAAAGAAAGAAGAAACTCCACTTGCTCCTTTATACATTGAATTTCTTTCAGACTCTATAACTTTTTATTCTATTATTTTGAGAAAAATGATAGGTTAAATGGGATGTTCTTTGAAATTTACCCTTCAAAGGAATTGCATAAAAATTTTTGCCCACACATGACTAAAAAGTGTGATTATAAAAACACATACCTACATAAACTGTTTTTATATTAATGCCTTTGAGTCATGGTAAAAATCAGTATTTTTAAAAATCTTGCCTGTCCCTGATCTATTTTGCTCAAGACTAGTGCTCTATCATTTAAGCCACAGCTCCACTTCTGGCCATTGTGGTAATTACTCAGAAATAAGGGTTTCATGGACTTTCTTTAAACCATGATCCTCAGATTTCAGTCACTTTAGTAGAATTGCAGGTATGAGCCACCTGTGCCTGGCTTTGTATCATGCTTAATTATTTGAATATTTATAACCTTGAAGCTGGAAGTGGTGCTGTGGCTCAAGTGGTAGAGCACTAGCCTTGAGCTGAAGAGCTCAGGAACAGTGCCTAAACTTAGAGTTGAAGCTCATGAACATATACACAAAAAGTGGGGGGGGGAAGCATAATTATAACCTGAAGCTCAAATATAATAATCTATTTTATTATAATTTATCTTCAAACTTTGGTGGTATGAAACCTATATTTCTCAGTAAGCAAATACTATGAACATGTAAAAAGCAGTAAGTTCAGTGTGAAATAGTTCTCCTTAGGATTAACAGAGAATTTCTTATCAGAATAATATTAGAATAAGAATGTCTTGATAAAGAATGTTTTAATCATCATCTAAGAAAAAAATCAAAGAAATAACAAATTTATGATTCTGAAATTTTCATCAGGAGTTTACATAATCCTCCATCCACCACACTTATTCCAGGGTCACTGATAGGAATCCTGAGCCTCAGAGAAATTGAGTAACTTGCTCATGGTCATGCAGTGGGTGGGATTTGAGTCTAAGTCATTTACCAGATAACCTAAGGTTGTACCCCTGAGGCCACGTTATTACCTATCATCTAGTCTAGTCCTTATTTATGAACATTCACAACTCATACCTACCACGAGGTTTCCAATCACCATGACCAACATGAAAACAATAAGGCACATGGTCTGGCCAGCCACCTCCATGCAGTCCCACATGGTTTCTATCCACTCTCCACACAGCACGCGGAACACGATGAGGAAGGAGTGGAAGAAGTCGTTCATGTGCCAGCGAGGCAGCGCACAATCATCGGAAATCTTGCAGACGCATTCTTTGTAGCTCTTACCGAAGAGCTGCATGCCGACCACAGCAAAGATGAAGACGATGATGGCCAACACCAAGGTGAGGTTTCCCAGCGCCCCCACGGAGTTGCCGATGATCTTTATTAGCATGTTCAGTGTGGGCCACGATTTTGCCAACTTGAACACCCGGAGCTATAATACAATGAAAAGATACTCTCAATGACAATCACAATATTACATATTCATAATGATATCATTAAAGGAACTATAGTAGTGATATGGATACACATTTCAATTTTAATGTTATGACAGTAAGCGATAGGGTGTAAACAGTGAATGCAGGCAAATACCAGTCTGAATGATCGCAGTACAGACAATCCCTCCACATTTGACAAACCAAGTTCCATTAAACTCAGGCTGACAATAATCCCATCAAAGATATTCCAGCCCTCTTGGAAATAATAATAGGGGTCCATGGCAATGATCTTGAGGACCATTTCTGCTGTGAAGATCCCAGTGAAGACCTGAAGGAAAACAGAGACCAGCGGCACTTCAGTGGCACTGGAAACCTTAAAAGCTGACCGAATCGATAGAGACAATATATAAAGAAGATCACCAAACCTAGTGAAAACAAAGCTGAGTTCTAAATTTAACAAATACAACTCAAGTAGTATTGTGTGAAGTGGATTTGTCTTATTTAAGAAATCAGCTGGACAAACTTCTCTGAAGAAGAAAGAAGGATGGCCAATAGACACATGAAGAAATGCTCAACCTCCCTAGCCATAAAAGAAATGCAAATCAAAACAACATTGAGATACCACCTCACCCCAGTTAGAATGGCAAAAATCAAGAGCTCTAATAACAACAGATGGACAGAAGGGAACCTTACTTCATTGTTGGTGGGAGTGTAAACTTGTTCAACCACTTTGGAAAGTAGTATGGAGGTTCCTCAAAAGACTCTACATAGAGCTCCCCTATGTCCCAGCAATCCCACTTTTGGGCATTTACCCAAATGTTTACAAACAAGACCACACTAAAGCTACCAGCACAACTATGTTTATTGCAGCATTATTTACTATAGCTAAGATATGGAAACAACCCAGATGACTCTCAGTAGATGAATGGATCAAGAAAATGTGGTATATATACACAATGGAATTCTATGCCTCCATCAGAAAGAATGGCATTGCCCCATTTGTTAGGAAATGGAAAGACTTGGAAAAAATTATATTAAGTGAAGTAAGCCAAGCCCAAAGAAACTTAAGTCCCATGGTTTCCCTTATTTGCAATATCTAGTATATGTATGAGTCAAGCAGAAAAGGTCAGATAAGGTGATGTTAGGAAAATGAACCCTAAGATATGTATTCAAATGTTTTTTTTTCTTTCATGCATTTGTTTCTAGCACATTTATAAGATTATTTCTTTGTTGTTTTGTATGTCCCTCCCCCACAGTATAACCCCTGCTTTCACTGTATTTGATGTCAGTATAATTTGTGGAGGAGAAGGGGAAAAACAAGTCGTTTAAATAAGGATACAGGTGGACCTGTTGCAACAATGAGAAGTACAAGTTGTCATATCAAAAACGAACTTTACAACTTTGGTGGGGGGGGGATGATTGGGGGAGTAAGGGGGATGCTGGGAAGGGATGGGAAAGGTAAACAGAGGAGGAGGCTACAATGCTTGATAAGAAATGTACTCATTATCTTGCCCATGTAATTGTAACCCCTCTGTACAGTTATTTCACAATTTAAAAAAAGAAATGTACTCATTATCTTGCCCATGTAATTGTAATCTCTCTGTATTTTCAAAATAAAAAATAAATTAAAAATTAAAAAACAAAGAAATCAGCTGGAGGGGCTAGGAAGGTGCCTCAGTGGTAGAGCGCTTGCCTTGCATGCCTGAGGCCCTGGGTCCGATTCCTCAGCACCACATAAGAAAAAAGCCAGAAGTGGTGTTGTGGCTCAAGTGGTAGAGCGCTAGCCTTGAGCTGAAGAGCTGAGGGACAGCGCCCAGGCCCAGAGTTCAAATCCCACGACTGGACTCAAAAAAAAAGAAAGAAAGAAATCAGCTGGATTTCCAGGAAAAACAAAAACAAAAACCTTCCACCATTCACAAATTAAATCTGATACTGAATAGTAGCTACTGAATTACTGGCCCCTTGATAGAGAAGGCTTCTCTAAGCAAGTCTATTTCAGAGGTCATATTACAAATCCATCTATTTGGAGGTGTTACTACACATTACTTTAAAAAAAACAGTAAAAATAAACACTCAGTTCTAGATTTTGTGTTTTCTTTGGTTATGGGACAGCAATTTTGTGTCTATAATTTTATAAACATTGCTGAAACAACATTGTGTTTGCAACAAATGTTTCCTAACAATAATCTTTGGATGTGCCATGCCTCAGAATTAAGGTTAATGGATTAATAGGACAAAGAACTGCAGAGCTAATTGAAGCCAGCAGGAGAACATTCTCAGTATGCACATACCCATAATTAAGATAAATGAATTATTTGAGTTGCTAGATAAAATGTGTATTTGACAATAGAAAGAAAAACACAATGAAACAAAGTCAACATCCAGTCTGTACAACTAAAAACTGTAGGCAAAGAGATGGGTGGTTATAAAGAGTTACAAAGTTACTCTTTCAAAAAGTCTTCTAAAGTAATCACTTGGTAGGTAGACTCTATAGTTATCTATCGGAAAAAAACCCTGCATTTTGTGATGGTAATATCAAGCATATTACTGATTAAAATAAACCAGCCTTTACCTTGAAGGAACTCTCAAAACACAGTACTGAAACTAGTTGGTGTCCTGAACCATCACATTAATCAAAGAAATCTTAACTCATTCTTGTAATAGTTTAAAAAAATGGTGAACATCTCATTTTTCTAATCACAAAAAGAGCTAAAAGAAAATATTAAGTTCGGTAGTGTCATATTTCATGCAAATTGAAATAAAACTTATTTTGAGCAAGCTACATTGAAAATTGTGCTTTTATTTTATAGAATAGTTCACCCTGGGACTTTCTTTCCAAATAGAATTTTCCTGGTGAATTTAAAATAAGTTCTAACATAAAAATTTGATATCTTATATAAAACTTTCAGAAGTAGCTATTATTTGAAACAGGCACCCTGAAGACAGAAGTACATTAAAGAGAGCTAGAAATTCTCTAGATAAATGACCTTCAAATATCTCTTCCTACAGAAAATCATAGGATGATTTTTAAGGCCCTCTGAAATGATTACATCTCTTGCACTGAACAAAATATAATATCCTCAATTCATATTTTCATCCAAAAATGTAATCCCAAAGTCATATATGGTAGTATATGCCTATAATCCCACCACTTGGGAGGCTGAGTGTAGGAACATTGGAAGGTTGAAGCCAATCCAGTCTTTCTGGAGAATTCCAGAATAGTCTGGGCTCCACAGGGAGATCATCTCAAAAGAAAAGAAAGCCAAACATAATACGACCATGAAAACTTGCTTTAAAATGATTATTTTAATAAATTTCAATTAGAATTTTGAATTCAAAATTACAGCTTTCTTTAATATTTTCATTTTGGGGTTGTTTTTGGAACATTTTAGTGCAGGGTTGTTACTATCAGGTTATTTGAAGAGGTTTTGTATGAAGAGGTTTTCTAACCTATTTTTATTGATGGGCTCTTTCCACCTTACAGAAACCCTAAAGTGGGACTATGGGTTTTGAAATGGCTAAAATCTAAGCCCCCAAGCTACCATCTAAACACAACCCCTCAGAGAAACTCAGTAAAGCTTCTGTATCTCTAAACATTCAAATGTAATAAATCCAATCAGCCAGAAAGTTTATGTAATTTTTATGTTTTGCAGCAACAGGATGCAAAATGGGGTATATCAACTAAATCAGGACTGATTTCCATACTCTTTTGTATTCTTTTACTATCATTCTTTTTTGTTTTTGTTTTTTTTTGTCCATGGTGGGGCCTGAACTCTGGGCCTGGGCGCTGTCCCTCAGCTCTTCAGCTCAAGGCTAGTGCTCTACTACTTTGAGCCATATCGCCACTTCCAGCGTTTTCTGCTTATGTGGTACTGAGGAGTCGAATCCAGGGCCTCATGCATGCAAGGCAAACACTCTAACACTGAGGCACTTTCCCGGTCTGATTATCATTCTTAATTAAACTAACACCTTTACATCATCACCTCCATGTCAGTATGGGATCATTTGAGATGTAGTAAATTAGTCCATAGAAACTCAACTTTATTTTCATGAGCAAACTAATCTCCCCACAACTATAACTGAAATCACCTTTGTTATAAAATATAGCTCACAGATAGCAAAGTATTCATAATCTAAGAAACAGTTTCTATGTAGTCTCTCTCAACCTTTATATGTAAAATATTATATATATATATATTATAAAATTATGGGAATCAACCAATATATTATATTCGAAGTTACTTCATAGGAAGTGTCTATATATGTGTGTGTGTGTGTATGTGTGTATGTGTGTATGTGTGTGTGTGTGAGCACATATGCACACGTGAGTGTGTATAATTGTACTGGGGTTAAAACTCAGAGCCTAAGTGCTGTCTCTCAACTTTTTTCACTGAAGCTCTCCCCCTTAAGCCACATCTCCATTTCCAGCTTTTTGGTGGTTTTTTGGAGACAAGAGTTTCATGGGTTTTCCTGCCAAGGCTGGTCTCAAACCACAATCTTCATCTCTCAGTCTCCTGGGTAACTAGGATTTTAAGCATAAGCCACAAGTACTCTGCTATGCAATGCCTCATTGGTAGGAGCTGTTATTATTGATTATAATAAGGATGTTTCATCCAATATAGACAGTTACATTCAGTTAGAAATAACTCAAGTCCATTTTTGTCATCTATGCTCACCCTTGTTTTCCCAGCACTAACATGAATTTTACTGCTGAGCATACTATAATAATCTACTATTCATCAATTTCTCTTCAAAATTTCCTATCTCACTATATTGGTTAAGATGAAAACCACCATAGAATTGGAAGGGGAATGAAAAGTCACCTACTCCATTGTACACAATCTCTGTGTGCTTTGAAAATAGGCCCAACAATCCAAGTGATGTTCAGGACCCACAAACTTTTAGCTTGAATTATTCCCTAAGACCCAGACTGGATGCTTTCATCTAGTGCTTTTCCATTTAATCATCTTTAAGCCAATCTCTTTTATCTTGTGCTTCCATACTCAAAAGATGTGGATGTCTATAAGACCCCAATTTCCTGCTTTCCACTGGTAAATTTCCAAAATTTCCCCAACTGTCCAATATCCTGGGGAAAACACAAGAGCCAGAGCAGAAATATTTTCCATCAATATTTCAAAAGAAAGGGCTAAGAGGTTAATAGCATATATGCAAGAGGAAGGAAGCTGTTTAATGAGCACATGCTAGATGCCAGGCTCAATGCTATGTGTTTTCACACTACCTCACATGACCTTCGCAACAACTCACACAGATGGGTAGGTATTACTGCACCCATTTCAATAACAGAAAACAAACACTTGTGCTGATTGTGGTACTTTTCCAAAGTCTATATTATTAGTAAGCATTGGCAACTATGAGCTAATCCAGTTTCAGCTGACTCCAAAGCCTGTGTCCTTTTGCAAAACATGCTACCTAAAGAAGCCCTTTGGAGATTGAAAACAACCAGTGGGTGACTCATTGAATGAGCATATTACAAAAAATGTGGAAGATACAAAAAGAAATGCGATATAACCTCTGACATTGAGAAATTTATAACAGATTTGAAAACCAAAAATCATAACTTAAGAATATTTTTAATGCTAATCATGTTTTTAAGTTCTTAAGAGTTAAGAAAAGGTGCTGAATGTGGACTGTCAGGTTAGAAAAGAAGGGAATGAAGTTGGACCTTAAGGAATATGAATTATTGACATGAGTTGAATAAAAAGACTTCAAATCTGAGGGTAGAGAACAATGGAAAGCAAATATATTCCAATATTAAATATATAAACTGTTGTGTGGTATTTATGTTATATGGTGACTAATCTATTGGGGTTGATGGTGGCTATTTAAGAAAAATGAGATAAAAGCACTGAAAATATTATTGTAATAGTGCCTTTAGGTTTAAAAAACACTTTATAAGAAGAAATAAGGAGCCTTCATATCAAGTTGATAAAAGAAAGAACCAGTTATAAAGACTGTAATATTGCTATCATTAGGGCTAGTAGGCCACTATTAATGGTGAAATAAAATAAAGTAAAATTGAGGGCAATAATAGTTGAACTCAACTGTGGGAAAGATAATTTTTCATCTGTGTACATGAGGTGCTTAAAGCAGTCCTTGGGCAGTGATCTGTAACAGTTGGAGTTACAGAACTGGAACACAATTTGCACTAGTACTGTTCATAATCCCAGGAGTCACTAAAAGTATAAAAACACCAAGTAAAAACCACTTTAATAGGCATTAAAAAGTCCAATGAAGAAAGAAAGCAAGAAAGCAAGGAAAGAAGAAGGAAGGGAGGGAGGAAGGAAGACAAGGAAAGATGAGGGAAAGGAAAGGAAGGGAAAAGGAGGGGTGAAAGGGAGATGAGAGAAAGCAAGGAATATCAAAGGTATTATACAAAGGACATGTTAGTTGCTTTCCTGAATTAAATAGCACAGAGAAGCTAAGGTCCACCATCATAGTACACATTCATGCCCAGCACTCCTTTCCTTCCTTCTATTAGGAACTCTTTCTCTTCTAGCAAGACTGCTGAGTTTTCACGAGATCCTACATCCTGCACCAAGGTTATTTAAGACAAAGGAGGGCATCTACCTAAGCCAAACAATCCTATAGAGAGTGTCTTTGAACTGGAACTCAAAAAGAGATCTAAGCCTTTTGCTAGTGGGCAGGTTGTAAGATGGAAAAAGTCTGTGAGCTATGCATGTGAACATACTTGCTGGTGACCATATCTGAACCTTAAAACACAGGGCTTTTTCTTCAGCAAAACTGATACTATCACCTAGGTAATGCCTAATTAAAAGTGTTCAATCCCTTCATAATTCTAACATTCACAGGAAAGAATTCTAAATTACATGGCAGAAATTACAATGAATTATTACACTGTCCCACATATTTTATTTGTTTTATTTTTAGATTAGACACTAAGAATATAATGAAGCAAAATAAATAATATTGTGGTTATTTATAAGTATATAATATATTTATAAGATATTAAATAGGTTCTAAACCCAATGTGTTCAATTATACACATAGAAAACTTTTATGAGGAAGAGATAGGAGGCATTTGAAGGTTAAAACTAAAAGAAACCTAATCTAGCAAACAGGTTATAGACAATATACAAACAATCACAGATCCAAGTTCACCAAATTTGAAACAAAATCATGGTTGACATACAAATATCTTTCTTTTTTTACCAACTATTTCTTGTATGGCAATCATGAAGAGCATTTTAGTGGTATATGGTAATTCAATTTTAAATGATTAGGCTTTTTAATTTTCACAAAAATCATTATTTGGGACATTTCTTCAGTGAATGTAATTTGTTTGTAGAAAAATAACAAAAAAAAGTCCCAAGTTTGTGGAACCAGGATCTCATGTTTACTTTGGATCTGCATTAATTACCAGGAAGAAATCCTACAAAGACTTTTCAGGAGTTTATACCTATAAGACTCAATGATTAAAGCCGGGCACTGGTGGCTCACGCCTGTAATCCTAGCTACTCAGGAGGCTGAGATCTGAGGATCGCGGTTCAAAGCCAGCCCGGGCAGGAGAGACCGTGAGACTCCTATCTCCAATAAACCACCAGAAAACCGGAAGTGGCGCTGTAGCTCAAGTGGTAGAGCCCTCGCCTTGAGCTGAAGAGCTGAGGGACAGCGCCCAGGCCCAGAGTTCAAGCCCCACGACCGACAAAAAAAAAAAAAAAAAAGACTCAATGATTAATCAGTACAGACATTGGCCTGAACAATCAGCATTGATATTGTATAAATTTTAGATTACTTCTGGAGATATCCTATGACTGCATCATTTTGAGATTTAACAGCAGAGATGGTATACTCCTTTAATCTTTCTCTATCCTGCCAAGGAAAATAAGTAGACTTCAAATGAACTTACCAGGTTTCCTACAGTCAACACACTGCTGAATTGGTCAGTCATGGGGTAGTGTTCCATGGCCATAAAGAGGGTATTTAAGACAATGCAAATAGTGATGGCAAGATCAACAAATGGATCCATTACAATTAAATTCACAAGATGCTTTACTTTTAACCATGCGTCACAGCAATCCCAGATCAAGAAGACATTGGCAAATCTGTACCAGCATGGTGGGCATTTCTGTCTAGATTCTTCAAGTTCTGCAGGAACAATAACAATAATAAGTAAGAGCAAAATGCATCATTGTTGTTAGTAGATGACATGTTGTTTAATGAAAGCAATGCTTACACACAGTAGAGAAAAATATATTAGTTTAGCACACAAGAGAAGATAATTCCATTAAGTATTTCCAATAAAATACCCATTAAAGGCCAGACCTGGAAGTGCATGTCTTTAATCCCAACTATAATCATGAGGCAGAGATTAGGTGGATAATGGTTTGAGGCCAGCCTGGGAAAAATGTGTGAAACCCTGTGGAAAATAACTACAAAGCACAAATATCTAGGGGTTTGTATTAATTGATACAGTGCTTGCCCAGCAAATATAAGGTTTTGAGTTCAAATCCCAGGAAATGTGTAAATAGATATAAGTGCTCATGAAAAATTATACATCTAGACTTTCTTTCTCTTTAAAATTAAAAAATAAGTATCTTGAATTTAATATTCTCCTTATAAAATAATTAATGAACAGGTAATATTATATTAGCATGAAAATGAAATCCTTAAATAAGCTATATATCAATGTTAAATTTAACAAATAATGATTTAAATGAAGTTTTAAAGAAAAACCTTTTAAAGAACACTGTCTAAAGCTATGAGCTTCATTAATGTTTGTGTCCACTTCCTGCTTTATTTATTTATTCATTTATTGTCAATCCTGTGACTTGAATTTGGGGTGTGGGCACTGTTCCTGAGCCTCTTCATGCTCAAGGCTAGTGCTCTACCACCTGAGCCACAGTGCAACGTCTAGCTTTTTCTGGAGAGAAGAGTCTCTGGGACTTTTCTGCCCAGGCTAGCTTTGTACCATGATCCTCAGATCTCAGCCTTCTGAGTAGCTAGGATTACAGGCCTGAGCTACCAGCACCTGGCCTATGTTCTTCTATTTAATGTAGATTTAGCCTCAGATTTATACCTGTAAAATTACTCCTGCCACTTGGAATCCTAGCCTTATATATACATAGACAAATGACTAATAATTTTATTCATACCAATCTCCCAATCCTGGCAACAGTTCCCTGTACATTTTCCTATCTAAACTTAGAAGTGTTCACTCTATAAAAGGCCTATATAACAACAAAATAGATTTTCACTGTCATAATGTTGAGTGGTGAAATATACCCCTATAAACAATATAAAAATCCTGGTTGAAAGAAAGAAATTCGCTAGTCAGGTGCTGATGGCTCATGCCTGCAATCCTAGCTACTCAGGAGGCTGAGATCTGGGGATCACGGTTCAAAGCCAGCCCAAGCAGGAAAGTCCTTCAATTAAGTACCAAAAAAGCTGGAAATGATACCATGGCTCAAAGAGGTAGAACAACAGCCTTGAGCACAAAAGTTCAAGAATAGTGGCCAGGCTCTGAATTCAAGCCCCAAGACTGACACAAAAATAAATAAATAGGCCAACACTAGTTTTTGCAATTAATGTGATAATAATTCACTCCAGTTACCACCTATATATTCTTATAATATAGCTCTGACTTTGAAGAGTAGTCCTCAACAGTCTACAAAGACAAAGAATAGTTCCACATGGGATGAAGTCAGCCAAAGGAACTCTCTCATGACCTACGTCTTACCCTCCATTGTGTTGGTCAGGATGCTGGCTATGCTCATAGCTCTTTGCCTTCCAGAAGAATCCTCCAGCATTTCCATTGAAATTTGGTAAGAACTTAGCCTTCTCTTTCTGACTTCTGTTTCAGTGGTAGTACCCTGCAAACCAAAATACTGATGGCTCAAACCACCCTTTCCAATGGATGAAACAAGACCACATAGTATTTCTTTGGAAGATCATGCTACATGCATTTTTTCAAGTAATAATTTTCTAGTAATAATAAAATATTAAATTTATTGTTATAGTATATGACCACTTTAAAAATAATATATGATAGCATCTGATGAGAATTCATTGATTAGATGCAATTGTATAATGTAATTATGTTACAGAATTTTTAAAATTAAAATTTTCAGGGAAAAGTGTATAAGCATGCTAAAATGAATTATTATTTCCTTTGAAAACAAATAATGTTTTCAGTTGTTTTAATAGTAACTACACCAAAGTCCTCTTACAAAATAAATAATAAATACTATGATTAGTCTCAAGGCTTAATTTTTTGAAGCATGTTAACAATTTTGATATATGGGCCGTATTTTCCATGCACAAACACAGATGTACAATGAAATGTGTGTGCTTTCCTGAGATTTTTCCAAGTTCTCTCTGTGCCATCTTACAGAAAAATCAACACATTTTATTTCAGAATCATTTGAAAATAGAGTTGTATGAAACCTGCCCACTATCATTATAGTAGTTATTACAATATTCAATTTTAAGAATACAAATTTTTCAGAATTTGAATGAACAATTATACAAATTTGGGCAAACCTACAACAAAGGTTTGATTGTCAAAGGGTTCACTGTGCTGGTAAGGCTAATGAATTTTCAGATACGTAGTTCATGTAAAACTAAAAATTGAGTCTCTTTTACTCCACAGCATTTGAAAGCTGATGGTTCCAGGCAATTCAGTGGGTTCTGAAGAGTTTATTGTTTCCTATTCAATTAATCATGTATTACTTTTAAGGACTTCCATTTAGTATTGTACGAGGGGCTACATTGCCCAGCCTTGGAGTATGTCAAAATGACATATAATGTTAGTAGCATCTGGCTTATCTATTATCACCTCTGGCTGAAGTTGTCCAGTAGGTGACGTTAGAGCTGATGGTCCACCCACCAAGGAAACCACACCATTGCAATCCACAGTGCTGTGCATCTTCCCATTTGCTGGAAGCCCTGGCACCATCCTGGATGACATACTGGCCTGACTAACGTTACTGTTGCGTCGTTCTCCATGTCTGTGGGGCACAAACAATGAGTCTCTCCTGCTCTCGCTGTCTTCAAATGTGCTGTGTTCATCATCAGCAAAGTCATTTTCAGATCCAACATCCTTTGCTCGGCCTCTGAAGCTAAAAATGCTTGTTTTGCTATTGCGTCTTGGGGAAAACAGGGAGCCACGGATGCTCAATAGAGACTAAGAAAGCAAGGAAGAAAGAAATTGGGGGCAGGGTATAGGGTAGGATACAATTTGTTTAGTAAAAATGTTAATACTACAGAAATAACTTGTTTGAGGATTGGGGTAGTTTGCCCTTAAACATGAGCAATCAAGTTAATTAGAGCACATATGTATTTTGACTTTTTAAATTAAAACGTCACAATGCACATTTAAGTATGAAGAGTACCATTCTACGAATCTTGATTTGGAATTCACAATGTGCATAATCTCTCCATGTAATCTTCAGTCTCTTATTGTGAGCAGGATTATGCTCTCCAAATGCAACATGGGAAAGACCAGAAGATGGAAAGACAGCTGAATCTTCCTTGGAGGACATAGTGGCTAAACAACTGGTACCGACTTTCCACTTTGCAGTGCTATGATCAGAACATGCAACTAAGAGAATAGATTTTGCCTCAAGTGACTCTATGGTACTGAATGTTAAACAACTGCATGAATGATTTATATCCTAATAATTATAGAACTGAAAAAATACCATTTTGCCTTCATTCTCTTCTGATGCTAAATGAAGGCCACTCTCTAGATCCATTTATCTTTGTCCACATTGGATTAAAAGCCACAAAACTTACCTGCGATGCTGTCTTCTAAACAATTTTCAAATTATTTCCTAACAATTTCCCAAGGAGTAATCAGTGATTCACTTTTTTTTGAGAGTCTATACAGTACAGCAAAAAGAACAGAAAGGAAGAATTCTTACAGCACTACAGTTAATACTGTTCTTACTGAAAATCTAACAGTGGCTTAAAGAAGCAAGGTCTGTCACATGACTTTATCAAAGAAAGTGATATGGAATATTATTCCTACTGAACTTTAACTCTACTAAAAAGAACTAGATTATTTCAAAATTTCTGTTTTCTATTGTTCTTTTGTGGGGCTACAGATCAAACCTAGGGCCTCCTACTTGGGAGGCAACCTGTACCTCAGTGAGATCCTACCATTCCCACCCATACTAATGTTTTTTTCTTTAAATTATATATACAAGTAAACCCAGTAAATTGTATACTAATACCAGAATGTGGTGACTAGCTTTAATCTCCTTTCACTTTTTTGAATGCCTTTTAAACTGAAAGTATCTCATAAATTGTGTTTATTCTGTTTTATAGTTTTTAAAAAATGTCTATGGTCAGTTTGAAGAATCCTTCTTTATTTCTGCCATCAATAATAATATGCTATTCCTTGGTTAGGGTAGTGGTGCACAGCTGTAATCTCAGGATGAAAGGAGAAGGTAGGGGGTTTGCCATTCTGAGACTGGCCCTGGGCAAAAGTACCAGACTCTAGCTGAAAAACAAGCCAAAGGACCAAGGATGAAGAACTGGCTGAAGCTTTAGAGTACTTGCCTAGTAATTACAAGGCCTTGGGTTCAAATTTCAACCCTATAAAAATCAATCAAGAAAATAATGGCTCTGGCTATGTCTTACATAATACTGTCATCATTATTATTTGAGATTCACATAAAATTTTTTAAAAAGATAAAATCTTATTACATCAGAAAAATAACATAATGGAATTCCTCTTTGTTTCCTTCTCATTCTCTTTCCTACTTCTTTTCATAGACAGGATCACACACACACACACACATACACACACACACACACACACACATACACACACACACACACACACACAGGAGAAAACATGCTTAGACATTCGCTTTTTTCTAAGCATCAGAATAAAACCATAAAACAATTTTAATGAAAAAAATAGAAAAATAAGATCTATCAGACTATTTTTAGACTTTCCACTGAATTAGGTCAACTTGATTTTCTTTGGCTCCATTTTTAGCTTTAGTTTTTATGAATTTTCCCAGACTGAAAAGCAACAGAATTTTGCTCTCCTCTGTCCCAGTAATATTTTTGAAAGATATTATTCATTGTAAATGTACTATTCTTTTTGTTGTTGTTGTTGTTGTTGGTTGTGGGGCTTGAACTCGGGGCTTACACACTATCCCTCAGCCCTTCAGCTCAAGGCAAGAGCTCTACCACTTGAGCCACGGCACCACTTCCTGTTGTTTTCTAGTGGCTTATTGGAGATAAGAATCTCACGGACTTTCCTGCCCAGGCTGGCTTTGAATTGCGATTCTCAGATCTCAGCCTCCTGAGTAGCTAGGATTACAGGCGTGAGCCACCAGCGCCTGGTTACTATTCTTTTTTATTTGATTAAGCTCTCTGTGGTTGCTAGTAGGTATTCATCATGTTAACCCAGGGTCATTTCTGAGAAAAAGGTCTATCAAATGTTAAACAACACTTAGATGGCTTTCCCAGAAAAATGATCAAGATATTAGACCCTTATTGACAAAAATGCTTATGTTTCTAATGTCCTCAGACTCAGTTTAACTTATACATAGAATATTGGATGTTCTCAATAATGTTTGCAACTTTGTATAGAAATCACTTTGTGTTTAAAATGAACATTTTTAGGTCTCATGCTTTGAAATTGTGATTCAAGAAGCAGTTGGTATGGTTGGAATGTATGTGTTGAAACCTTAATTCTCAGGGTAGCAATATTGGAGACTGGAGCCTAAAGTAGGTGGGTCATGGAGATGGAGCTCTCATAAATGGACACATGTTTTTCTGGTAAGAATGAGTTTTTAGTTCCCCACTCCTCTCTGGTATTCATTCATGTGTCTTGCCACCTACTAGACTCTCACCAGAAGTCAAGCAATTGCCATTTCCATGCTCTTGGACTTCCAAAACTACAGCTCATGAGTCAAAATGAACATCTTACTCTTAGAAATTACCCAGCTCTAGGTAGTTCTGTTATAGGCACAAAACAGATGCAGGAAGTAAAAGACAGGGTTCAGAAATCTGAACTTTGAAAACACATTTCATGTGACTCTGATTGAAAATATACTGCATAGTCAAAGAAATAGGAACCTAAATTATAATATATATAATATATTATATACCTAGAGAGATAGATGGAATATCTACCTGTCTGTGTCTGTCTGTCTATATCCCTAAGATGGTTCAATGTAATCCACTGTGTCCTAAAACCACCTCTGAAAATGGAATTGTGTCTAGATAATACAGGTGTGAGTATGTAGTGTGATTTCACCCACCATGCCTCTGGCATGTGCCTTTAACTGGCATGTTTTTATGTTAGGGTATTTTCAGAGGCGTTCCAGATCTTTGAGTTTCTTTGAAACTTCTATTCACTGTTTGAAAAGTATAATAATGGGTGTGAGCACAGCTTTCAAGGCAACAGAGACAGAAAAAGAAGATAACAAAAATAGGATTCAGGGAAAATAAACCAAAAATAACACATGGGAAGATGCAGAGAGAAGGGAATACCCACAGCTGTGGCAGCCCTTTCTCTAGAAGCAGCGATTGTGCTAACAGAAAGACCATTGCTGCTTGCCTCAGGCTGCGAAAACACAAATCATGGATGTTTTTCATTTTTTTTACCTTGTTCCAGGTAGATAAATACATACTTTTCTTTCCTCTATGTAATAATATGGAAAGTGTAAGAATTCCACCTGTGTTACACATTTCTGAACAAAAGGTCTGGACTACAAGTGGTTGAGAACAGAAGCGGGTGGTGCGGGGAGGTCAGGGAACTTCAAGATGTTCTAGTGCAAGTATTTAAATGCATATATATATTTGTTGGAAATACTCATCTACTCATCCACTTAAAATAGCATTTTAAGTTACACGTGTGTACTTTTCACTGTCCCTCACAGATCAGCTACTATACTTAATTATATCTACAAGATTTCTAATTTAAAATAAAATGGCTTCTGAGTGTCCAAACAACCCAGGCAAAAATCTTTGGGAGAGATTCAGTTTCTCTCATATGCCTTGAAATGCTTTTTAATTTTGAACTATGAATATGCATTAGCTAATTAACAATAAAACACATGATGCATGTGAAATAATGTTAAAACTCACTGGTGGAGAAGAACATGTCATACTTTATTGACATTTTTATGTGATGTATTTGTTTTGAGCGAAATACTCCATACTTATACATCCTGCCCATGTCCATTCTCTTGGCTCCTACCAGATAAAAGTCTTTTTCTGTTTGCTTTTAGCATGTGTCAATGTTCTTTGTCTATCTTCCTTGGAATCTATAAGTTTAGTGCTAAGAAATTATTTTACTCTCGGAATTCTATCTCTCTGTAACTTTAAACTATATATAACATGCTCATACAGTGATTTTTTTATGTTAAGACGTTATCAGCACAATTGCCTGCTGTTCCTCAGTTGCTGCAACTGAGGATCCTGGTTACTCTGTGAGCATCAAGATACACTGCTCCATGGGGGTCTCCTCTTCCATCAACTCGGGTGCTGCTCATGAGCATCTTACCTCACCTCTAAATGTAATCAAGTTCAATCAAAATCCAAATATGAATTGCTAGTATAGCACTTTTTTCCTAAGTTCCAACAAAATGCACACTTATTTGCTTTATTTATTGTTATTGTTCTTCATTCTTTAGAATAAGGCTTCATAAGGTCAGTGAATTGAATCTCTTTGTTCAGAGGTATACTTGGCATCTATTCCTGCCATGAAAAATGTGATTAATAAATATGTTATTATAAGTTTTTACCCAATAAGGAAGATGGTAAATACATTCCTACAAACATTGTCACTATGCATATATATGCATATGTATTGGTGAGTAATTGAGAACACTCAAAATTGGGGTTTACTTCACTTGGCATTCATCAACTGTAACATTTCTTTGTCACATAGAATTTCTATATAATGTTTAATTCTCCATAACTCTTTATAATAGGCATTATTACCTCATTTTACTGAGAATTTCAAAGTACAAATGACTTAAGATCACAGAACTAGTTTGGAGTGGATACATAAACAAATTTTCATTGCAGCAATCATTCTACTGAATTGCCAAGATGTTTTATGCTAAAATGCCAGGCTATTAATATGGCTTTTAATAAGGAAATGTGGTCTAAGAAACCAAGTTCTCCAGAGAGCTTCAAATTAACACCACATATGTTTAGTTGATATATTGGTTACATAGAAAATTTTACATTTTTACTATTCAAGGTAATAGAAGTTGGATATCCTGATACTTATACTAAAAGCAAGAAAGTAATTTTTATCTTGCAGTTCTTTGTGTCATTATGTCTATGTTGTCCTAAAAAGAGAATGCAAGTTTTAGCTTATTAATGTTCAGTCTGCCTTTCTATTTAACATTACTATTTCCATCTTCAGTCTAAACTGTGAAGTGAGCATACACTGATATCTAGTCTATTTGGGTTTTTTTTTTTGCCAGTTAAGACCTAAATAGTCTACTAAACTTTTTGTGATTATCATTCTTACTTTTTATTAAGGTTTTTTTAAGATGCCATATGCCTTGCTTGATTTATAGACTTGCACTTTAAGTTGCTTTAACTTAATCATATAGAGTGCCTTTCAAAGCATTAACCTAAGGGTAAAATTTTAGATCAGATTAATATAATTAGAAGAATTTTTAATTTATAGCACAGCCAATTCTAATGGAGTCAAATAGAATATTCAAAGCCTTAGTGCTATTTGTCACAGGTCTAATTACTCTTTACATTATATAAATATATTAGCGACAGAATTAAAATTCTTTTTTACCTCTTTGACTTGAAAATATGCTGAAAACTAGGATGCTCAGTTTTAAATTAGAGCAAAATTGACTCTTCCAATGCTGTGTCTTTAAGAATATTTAGATTCTAAATTCATTCTAAGATATTACACATACCCCACACAACACAACAGTGTAGACTCACCACAGCACAATTTTCCTATCAAAATATATAAGCAAACCCAGAGATATTTCTCTCCAAAATCCACGCCTATGTTACAATGCCAGGAGCTCCTGTTGGCATAATTCCTTACTGTGTGGTACTTCTATGGTGCAGTGAAAACTTCATATGATTAAGACAGGAACACAAAGAAGTTAGGTTTATCTTCCAAGTGACTTCCAAATGAATAAGGTAAACAAAAGCTTCCAAAACTATATATATATATATATATATATATATATATAATTCAAAAATATATATAATTCATAT
Source organism: Dipodomys ordii (assembly GCF_000151885.1). Taxonomy (NCBI): domain Eukaryota; kingdom Metazoa; phylum Chordata; class Mammalia; order Rodentia; family Heteromyidae; genus Dipodomys; species Dipodomys ordii. The sequence continues at coordinate 16,493,043 of NW_012267221.1, forward strand.
ATAATTATATATATATATTTAAATGGTCTCAGAAGTATGAAATGTTTGAAGACAATTACTTTCCAAGTTATTGATGATTTAAGATTTAAGCCATTAGAGAAAATTTTAAATGACCATATTGTTAACCCCTTGTCGGTCAAAACAAATTCTACAAAGATATATGCCAACATGAAATATACATCACTTAAGAGCACTAGCAAGGGAAAGACAAAAGCAGGGAACTCTGTGGCCATTAGTACCTGGTGAGGAGAGCAGAACTTCTTTTCACCACTCAGCCGGTTTCCATCCATGGAGAAAAGGAAGCTTCTTCTTTTGACACTGTCTTCTGATTCGGACTTGGGGAACCTGTCTCCGTCTCTGTTTCCTTCAAAATGCTCTCGCTGCCTTCTTTTCTTCCTCCGGTTTCTCCACTCCTTAGCACTTTTGGAACTTAATTTTGAGGCTTCTGAAGAACTCTCCAAGAGTTCTCCTAATCCACCTATCCCACTGAAGTCTCTTGATGCAGCTGATGCTGCTGCCACGGCCTGTGGTAAAAATGAAGCCAAGCACAGCTTAGACTACAAGCCTGGAAACTACTCACTGACCATAAATGCCGCCTTCAAAGAATATTAGCTGCATATGAAAATCACACCCTCTGGTCTCTTTGTTTTTCTTTACCAGATGAGTTTTTTTAATAATGACTTTTTCATTTTAAATATCATAAAGCAATGCCAATGTCTCTACATTAAGGCAGAAACATTTGTGTCTTGTACATATTCCAGATCGGCTTAAGGAAAAATAATTTTGTTGAGATTAGCTTCAGTTCAGAGGACATTTGCTGTCTGTAAATTATCTTCTGTGCACTAAAAACACATATTTCCTCAGTGGTAGTTGCTCCTTTAATAGTACTACCATTCAACCCAGGGATTGTTCCTCTCATTTGCAATTGTCAGCAACTGAGTGGTACTGAGTACTTTTATGTGCTGTTTATTTCTTATGTGGAATAAAAACACATGAAATGCTGGACATATTAGTACACACCTCTAAACACAAGATAGGAAGGTCATATATTCTAGACCATTGTGATCTACAATAGTGAGATTTGTTTCAACAAAAAGGAAAAAAAACAAGAAAGTAGTGGGAATGTATTGGCTATTTTTTCTTGTTATTTTATTTAATTACTTATTTGGGGTTACTTTAATTCTAGAGAATTTATTACACAATATTTTAAAAAAATTTAAATGTTTATGAATTATTCATTATTGTAAATGACTAGTGTAAGACTAGTAATGACTAGTGAAAGATTTTTTAAGGGATCATGAGAGTGTCTTCTAACATTTTTTATCCCTGTTTCAACACTAAGTACTCTTAAGCATTCTGAGTTTCTCCACTGATAAAACACAGCCAGTTCTGGGGAAAAGCATGGTAAATGTATTTTTTTTAATTTTCATCTGTGTATCAGTAATTTTAGACTGGAAATGATTTAAACATGATTGGAGAAAATAATGAGCAACAATATCATGCAAATCAAAGCTGGGTTCTCATTAGGAACGTCTCTGGTTGTAAACATCATCCCAGAAGTGGAAATGACAAATGGTGGAAATGTCCGTATTTTTTGCAGACATTATCAAATATCAGCAGCTCTAATTTGTCTGCCATGTTGTCTGTCTTTCTCCTAAACCATAACTCAGAAAAAAATTCCCTTAGTGACTATGTGTACTGTGTCTGATATGCCATTGCACCGAAGTCAGTGTTTGGGGAACAAAAATTAAAAAGGCATCTATCATTTGTCTCAGACACAGGAGTAAGATGTCAGGGAGAACAAAACACCTTAGCCCTGACTTTTTGTCCTGTCTAAGAAAGAACAGTGTCATATGCGCCATATAACACTATCATATTTTAGGAAGGAACGAGGGTAAAATGCACTTTTACATCAACATATTTTACTTTGTGCTTTCATATCACATTGTGCTTTGTTTCTTCCTGAGAAAAAAGAAAGCCCTTCTAAAGTAGTTTTTGTTTTTCAGTCTCAACTCAACTAAGATGGAAATGTCAAAAAAAAGTCAAGACAATATGCTGCAGATTCTTTAGGATCAGCATGATCTCCAAGGATGTAGAATTGCAGTACGCAGTACAGAATTCTTGTGGTGGACACTACAACACATAATCTGTAGCAAAGATACGTATTTGCTTATATTAAACACTATATCTACACTGAAACTTAGACTGAAAATGATGTAAGAAGATGCCCAGCATTTAAATGAAACACTAATTCAGAATTTTAATATTCTTTAAAATTCCCTATAGTCAGACATCCTGAGTTGGAGGTATTTTTTAGCTCTTTTATTGGGGGGGGGGTCCAGTCACGGGGCCTGAACTCTGGGCTTGGGCGCTGTCCCTCTGCTCTTCAGCTCAAGGCTAGCGCTCTACCACTGAGCCACCTTCCCAGCCCCTACTTTTGAGTTCTTGTTCGTAATGATCACTCTAATATCATCCCAGATGATTTGATAGGAGATCATTAAGATCCTTTATAATGACTACATAGTGTGATAAAGTACATAAATGACACACTTACCAACAGCAGGTTAGTTATATTGTACTTCATACATTGAAAGTATATAAACATATACATTTATATTATAACAAGAAATATACAATATATAATAATTTATAAGAAACATAGATGTACATACACAAACCATTTTCTTTAGGAAGAAAAAATATTCTGGATCTTTAAAAAATCTAAATAAAGACCTTATTTCTTCTTTTCTCATTGTACAGACCCAAACATACAACACTTATTGATTTGCTTGGTCTAGAAACAAAAGAAGTGGTGATACTATTCCCTGACCATCATCTGATAGTCATGCTCATTTAAATCACTTTTGGAATTTGTTTTGCGAATGACATGATTTCCCTACCTATTCTCAGTAACAGTTCAAATAACTCAAAAACCAAAAACAGATTTTTTAAGACAGCAAAGGTAACCTCTGGCACAACATATTTTCTTTGTCACTCATCAACACAAATCTGTCACTTGTTCCACTTCCAGAGATTTGCCGAGTCCCTCAAAGGCAGATGTTTCCTGTCATCTCTCATGTCTGTGTACCTGTTTATACCCAGCTCTATGACACAGTGAATGTCCTGTTTACTTAGTATAGCAAAGATTCGCTCACAATCAACTTGCTGAAATACTTTTGTAAAAAATAACAGAGTAGCGCTAATATTTATACAGAAAAAAAATTTCTCCATGATTCATAAGCTAAAACTTGCTTTACCTGTTTCTTCTAAAAATGTAATCCCTTGTCTATCCACTACTTATTAAATAGACAAAAGCCAGTAAAATCCTATTCAAAGTCCAAAGACAGTAACCACACTTGTTTGATTCCATCCTTAATTATAATAAATCTCTCAAATGTCATTATTTCTAATTTTGTTCTATATCTTATTCCCAATAATTTCCCTATCAGACTTCTATATACTGAAATGGAATACACTAACCTGTGCAATTTTGAACATTTAAAATCACAAAAGCTGAGTGCCAATGGTTATTGCCTGTGGAAGTGGAGCTATGACTCAGGTGGAAGAGTGCTAGCTAAAAAAAAAAAAAAGCTCAGGTATAGCACCTTGGGCCCTGAGTACAAGCTCCAGGATGAGTACACACACACACACACACACACAAACACACACACACACAAAGTCATAAAATAAATGCTAATGATCTTGTTCAAAACACTACATTTATGTCTCTTGTAAGGATAGTCTTTCCCCAAGTTTTGAAGCTTTGTTGTTTGAATCCACTGAGCTGTATCTTCTTCTTCATGTATACGCAATGACTAACGCTGGAGAACCATCGACAAATATCAACTAAAAGTAGAAGTAATGCTAAGCTCTATAAATTTATTTGCTAGATAGTAAGTTCTGGAGTCAGAGGTGGTAAATGGCATGTTGGCAACACTGTAGGATAGGTAATCTCATAGGGGAACTCAGTCTTTCAGGACAAGGATTTAAGTATTGAAACTTTTCATGAGGGCAACTTAAATGTTGTAGAAGTAAAGGTTAGCCAAATCATGAAGATTTAGATATTACAATCCAATAGATGATTAATAAGAGAACTAACATAATCATGATGTAATTAGCTTATTTATAGTTCCATCAGGCACAGGGCTTTTTTGTTTCTAAACTCAAAGATGTATCTCTTTTACTTGGTACCATAATTTACCCTACAGTTACTGCATTTCAGAATGAACACACGATTTTGTTATGTTATTTGTGTAACATTTTAAAATGTATACCTTTTTTTTCTTGGTCATGGGGCCTGAACTCTGGGTCTGGGCACTGTCCCTCAGCTCTTCAGCTCAAGGCTAGCACTCTACCACTTGAGCCACAGCACCACTTCTGGCTTTATTTTTGCTTATGTGGTGCTGAGGAATCGAACGCAGGGCCTCATGCATGCAAGGCAAGCACTCTACCACTGAGCCACCTTCCCAGTCCCAAATGTATACCCTTGTTTATATGATAATACAATAATAAAACACCATAAAATAAAATTTCATGCAGTCTTATACCATTTACTTAAAATGTTGAAATGGAAAGTCCTTACCCTCTGAATAGCTATCTTATTTTCTTGTCTTACAAATGTGTTTTATTTATAGCACATGAAATAAAACCCATAAATAATTAAATATTGTACAGCTTTCTGGCAACTACATGGGCTACTTTATCAGATGGTCAAGTGTTTCAAATTTGTTTGTAGTTTTCCTTCTAAAATCACTGGAGTGCGATTATATGAGTACTCTAAACACAGAGGCAGGACAAAAATAGCAAGATCTCCATATCCAGAAAATGCTGAATTTTTGGTAGAAAGCCAAGCAACTCATTGTTAAATCCTGTTTTTCAAAAGAGGATGATATACTATATGTTGTCACTTTTCAAGATTGGGAACAGCTGAAAACAAATTTTGGGCCTATAAAATAGTGGAAGAACAACAAAGGAGTGGGTAACAATGCTCTATAGGAAATGTATCATTACCTTACTTGTGTAACTGTAACCCCTCTATACAGCATCTTCACAATAAAGTAAAATTTTAATTTTTTAAAAAAATTAATTAAATATTGTCATTCAAAGACTAATTCAAATTATCTGTGTTTGTTCATCTGAAAAAAATTAATAAAAGACAATATGTATTAAACATTACTTGGACTTCTAATCAAGGTAGAGTAGCAGAGACTAGGTTTATTTTCTCTCTCTGATAAAACAGACAAAATACATAAAATCAATGACTGGAGATACTGAACAATTGATCAAGATGTTGAAAGACACTGGGAAATGGGAAATGAAGAAAGCAAATTCTTCTAGTGTTTTAGAAAATGGCCTTGGGTTGTAAAGCTTGTGGGGGTGGAGGGGGATGCGGGATGTTGGGAGGGCAGGGATGGGAAGGGGAAACTAAGGAGGAGGCAACAATGCTTGATAAGAAATGCACTCATTACCTTGCTCATGTGATTGTAACCCCTCTGTACAGTATTTTCACCAAAAAAACTTACTAATTAAAAAACAAAAAAGAAACTAGCCTTGGGATTTCAGACCACAATGCAGTGGAATATCTGTGTAGACTCTGTTCATGTGAGATATGTGGCTGCAGTTCATAAGACACTTCTATGAATATGAATAGAGGAAAGGGTCGCACAGAGATACAAACTCCGGATTACTTCTGAGCTTCCTTCATCTCTGAGAATAATACTTATTAATGTTGAGGATTAGAGAGAAAGCCTCCTTTCTCCTACACCGTGCCAGAATCAAATCTTCAAATGATTCAACATGCAAAAGGATCTGTTTATAATTGTTGGAACTATGTTCCATAGCAAAGATCAAGAATTTTTATAGGAACACAACAATATCCTATGCTCAAAAAGTACAATGGACAGTTTTAATATTTAATTGAAGGTTTTTAAAAATGTGAAGAGAATAATATATAACTCATAATAAAGATAAAAATAATCAAATGCAGTAATAACTGAAACAGATGTGGGAATCAGTAGAAAAGAACACTAAAGTGTTTCATAATTGCATTGTGTATGTAAAAAATATAAATTGAAGATGTACAAAGAAGATGCAGATACAATCTTTACACATGAAACCCACAGTGGCTGAGGTGAAAAATGCACTGGGTAGGATTGACAAATGATTTCAATCATACAAAAGAAAAGCTGGTAAGGTTGAAAATAAGGCAATAAAAATTATACAAACTGAAATTGGTAGTCTTATTTTAAAATTCATTTGGAGCTATAAAGGATCTGGAATAGCAAAACTAGTTGTAAAAGAAAGCCAAAGCTGCTGGGTACTGGTGGCTCATGCCTGTAATCCTAGCTACTCAGGAGGCTGAGATCTGAGGATCACTGTACAAAGCCAGCCCAGATAAGAAAATCCGTGAGACTCTTGTTTCCAATAAACCAATAGAAAATCTGAAGTGGTGCTGTGGCTCAGATGGTAGAGTGCTAGCCTTGAGCTGACAAGCTGAGGGACAGTGCTCAGGCCCAGATTTCAAGCCTGACAACTGACAAAAGAAAAAAAAAACAAGCCAAAGTTGAAGAGCTAATGATATTTGTTTTCCAGGCTTACTATAAAACCACAGTAGTTAAGAGACTGCAATATTGGCACATAATAGAAACAAATCTAGCAAGTAGATGGAAAAAAGATTTATTTTTTAAAAGAAAACTTGCCTAGGGACAATGAACAAGTGATTTTTGACATAGTTCAAACTCAGTTTAGTGGAGAATAGTTATTTCATTCAATTAATGATATTGAAATGACATATTTGCATGTAAAATTAAAAAGAATATGTAACTCACATTTTATGTAAACATTAACTTTAATATTATTTACTTAAAACTCTATAGCATTAGAACAATCTTTAGAAAAATATTTGTGCTGTTGACAAAACCTTCTTAGATGAAGAATCTAAGGCATTAAAAGTAAAAATTAAATTTAAATAAATGAAATGAACTCTCTTTAAAGATGTTAATCAAAGTTAACATTTTAGCCCTTAAAATATGATTAGGTAAATGAAAAAAATCAGTCCCAAGCTGGCATATAATATTTGCAAAACATATTTATGTATTGTACTTGGAATACATAAGTGTAAAGAACATACCAAGCTCAAGTAATAAGAAAACAGCCTTAAAGGAAATAAAAGGCAAGGATTTGAAGATGTGACCAATCACTTCACAAAAAAATAATATATGCATATATATAATAAGATCATGAAAAACGATTCAGCAAATTAAACATCAGTAAGGTACTTGCTAGAAAAACCTAAGTTAAAATGACTGACTATACCAAAAGTTAGCAATTATCTAGAGGAATTGCAACTGAAGCTAACACAAACCAGATTTTACTTATTTATGTATTTGCTTGTTTGTTTATTTTATTGTCTCCAAATAATTTTACAGAACGATTTCAGATTCTTACTATGTTTCCCCACAACCTCCATCTTAAAATGTGTGGTTCTGCCCACTCCACTTCTAATGCAAATCTACGCTCCTCTTCTCACGAGGTGAAGGCCTCATTTGCTTACATAACATAATGTTGAGTAGTAGCAAAAACAATTGGGCCCAGTGCTGTTGACTCACACCTATAATCCTAGCTATTTAAGAGGCTGAGATCTGAGATCATTGTTCAAAGCTAGCCTTTGCAGGAAAGTCCATGAGACTCTTTATTTCCAATTAACCAACAACAACAAAAAAGCCAGAATTGGAGCTGTGGCTCAAGTGGTAGAGAGGTAGCTTTGAGCCAGAACTTCGGAGATAGGCCCTGAGTTGAAGCCCCAGAAGTGGCTGGCTTCCAGGCACACACACAAAATCTACAACTGTCTTTAGTCTCAGACAATTTTGCAACATTTTCACATAAGTTGTAGATAACCACTTTCAGAAAACAGAATGCTTAAATGTAGGTATGCATACTGAAGTTTTCTTGTTTTCAGTTTATTTCACAATAAAATTTCAAATGTGTAACTAGATGAGAGAAAACAATAGTTTTAAATGTCAGTTATATTTCTTTCGTAAATTCAGCTAATACACTGTATTTTACAAATTTAACCAAAAGTTAATTTCTATGAGACAATAACATAGTAAACCTTATTCCTACTGCATTCTCAATGAACTAGCTAATTTCATGATAGTAAAATTTGTTTTGTGAGTATAATTTACAATTTCTTCATAGTACGGCATGACATAATAGAGCATAATACAGTTTCCTACATACAGAATAGTGAAGTTGCTTTGACTCTGATTTCACAAACAACTTTAAGTTTGAATTAGTTTCTCTTTACTTATGAAAATGTCTATGTACTAAATAAAAACCAATTGAATTGGCTTAACTGGAATGTTAGGGCACAACAACATTCCTATTAGCTACTAAAATAACGACAAAGTTTTTCTTATTATAGCTCAGTACCTGTGCTTCTTCTTGCTGCTTTTTAAGCTGTTCAAGCATCTGCTGAAACTCTGCTTCTTTCTGTTCTGCTTCTTCCAAGGTGGCCTGATTCTGTTCCTCATAGGCCATGGCCACCACAGCCAGAATCAAATTTACCAAATAGAAAGAGCCCAAGAATATCACCAGGACAAAAAATATCATATATGTTTTTCCAGCAGCACGTAATGTCTAGAGAAGAAGGGGATAATTTTATTGGTATTTTCAGATAGTGTCCCCCAAGTAAAATTTTCATCAAGAATGCTGTCTGCTATCCAACTTATTTTGATCAACTTACATTGATTTATTTCTTTTTGTGGTAAGGTAAAATGAACAAGTACACACACACACACACACACACACACATACACACACACACACACTACTCAGATTATCAGAAATTTGATTGTACTGTCATTTCATATAAATACATTCTAAATGAGCATATACTAAGCCCCACTAAATGACTTTATTGGAGTTGACAGTACAGAGCAGTATTGCAAGTGAGAACACTAGGTCTTTAACTTCCTTAAATAGAATTCCATATTATCATAGTCTTCATCCATATCATTTAGAAATGACATATTTCTTCCCTTCCTCCCTCTTCTAGACTTAATTAACTGAAGCTTTAACTTAATATTATAATTCATTTTAAAAAAAACTTTGCATTAATTTTTGATGGTTAACATTTTTATTTATTTATTGACAAATTTATTTACTTATTAGATTTTTTAAATTATGTTAAGAGTGATGTAACAGAGGGGTAACAGTTACGTGTCAGATAATGAGTATTGTTTTTTGTGAATAGTATCACACCCTCCCTCATCCTCTCCTAGCTTTTCCCCTCCTGACTCTCCTCCTCCTCCTCTCCCCAGTTGTATAGGGCACTTTTAACATAGTGTCTAGTGGAGTTCACTGCTGAATTGCTTCTACATTGTCCTACATGCTTCCCTTTCCCTTCCCCAAATCAGATAAACTTATATATAAGACAAAGGGTACAGAAATCAAAAGCAATGACAAAAGGGGAAAAGCAAAGAAAATAAAAGAAAAAAAAGAACCCCAAACAGTACAATAAAAAAAAACCTCTTGGGAAGATGGGAAGGGATGGGAAGGGGAAACAAAGGAGGAGGCAACAATGCTTGATAAGAAATGTACTCATTATCTTGCTCATGTACTTGTAACCCCTCTGTACAGTATTTTCACAATAAAAAATAAATAAAAAATTTTAAAAAGCCTCTTGTTTCCATCCCTGGAGTTCATTTCAATAAGCATTATTTTATAGAATCTTTTTTTAATATTATGTTTTATTTTATATATGAAATTACAACTTAAAAACAAACAAAATGAAGACAGGCGTGAATAAAAACGAGAGAACAGCCATGGAGAAGGGGCAAAAAGAGAGAATGATGGGAGATATTTATGGACCCAATATTGCTTGGTTGTTTGAATATCAACTTCAGAGAGAACAGTAATTAACTTTTTTCATAATTGTTGGATTGTTTTTCTTATATGTATTAATTCACAGATACTGTTTCATAGATTTTGACATTTTGCAGGTGCTTTTTAATGCACTCCTTGTACAACTCTTCTTGTACAAGTCTTCTGCTTGTCATGCAAGTGCTCTACTTCTTGAGTCTTACTCCAAATATTTTATAGAATCTTATGCACAGAACTATTCAGCCCTGGCGATTCCCTCCTAAGAATATCCTCCTTTATCCTGTGTAATTGTTTAGACTGCTGTTTAATAATCATATCCAGGTGTAATTATTTGTCTTATTATCCATTGTATTACTATCCATACATCTATATGTATATTTCTAGACACATTCTAATGATTACAAATTATAAAAGGCATGCAGCCTATGATTATTTAGGTCTGGTTTGCTTCAGTTAATATAATTTTTTCCAAGTCTTTCTATTTCCTTATGAATGGGGCAATGTCATTCCTTCTGAAGAAAGCATTGAGTTCTATTGTATATTTATACATTTTCTTGATCCTTTCATCTACTGAGGAGCATCTGGGTTGATTCCATAACTTGGCTATGGTAAATAATGCTGCAATGAATATGGTTGTGCTTGTGACTTTAGTGTAGCCCATTTTGTGGTCAATTGGATTGATGGCCAGGAGTGGGATTGCTAGGTCATAGGGAAGCTCTATGTTAGTCTTTTGAGGAACCTCCATACTGCTTCCAGAGTGGTTGAGCAAGTTTACATTCACATCAACAGTGTAATAGTGTTCCTTTTTGACCATATTCCTGCTAGCATGTATTATTATCAGTTTTCTTGATAATGGCCATTTAAATGGGGTAAGGTGGAATTTCAGTTTTGTTTTGATTTGCATTTCTTTTATGGCCAGAGATGTTAAACATCTCTTTATATGTCTATTGTTCATTCTTATTTCTTCTTTGGAGAAGTCTCTCTTTAAGTCTTCAGTTCATTTATTAATTGGGTTTATATGTGCCATTTTTAGCTCCACAACTAGATTATAAATTTCCCAAAGTCATGACCATTCTTTACATTCTCAATATCTTCTTACAAAATGCCAATCACATGAGGAACTCTCCATATGGATACACCCCCATGCATGCACACATATGCCCACACAAACACAAACACATATGTATCTACTAACTAAATGACCATGTAGGATTCAAGGCACTCTTGCTTTAAACCAAACCTTCTTCTTCATTCCAGACTGTAAAACATGTACCCAAATATATCATTTTACATGTTCATCAACATGAGTCTGAAGCATTCTAATTTGGACCATACCAACTGGTAAAGATTCTCCCAGTAGTCTTGAGTCATGAGTCGAAACAGAGACAAGAAGGCCCAGCTAAATGTGTCAAAGCTTGTGTAGCCATAGTTGGGGTTTCGACCAGCCTTGACACAGATGTACCCTTCTGGACATTGCCTGTGAAAGACAGAAATGATGGTGAGGGCAGCATAGAAATTGTATTAATGTCAAACAATTTGACCTCAGTGATTGTCAAAACTCTGAATTGCAATGGTTATCCATGATTAACTTCACTTGATCTTCATTTCTACACTTCAGGTCATAGGGGAAATTCATCACATGAAATGTATTAGAAAAAGAATCAGTAGAAACGTTAGGTGAAAGGAAGTCAGATTTATGGACACTCAGAATAGCAGAAAAGTAGCAGCCACACACTTCCAACATTATTCTATTATTTATTAAGTGGTAAGAACCAATAATAAAAAATAAAAGCCAAAAGACCGTCAAAGGGTAGGGAACCACTTAGTGATTTATTTTATTAAACAGGTTTATAGAACTACCACAGTAAAATTTATATTTTAGGATCATTTAAAAATTATGATAAAAGTAGAAAAATTGTATGGACTCCCTTCATGCAAATGGCCAGAATTTAATATAGACATATTCCAATTTACAAAACTTCATTTGTATTTCCTGAATTTTCCCCTAATTCCTTTTTCTAGAAGAAGATACATATCAGATTTAGTTGTCATGTCTCCTTAGGTGGTTCCTGATTGGATCCATTTTCAGGCTTTCCTTTTTATTGATGACAATGATGGTTTTGAGTATTAGCTGAGCATTTTGCAGAATGCCGTTAGGTTAAGAATTATCTCATGTTTATCTCAATACTATATTATCTCAATATTGTCTCAATTATTATAGTTTTTGGGTGGAAGCATGTAGAAGTAGGTCTAATTATCAGCACATCATTCCCAAGGAAACAGACTCAGTGACTTTTTCACTGTTAGTAACTTTCTCCACCTCACTTAAAGGAGTTTTTGTTCTTTCTCCGTTGTAAGTTTGCACTTTTCTTCTCCATATTGTATCCTTTTGAAAATAGCCAGAATATGCCAGTCATACTTAATGAATGGGTAGTTATAATCTCTAAAATTATAGAGTATTACAAAATTATTTGGAATTCTACATGGAATATTGGTCATTATTCCTGATTTATTTGTTTATTTAATCATTTGTTTACATCATTATATGTTCATGTTTGTTTTACTCCTTGAATTATAATGCAATGATATTTTCATTTCTTGCTCAAAATTTTCCTTGTTTGGCCACTAGAAGTTTTCTTAGTTGGTCATTTGTGTTAGTATGAAATACCCCTGAGGCTGCATGTTTTGTTGTTTCTTAGTCTCTTCTTATTTTCTAGCACACAACATGCTTCAGAATCAGCTTTTATTTTTCCAACTGTTTATCCAATAGGCCCTGGTTTCTTTTATTGAAGACTTCAAAAACAAAGGAGGAGGTAACAATGCTCTATTGGAAATGTACTCATTACCTTACTCATGTAACTGTAACCCCTCTGTACAGTATCTTTACAATAACAAAATATTTTAAAAAAAGAAAGAAAAACATATAGACAAGACAAAAAAGAAAGAAATCAAGATCTGGGTGCCAGATCAGATGGTGTTTGTTGCTACCAAGATAGCATTACTTCTGTGTCTTTTCTACTTACAAAACAGAACAATTCATTTGTAGTACACACACACACACACACACACACACACACACACACACACACACACACACACACATTTCTGTATGTGTTTAGATAAGCGAAGCTTAAAGTTAAGATCATGTCTGTAAATCTAATCCACCACCACAGGGATCATTCTAGACTCTTCCATTTGCTTATTTTTACCTTGTCATTATAAATGTGAAAAACCTGGCTACTATCCACTACCCATTTATTCATTCATTAATCGATAGCAGTACCTATGCATAGATATTTCATGATCATCAATATTACTATTGGGAAACAACCTTATCTCCTACAATTTTTGTTCCTTTTATCTTTAGTTTCACAAACTCCACTAAGTTCAAAAGTGAAATTTAACACATTACATTATTGATATTATTTTTTTTCTTCCAGTACTAAGGTTTGAATTCAAGGCCACGTGCTCTCATTCCACTATTTCACTCATGGTTCATGCTCTACCACTTGATCTATGCCTGCAGTACCACTTTTTGCTGGTTAATTGACAATAGAATTCTCAGACTTTTCTCTCTGGGCTGACTTCAAACTGCCATCCTTAGATCTCAGAATCCTGAGTAGCTAGCACCCCAGCCATGTGCTACGATTTCCTGACAGGTAGCACATTAATCTACTTCCTCTAGTGATGTAGTTTCATAGGTTTGAAATATATTTAAATGTTTTGTCACATTCATTTCCTCACAAAGACTTTACAATTTATATACATTGATTTTCCTACTTTGCTTCTTAACTTTGGACAAATATTTAATGATCATATTCATTCTTACACAACTGTAAAGAATAGTTTCTTCTGTTCCATGTTTCACTTAGTAAACCTGTGACCATACTAAAAAGATTAATTTTTTATTCATTTCTACCATTTTGTCTTTCCAAGAATGTCATATGATTATAATGATATAGTAGGTAGCTTTCTCAGGTTGGCATTTATTTTCACATGGAAATATGCATTTCAGGTTTATCAAAGTCTTTTCCATCGTTAAATACTCTTTCACTTTATGCACATACCACAGTTCATTTGTTCATTTACATTTGAGAGACATTTTTGTTTGCTTCCAGTTTGGAATGATTCTGACTTATAGCTGTTGTAAACATTCACAAGCAAGTTACTGTGTAGTCATGTTTTCAAATTAGTTGGCCAAAAGTTCTAGCGATAGTCTTGGTAGTCTTATTTATTGTCTTGGAAGACTATTTTTTTAAGAATCTGCCTTTTTTTCAAATTTTCTTCTTTTATTGCATTCCCACCAGCAATAAATGAGAGTCCTTGCAATGACAAACCAATAACTCAGAAAAGGCACTTCCTCGGATGGCAGAATCACATCATTTATCCAGAAGCCAGTCTTCTGGATTTTTTTCTACATATATTTTTCTACCTACATTTTTTGTAAAAAAAAAAAAATTGGAATCTTAAAAAAAAAAAAAAAGATGTGTCTTACCCTGCATCTGAGCCATTTCCACAAAGTAATGGGTCTTTCTGTCCATCCAACACATAAAAGTGACCTGTTCATATAAAGAATATGTGATTTCATTTCCAAATTAATCCGGTTCACATTAAGAATACATCAGTTTAATTATGTAAATTATTTCCCAGTCATACACTAACAGTGTATAGCTACAAAAGGTGCCATCATTCTCACGCTCTTAGCTATCTATATTTGAAACCTCATTCAACAAGAATAAGGTTAACATAATAGCAATAATTCTTACTGTCATCTGCAATGTAATCCTTCCAATTAAATGTGCTCAGTGTTATATTAACAAATGTCCCATTTGGCGCTATTGTGCCATTAAAGTAGGAAGTGGTGTTGGTTTCAAAAGCAGACTCGCTCGGGGGCCATTGCAAACATTTATTCCTCAGGTTGCCCATGAACAGCTGCAGCCCAATGAGAGCAAACACGCTCAGACAGAACACAGTGAGGATCATGACGTCTGAGAGCTTCTTCACCGACTGGATGAGGGCCCCCACAATGGTCTTTAAACCTGAAGAGAGAGAACCTCCTGTCAGCCTACAAAAGCACCATGAACCATGTCTTCATACACACAGGCATACGCACACGTGCACATGCACGCGCACACACACACACACTATTCCCCGTGCAAACACATGGTTGGCTACATACATTAAAGCTTTATGGATAGCCTAATGATTTAGGAAATAAAGAATTGGCTTTCTATGTACACAATGCTTTCTGAAAGTTCAAAATAAAAGTTTACATATCTAAGCATAAAGTTTTGTTTATGAAGTTCTATTTGCTGTCAGAATTATGTACAAGACAAAGATGTTATTTTTCCTTTCAGATAATATATCATGAGCTTGTTTGCCCCCAATCCATTCTTTCAATTAGTCTCCATGAGCAGTAATTTAGAGGAGAAAAGAATTGTAAGCTAATACAAATCCCATGTCATATGCAAGCTTTTTCATAATCATCTTTACTCCTTTATAAAAGATCTATTTCAGAAATAGATCTGCAGTGAGTGGTGCAATGCAAATCAGTTAGTAAAGCCATGGTTCGTGGTAGCAAAGCTTTATCAGAATGCAAGGGTAAACCGTAATTCATAAGTACACGTGCGAGACAGACTGTCAAACCAGTATTTTTCATAGATGTCTCATGCAGTTTTCTGTTAAACTCAAAGGCTGATTTTATCAATAATTGTGCTTCCTAGAACTTTAGGGATCAAGCTGACATTAAAACATCATTTGGCAATATTTGGGAATGATAATGAGCACCAATAAGCACCAAGGCTATTGCTCTACGTGCAATTTCAACTTCAATGCACTTTAAAGTCAGCCTCGGTGTTTAACCTAGCTCTCACCTGGAATGACTGAAATTGTTTTCAATGCCCGGAGAACTCTGAACGTTCTCAACGCTGAGACATTGCCCAGGTCCACAAACTCTGTCACATATCTGTAATAGGGGTCCACACACAAACACAATAACACACAAGAAAAGTTGAAGATATAAGGGCCTACCACCTTATACCAGTTTCTTCTTACCTGGAATTACAGAAATAGTTTTCAGAGCTCTCAAGACTCTGAAAGTTCGAAGAGCTGAAACATTGCCTAGGCTTACAAATTCTGTTACATACCTGTAGGATTAAATCAGAGTTACTGATAGTTTTGGCAAAGTTCATACTAAATAATTAGTGTTGGGCTTGGTATGTACAGCCCCTTGTCCTAAACAAATGGGATGAATATAGACCACAGGGCGTTGCATAATGATAGTTGCCTTTAAGAAAAAAATACTTTGTTTCTATGTAAATTTCACTAATATAAACACTTTTGTTTTCAAAATTCGTCGAAGTACAGTTGTTGCTATTAAACTGTAGTCAATAAAAAAACTTCATTTTAATGAATAGAAAGAATATAGGACATGAAAGGAATTCTGGTTAAGGCTCCTTTATAAAATATATTTATCTCACAACATGTATTCTCAAAATATAAGAGGCATGTAAACTAACCAGAGCACTATGCACCTAAAATATGTCTCCACATATTTGGTTTATGCTACAACTACTAGCACTTATTTGAATCTATCAAAGTTAAAGAAATTTTACTCACGCCATCACAATGACACTGAAATCTAGCCAGTTCCATGGATCACGAAGGAATGTAAAATCTTCTAAGCAGAACCCTCTTGCCAAGATTTTTATGAGTGACTCAAAGGTATAGATCCCAGTAAAGGTATACCTGGGAAAAGCATGGAAGCCATAATTAAGAATTTCCTTTGAACTGCTAAAATACATGTTTTCTTTCTTTCTTTCTTTCTTTCTTTCTTTCTTTCTTTCTTTCTTTCTTTCTTTCTTTCTTTCTTTCTTTCTTTCTTTCTTTCTTCCTTCCTTCCTTTCTTTCTTTCTTTCTCTTTTCTTCTTTTCTTCCTTTCTTTCTTCCTTTCTTTCTTTTTCCTGTCCTGGAACTTTAACTCAGGCATAGGTTCTGACCTTGAGCTTTTGTTTTTGCCCAAGAGTAGTACTCTATCACTTCGGCCCCAGCTCCACTTCCACCTTTGTTTTTTTTTTTTTTTGGTGATTCATTGGAGATAAAATTCTCTCAGCCTGGGCTGAGATTTGAACTGCCATCCTTAGATCTCAGACTCTTAAGTAGCTAGGATTACATGAATGAACCACCAGCATCAGACTCAAAATAGACATTTTAATGTATGGCAAAGCTAATCATATAAAACTAAGCAAATTATTACAGCAAAGAGAAAATATATTCTTCAGTAATCTATTCTTACTAAATCATTTAGGTTTTAGCATAATCATTTCATGAATTTTGTGGATAATCATTAAGGTTTATCCCCTTTTGCAGCAGTGTCTGACAGCTTATAAACCACATATATAATCTTCTAATTTCTAATGGCCAAGTGAAAAAAAAACTAAGAAGGAACCAGTCAATGGCATTAGTTATTATATTTTACTTAAGTAAGAATATACAAAATATCATCTCCCTTGTTAAAACTAGCCAAATTTAGCTTTCAGTTTTAAGTAGCAGGTAGTTTCTTCACTGGACCATTCAACTTTAGGGGAAACATGCCTTAGATTTATTGCCTATAATAAATATTTCCATTTATATGTTTAGTGGATAAGCTCATGCTAAAACTATTTACATGTATTATACAGTATGGAGAACGAACTTCTTTCTTTATCCTTGAGACAGATATAGTGTTATAAAACTTTTCTTTCATCTTTTAATCTCTGTTTCTCTTTCACTCTGTCTCTTCCTCCATATATGTGTATACAAGATCACAAGAAACAATATTTCCATTCTTCAGTATTGTGTGTGTGTGTGTTCTCATGATTACCGCAATTCAGGGATAAACAAAATTCTTAAAGCCAACCTGGCACCCTGTTACTATTTATATTGGTCCAAATCATGTTAAATTGTTTTAATTCAAGTTTGTTTCCAAAAATCACACAAGGCTTTTGTGATTCCTTTAAAATGTTGGACATTTCTACCCCTTTCCCCTATGAGGGCTGACAAAAAAGTTATTTCTGTTTCTTCCAAAAAATAGTTGAGAGGATTTGGTTTTCAGCATTGTGTTTTTTAAAAGAATAATTTAAGCTTACTTTTTCAGAGTACTTCAAGTACTTCAAAAAATTGATGCACTCTTAGTTTTTAAACCATTTTTTCCAACTTACATGTGCAAGTGTTTGGATAGTATGTTCATAAGTTTCCTACATACAATTTTCTCAAAGGAGGCAAATGATATAAGAAGAAATTGAGTATTTGCAGAAACCATCATATCTACTTTTCCTTAGTTCCTCCTAACTCAATGGTTTCATGTAGAATAATTGGTAATTTTACTTATGAAGTAGCTGTCTATTATGAACAGAGACACTTTAAAATGCCAAGCTTCTGTGTATCTTCGCTTTAGTTCAGATCTCTGTATACTACCTGTAATTAACATGACATTTTGTTTGTAGAGATACCTGATCCTTAAAGGGCCTGAGAAACACTTTATATAGATTTTTTTTTAGATATAGTGCCTTGTAAGAAAATTGCACATTCCCAAAGTAAGAAAACTTTTGTAATACAAGGTGACAATAGCTGTACAAAGAAGCCAGTCATAGTGCTTAACATCTAGACAGAGATTACCCAGCAAGGCATTTACATGTGCTAAAATTAGCAAACTGGACTGGACAGGTAAGTGGGAAGTAGGAGAGCTTGATCTTTCTTAGCTCAGCCCCCTCTAGGCTGCTGACATCATTATGCTGTCTTTTCTGTCTGGGTCACAATTTTTATCTGCTGTAATTATAATGTCTATAGAAACATTCTGCCTTCAATAGTACTAGGCTCACTATATAATATCACCCTTATACCCCATTCTGTGTACTGTTATTATTCCATGTCTTCGCACAGAGACTGATTCTGATATCAGTGCCTTTTCTTCCCCCTCCCCCGCCCTTTCTTTGTTGTATTGGGCTTTAGACTCAGGGCCTTACACTTGCCACTTGTCATGTTCCTGTTCTTTTATGTTATAGTTTTTTTTCAATTAGAGTTGTGCACTAGTGCTAGAGAAGACCACAAACATCCTACTTCTACTGACCCCGAGGAACAGGGTTACAGATATAGATCATTCTCAGTTTATTTGTTGAAATGGATTTTACTAATTTTTTTGTCGTCATTTGTCTTAAGCCATGAGTCTCCACATCTATATTTCATAAGTAAGTGATTAGAGATATAAGCCACCATGCCTAGCCAATAACTTTGATTTTCATCCCAAAACAGAGTTATCTTCTCTGTTCCTTGGACTGTTTATTTATTTATGTATTTTATATAACCACTACTATTTTTATTTTCCTGCTGGATTACTGTTCTTTTTAATTGATCAGAAAACTTATGTGAAGTCATCTAACTGGAAGATATAAGTAAAAATGTTTCTAAGGCTAAGACTAAAGCCAGGAACCAGTGGCTCATGCCTGTAATCCTAGTTATTCAGGAGGCTGAGAACTGAGGGTCACAATTCAAAGCCAGCCCACACAAGAACGTCCATGAATCTGTTATCTCCAAATAATCACAGAATAAGCTGTAAGTAGCACTGTGGTTTAAGTGGTTTAAGTGTGGTTTAAGAGTGCTAGCCTTGAGCAAAAAAGAGCTCAGGAACAGTGCCCAGGCTGAGTTCATACACTACTCACGGGTGGGGACATCTGGTCTGAAATTCATGTAAGGTCCCCAAATCATTTGGTTCTCAAACACATATGCTTCTCATCAGCTACCTGGGCCATCTGCCCATAACACCTTCTATTTCTTCATATTTTTATATAAATTACCTTACATGTGAGTAACAAGGCAATAATATTCACATGCAGAAATTTAGTCTGTATGTAATTTCCTACAGCATGTTAATATTTGAAAGAATAAGGAAAACTTTTTCTCACACTTAAATAGACAATCTCTTGGAATAGTTAAAAAGAAGCTGGAGTCTATGGCTCACACCTAGAATACTAGCTACTTTGGAGGATGAGACTAGTAGTATTGTAGCTGGAGGCTAGCCCAGGTGGAAAAGTTCACGATATTCCCTTCTCAAAACATGGCTGAGCACAGTGGTGCATGGCTGTCATACCAAGGAACATGGGAGGCTGAGATTCAGAGGGTTGTAGTGTGAGGCCAGCCCAGACAGAAAGAAATGGGGCACAGTGGCACATCTATGATGGAAAACCTAAAAGTAGAAGGATTGCAGCTTGGGTGTATACCCAGACATGAAGTGGGACCCAATTCTAAAAATAATCAATGAGAAATGGGGCTGGAGGCATAGCTCAGCAGAGTCACGTCAGCTTTATAAGCACACGGTCTTGAGTTCAAACTCTAGTGCCACCAAAGGAAAAAGAATGAGGGAAGATGGTAGAAAATAGACGTGTTTTCCTTTATTGCAAGAAGGAGATGGCTTAATGTCTGCAGAAATGTCTGTAGTTAGACATTTGTTCTTGTTGCAATTCTGAATCAAATATTTATTCTGATAATAACAAACAAATAGGGATGGGTATTCATCTCATAGCGGGGGAAAAAAGGGATTAGATGCAAATATGGGAAGAATAGCTAAACAAGCATCTTTCTTTGAGATAACTATTATTTTTATTAGTGTTCTGGTCACAACATTTCACAAGTTTTGAGTAATCTGTTCTTAATCATGTTTTCCCTTAGTCCATATTGCATCTTGAGACCAGATTTGTAGATGTTTTTATTTATATGAAGAAAGATATCTTAGGGTTTTAGTACACATACTATTGCTTAATAACCTGTACATCTTAAGTATAACTTAGATATATAAAATGTCAAAGCTTCTGAACTTAAACATCTAAATATAATGATTTAACCTAAACAAGAAATCTAACAGAATGATGTAGAACTACCTATGCCATTTTAACCAGAATATAACAATAATGACAGTACATAGAATAAAATAAATTACTTCATCACATTACTCAAATTATAATCATATCTAAAATGATTTACAGTTGTTTATTACTTTTTATGCTAAATGATGGATTTAATTTACTTAGAAAAGATACTAAATTATAGCCTTTCTTGAAAAGGTATTACCATGAATTTGTTGAAATACTTACCTATAGAAGGAAAAACTCCCCCAAAGAACTTCCCTTATCTTCTTTCATATTATGGAAATAACTTTTTTTCTTAGTAGTATTTAGTCTGACTCCAAAAACCATAAGACAGACCATAAGCACAGGAGATTGCTAGAGAACTTGAGTGTGCATTTCTCACTCCAAGAAGTTATTCCTACTTACTCTACATTCTTCGTCCACTCTGGAGGGTTACTCAAGGTCATAAATACACAGTTGGTCAAAATAGTGCACATGATAAGCATGCTGAATAAAGTAGATTATAGTTAAGGAAAAATTCTAGTTTGTTCTCATCACCATTTATAAAAAAATCCACTCCAAAAATTCATCAACATAAGTTAATTTTGAAATTAATCTTACTGAGTTATATTTCAACAATAGTTTAAAAAACATAAGAAAATTCAAAGCCTGCTCTATGCACTAGTCAACTTTTTTTGAAAAAGTTATGTCAAATGTTCATACAATTGAATTTAATAGAAAGATGTCTCCATTTGCTGCAAATAAAAGTGACTGTACACTTCAATCAGTTGTGTGAAATTACACGGCAAGGAGAATGCATCCGTTTACGTTTATGGAGAAAACAAGGGAGAGCGAATGGGAAGGAGGAGTGTGTTTGGCAATTCAGAAAATAATTCTAAATGCATAGACTATAACATTGTTCAACAACTGTTACATGTCAATTGAAGATAATAATTGTGTGAGGAAAATGTGATCTTGTTTCTCCTGTATGCTACTTACACACATTTACTGTTATGGTTTCATATTTACTCTATAATTACCCTGATAACTCTATGCATAAGTATGTTATACCTAGTTGAAAAACCAAAACAACACAGAAAGAGGCCAGGAGCTGGTGGCTCACGCCTGTAATCCTAGCTACTCAGGAGCCTGAGATCTGAGGATCATGATTCAAAGCCAGCCTAGGCAAGGAAAGTCCATGAGACTAATCTCCAATGTAACCACCTGAAAACTGAAAGCGGTACAGTGGCTCAAGTGGTAGAGCATTAGCCTGGAGCTGAAGAGCTCAGAGACAGAGCCCAAGCCCAGAGTTCAAGCCCCCCATGACTGACCAAAAAAAAAAAAAACAGTAAGAACAAACCAATTAAAGTTATAACAACAACAACAATAATAATAACAATAAACTAATACTCATCTCAATGCAATTGTATAAGTATTTAAAATTTGAATAGCATTTTCTTTAAGAAATACCATTCAGACAACTCCCATAGAAAGGATATGAGTGTACCAAAATCTTAATAGCAATTTTCCTGACAGGGTTTAGTGGAGTTAAAATGTACAGGGCAGAGGTGGCACTGAACCGGAAAATGGCCTTCCCTTTATTCAAGACTATGAAAGTCTGAAAAAGAAAATAATAAGAAAGACATTATTAGGTTAGACAAGTGGTTTATCTGAAGAGTTTACACACATCAAAAACATTTACCTGATTTGTTTTCTCAAATATATTCTTTGAAACCAGTTGCTATGGTACAGACATGTTAAGTGTATACTGTAACCACGCTAGGTGTTTCTGCTACACATTAGCTTTAAATTGCAAATAAATATACAACTTACCCTTATCTAATCTGTCTCTAAGTTACCAAATTGCTGACACAAACTAATAATCCTACACATTTTTAAACCAAATTATACTGAAGCCTTACAGATTTTAATTCTATTTAAAGCTTGCCATCTGTCTCTAGTTTTGGTAATTTTTCAGATTACTGTACACATTACTATTAAGGCAATCTTTCATGTATGCCAAATCTTTAAAATCCAAAAATTTTTTGGTCTTTCCCTATGGAAGTTTTCTTCATTTAAAATGAAGCCTTTTCTGACTTTTCTGAATCTTGCTTCTCAAAAGGATAGCTGGGTTGAAAATCTGTCTGACACCCACCACTTCAAAGGGAATTCCATAGTTAAACATCAATGGTCTGCAACCTTTGCTATGGGCCTAGCATTTAGATCATCTTTGGTTTGCTACTACCAAAGTCGCCCTGCTCCAGCCAGTACCACTTGTCACAGCCTCTCTCACAGCCTGCCAAACTTTCTCTGAATCTGCAAATGAGAATCACAGAATCTTTGAGCTGGTCAAATGCAAACTCACTGCCATTTTGAGAAATCTCCCAAACAGACTAAACAGTAAGATCCCACCGTAATGATCCTTTATTGCACTACAATTTTTTCAAACATATTAGAATGTCTAGGGGAAATTTTAAAATTGCCAACATGTAAGTCCTAACTTAGACCAGCTGAATTGAAAATTTTAGATGATCAAGCCCCGTGACTGACAAAAAAAAAGAAAAAAGAAAATTTTAGATGATAGATTTGGATATTTTTTTAAAAAAAATTCTGTAGGTGGCTCTAACATATTATAATAGTAATATATTATTGATGCTAATAATATGAAATGATGGTTTTTAAACACTTCTCTCTGTTCTCAGCTATCTGTACCTGCCTTTCCTTTATAGTCCAGCTAAACTTTGCTGATCACCCACTAATTCTTTTGCTTACCATTGTCTTGGTATACTCATTTGTACTTCATGATAAGCTGCTTGTAGTCATTGTCAAGGAGTTGCTTCCAAGAACATCCCTCCCAGGGACGACTGGGTTTGTTGTTATAAAGCACAGAGCACAAAAAGCCTGCCATTTAGCTCTCCACACCCCCCTGCCTCTTGGTTTACAAATGAGTGCTTATTTTAATTCAGTATGACTTTACCTGTAAGGAGCTATTTACCTTTAGGATATTTATTCTATATATTGATTAATTTAATAATAGGTTTTGCCCTTTAGCTAAGGGCTATATCTTAAACATTCATGTTCAGTGACAGCACAGTCTGTTTGAATAGATAGGTAGCAATATTTGTTTTGTGAATATGGAAAGCAGACAAAACAAGCTCTCTGATCATTGCCTATGGAGTGGACCATTACTTGATTAACCTTTTTCAATAAATAGATCTCTATAAATTATACCAAGAAGACTATCCTCTAGCAGCAAGGATCAATAGACCTTGGAAAGACAGCCCTTGGACTTCAGAAACATTAAAGGATGCTCTTGAATAAGGTCATTTAGTACAATAAACAATCGAAGTTCACTTAGGCATTGAACAGTAGCAATAAAATGTAAATATTCACCACAACTTGTGGTGCATTAACTCGTGCTTTTAGAAACAATTCCCCTGTAAAAGAAATTTTCACATTCAACATTAGCAAAGAATTTTATTTTGAAAGTATCTCCAAAAACAGATTGAATTATCCTTCCAACCCATAACCCTTTGCTCTTCTTGCAAGATTAGACTCTGCGGTGATATCAGAATTGATGCTTACATGCTAATTACACCTTTATTAAACTTCTAAGTTCCTAAGAAAAGAACCTAGTTTCTGTCTGAAAAGCGACACCTGACACAAAGAAAATCTTCAGTTCTAAGAAACAAGGAATAAATTCCTAATGCCATGAATAAATAAAGGAATTACAAGAAATATGTCTGAAATGGAGTTCTGATGTCTTTGAATGATATACCCAAATTAAAAATTACTTGAGAACATGACAGATGATTGGAGGATGAGTATATAGCACCATCTCTAAATTCAAGTCTCCAAGGAAAGAATTGTAATGTACCTTAAAAAGTAATACTTGATGTTTCTAATCTAAGTGCTATAGAAGGAAACGATGATCCCTTCCAGTTAGTTTCTATGGTAGAAATTCTAATTCTTTCTTCCATGAGATACACAGTTTATCTGTCCATTAAATTCTTGCTACTTGAGGCAAGATGAGATGTTATTTCTCAATGAGTAGGACCACACCTGTTATAGGATTTACAACCTGATAAGACCAATTTTGAACCATCTTTTTATTGCCTTGATGAGGTCTTTACATGACTTTATTTAGTGAGGATGAGCCCTTGCTCTGGAGCTAATTGTCTAGCTTCAGATAGCGGATTCTCCACTGCAACCCTGACAAATTACTTAACTTTTCATGGCTTTAGTTTCCTTTCCTATAAACTGATGTTCGCAATAATAATTCTCTCACTGGTTAACTGAATATTAAAATAACTAGAACACTCAAGTACTGTGTAACAGGATGAACACAACAAATGTTCACTATTATGATCATAGTCACTATTTTATGATATTAACTTAAATGGCATTAAAATATACTGTGATGCTACGGAAACAGTGGGACAAAGGGTAAACCAATGCAACAGCAATACTCAACAGACACTATGTTGAAAATGAACTTTACAACTTGGGGAAGGGGGATCATGGAAGAGCGAAGTGGGAGAAAATGAGGGAGGGGGAAACACTGTTTGAAAAGAAATGTACTCATTACCTTGCTTATGGAACTGCAACCCTTCTGCAATCACCATTACAATAAAAAGCAAAAAGTAAAAAATAAAAATAAATTTATTGTGATGTTACCCATCCTGTTAAGTTAGCCACTAAAATATGTCACTAAATAATGACAGCATATAGTTACTTTAAGCCTTCAAGGTTGGATTTTTTTTCCTTTGCCTTTTACCTGCCTTATTTCATATATTTTATGCTGTTTTAAAATTCTAGAATTTCTTCCACTCACTACTTTTTTTAATAAGATTTTTTATTGTGAAAATACTGTACAAACGGGTTACAATTACATGAGCAAGGTAATGAGGACATTTTTTATCAAGCATTGTTGCCTTCTCTTTTGTTTTCCCCCTTACCATTCCTTCCCTCCCATTTCCACAACTATACTCCCCCCACACGCTGCCTAAATTGTAAAGTTCGTTTTTCAACATAGTGTCTTGTACATATCATTGCTTGATACAATCTGTATCCCTATTTAAACATTTTGTTTTTTCCCTTCCCCTCCCCAAATTATCCTTCTAAGAAGCACAAACTTTTTTTTTCCTCTACTCACATGTGAATCTTCATCTTTATAAATACTTTGTAAATGATGGGAGTATAGAGATTCTAACTAGAGGTCTCTCAAGATAGCTCAGAGCCGCCATGGCTGAATTATTCCCAGACCTGGAGGCAATAAAACCAGACTTGGCCAGCATAAGGCAAACAAGTATGTCTTCTAGTGGCAGATTCACATTTACCAAATTTAAAAGCCTGATACATTAAAAATCAGATGTCACATGAAAAAAGCTCAACTTCTCTAGCTATAAAAGAAATGCAAATCAAGACAACATTGAGATTCCACCTCACCCCAGTTAGAATGGTTATAATCAAGAACTCTAATAACAATAGTGCTGGAGAGGATGTGGCCAAAAGGAACCCTACTGCATTGTTGGTGGGAGTGTAAACTTGTTCAACTACTATGGAAAGCAGTATAGAGGTTCTTCAAAAGACTCTACATAGAGCTCCCCTATGACCCAGCAATCCCACTTTTGGGCATTTACCCAAATGATCACAACAAAAGGCTATGCTAAAGTTACCAGCACAACTATGTTTATTGCAGCATTATTTACCATAGCTAAGATACGGAACCAACCCAGATGCCCCTCAGTAGATGAATGGATCAAGAAAATGTGGTATATATGTATATATATGAATTCTATGCCTCCACCAGAAAGAATGACACCATCCCATTTTTTAGGAAATGGAAAGACGTGGGGAAAAAATTGTATTAAGTGAAGTAAGCCAGGCCCAAAGAAACATAGGTCCTAGGGTTTCCCTTATCTGCAATAACTAGTATATATCTGAGACAAGCAGAAAAGGTCAAAAGTTATGTACATATGATCATATAAGATGATGCTAAGGGGCTGGGGAGGTGTCTCAGTTGTAAAGTGCTTGCCTTGCATGCATGAGGTCCTGGGTTCGATTCCTTAGCATCACATAAGCAGAAAAAAATGGAAGTGGCGCTGTGGCTTAGTGGTAGAGCACTAGCCTTGAGCTGAAGAGCTGAGGGACAGAGCCCAGGCCCAGAGTTCAGGCCTCATGACCAACAACAACAACAAAACAAAGATGATGCTAAGCAAAATGAACCCCAAGAGGTTTTATCTTTCTTGCTGTTGTTTTTAATGTATTTATAATGTACTATGTGATTTTTTTTGTTTCTTTTGTATGTTCTTCCTCCCTGGTATAATCCCTGTTTGCACTGTATTTGATTCCGGTGCCCTGCATCTGGTATATACATTTTTTCTAATTTAGGGAGAGGAAGATAAATGACAAAATGCTAAAATAAGGATACAGGTTGACCCATTGTAACAATGAGATGTACAAGATACTATGTTGAAAATGAACTTTACAACATGGGGGGAGGGTTGTGGAGGTGGGGAGTGAAGGGATGGTAGGTGAAAAACGAAGTAGGAGGGGGTAACAATGCTCCATAGGAAATGTACTCATTACCTTACTCATGTAACTGAAACCTCTCTGTGCAGTATCTTTACAATAAAACATATATACCAAAAAAAAAGAAAATAAAAAATAAAAATCAGATGTCCATCTATTTATTGTGAGGTGCATCACTGTCATGAAGGAAAATAATGGAAATGGAATAACCAGCACAACCTTTCTTTTGAACAAGATCTATGAAAGCAAAGGATAAGCTGAAGCACCTTTGTTAGGCCTGGAATCCAAACCAACTGCCTTAATACAATTATGTAGAATGTTTACCATTCAAACTGTGAGGTAGCCTGGGGTAAGTACCTCTGCAATTAGGATTGTGCTTGTCACCATTATTCTCGCTTAATCTTCCATGCTCATACCAACCTGATCAACTCTCTTTTTTCAAATAGCAAATACTTATCATCAAGCCCTTGTGACTTGAAGATGACTTTGAAAAGATCTACTTTAGATCAATAGTTCTCAAAGTTTCTGGAATTATCTTATTTTCATCATTTTATATAGACACATATATGTACATATCATAAACACAGCATACATAATATCTAATATTAAAATAAAATTGTCTTATCATTTCTGTCATAAAGTCCTAAAATAAATTATTTTAGACCTGTATGAACATATGTATGTGTATCTCTCACACACATATTTATAGCCACTTTTTGTGCTACTAATTAAAAAGAAGAAAATGAGCCTGCTTAAATGTTTCCACTTGGTTTTATGACTTTAAATAAAACTTCACACTCAGTGTGTGTTTAAGTACTGGCAGGAATGTTGTCAGTTGATCGTTTATAGGAAATGTAGGATATCTCACCCAGACCTGTGGAATCAGAATTCTATGCTGTAATGAAATCTTCCAAGCCAGGCACATTGGCTCACACCTATAGTCCTAGATACTCAGACAGCTGAGATTGGTAGGAATGCATTTTAAGCCCTGATCTGGAAAACAAAAGTCCATGATACCACTCCCCCCAATCTTGTTAACCAATTTAAAATCTGGGTAAAGCCAGGCACTAGTGGCTCATGCCTATAATCCTAGCTATTCAAGAGGCTGAGATCTGAGTATCTCGGTTTGAAGCCAGCCTGGGCAGAAAAGTCCCCTTCAGACTCTTATTTCCAATTAACCACTCAAGAACTGAAGTGGTGCAGTGGCTCCAGCAGTAGAGTGCTAAACTTGAGAACACAGAGGCTCAACAACAGTGCCTAGGCCCCAAGATCAAGCTCCACAACCAACAAAATTAATAAATAAAGCTGGGTATGTGGATATATACCTGTCATCCCAGTTACTTGGGAAGATTAACTAAGAGAGTCTAAATACCAGAAGGTCCAGGCAAAAAAGCAAGACCTTATGTGAAAAATAACAAAAGTAAAAAATAGGCTGAGGCCATCACTCAAGGAGTAGAGTTTCTGCCTGTCGATATGAGGCCCTGTGTTCAAACTCTATTACCACAAAGAAGAAAAGGAGGAGGAGGTAAAGGGGGAGGGAGTGAGGGAGGGAAAAAGGGAGGAAGAAGAAGAAGAGGAGGAAGGAGGATAGGGGCAAGAAGGAGGAAGAGGAGGTGGAGGGGTTATGTCATCCTCGGGTGCTGTGTATGCAAGCTAAGCTTGATGAGTACTTCTTTACTAATCTTAGAACTTGGTATTACATACTGCTTCAAAATGACATTTCTTGGGGCTGGGAAGGTGGCTCAGTGGTAGAGCACTTGCCTTGCATGCATGAGGCCCTGAGTTCGATTCCTCAGCACCATATAGCAAAAAGAAAAAAGCCAGAAGTGGCGCTGTGACTCAAGTGGTAGAGCACTAGCCTTGAGCTGAAGACCTGAAGGACCGCTGTCCTTCAGGCCCAGAGTTCAGGCCCCACAACCGGACGCCCCTCCCCCACACACACCAAAAATGACATTTCTTCAGCTATTGCTTTAAAAGAATTGGCTTTGGCTAATAAAAGTGTTCAATATCTTCCCTAATCCAGAAACCATGGATTATATCCATAAATCATGATGAGATCATACTGGTATTAATTTACCTCTAGTTTCTAAATTAAACTACTTTATGTTTGTAAAGCTAAGATACAAAATGGGGTTTTCAGATGTCAAAACACCAACTCCCCCATTTTTGTCTGTTTTTTAAAATTCTCAACAAAATATCATTCAGCTACTTTAACTACAGAAACTGATCGATTCTGACATAATGGTATGATTGTTTCAGAAAGCAGGAAGATGCCGTCATACTTGTGGCATTATGTTATGTATAGGCAAAGATGATCATTTTTGTTTTTTTCAGTCCTGACTTTGTTCCCTCAGGGTAATGTTTTAAATAAGTAGAGGTTTTGTAATTGAGCTGTCATAATCTCAGCACGGGTGAGAGAAACTCCTAATCAGACCTCAGGTTCATGGGTGGAAAACAAAACTCCACCTCTGTATGAGCAGGACTCTCAAGTATTATCAGCTCACAGGAAGGTATGAAGCAGATTACTCCCTGTCCTGTAGCACACAAGAGATCTTGAAGAATCCTAAAGCCAACGAAGAACTAAAAACTTCAAGTACAACATTGTACCATAACTCCTTTTATTTTTCTTCAGCTCTCCTTGTCTGTTATGCACTTAAATAAGTTAGCAACAGCAGATATTTAACTTGGATGATATCAGTTTCAAGTTTGCTGTCTCAATGATTGTGAAATTATGCAAATCTCATATTCATTTGTATCCACTGTAACCATTTTTCACTATTATGGATATCTATTATACTGTACATAAAAGTGTCAGTAAAGATACTGAGAAGTCTTTCACTGGTTTTCACCAGTATACAATCCCTAGGAAAGGATTCTAAGGCCATGTGAGTAACAAAAGACT
This sequence comes from Dipodomys ordii, assembly GCF_000151885.1. Taxonomy (NCBI): domain Eukaryota; kingdom Metazoa; phylum Chordata; class Mammalia; order Rodentia; family Heteromyidae; genus Dipodomys; species Dipodomys ordii. The sequence goes on from NW_012267221.1 coordinate 16,523,238, forward strand.
TACTGGAAGGCACAGAATGAACACTCACTTTCTTATTGATATAGAATGGGTCCAGGTCCTCCAGGGGCTCTGACACCATCTCTGGAGGAATGTCTCCATAAATAAATGGAAGGTTCTTTCCAGCTTCCAAGTCACTATTTGGCTTTGGTTTGTTCTCATCATCGATGTCTTGTTCTTTTTTGGGCTTCTTGGCTTTCTCTTCTGCAGCACGTTTTTCAATAGCAGCAAGAGATTCTCTCGTAAACAGGCGGAAGCTTTCAGGTCCCGGGGGTACCAACAGTGCCTGTGCCATATTTTCATCCTGCACATTTAATTACGTTTAGCTTCTTGCATGAGAATTGCCTACAGTAATGAAAAAATGCATTAGCATGAGGAAAGCAAGTGGCAGGAGGAGAATAAGAACATCTCATTTTCAAATACATTGTCAGTACTTTTAAGTAGTTGTACGAAGGAGTTTATGGATACATTGCAACTTGACCGATTTCCCAGGGTTTTTTGCTTTTTTCCCCCATTCTTTTATATTTTTTGCTTGTACCAGGGCTTGAATGATACCACAAAAAATCAATATATTTAATTTTTAAAATCATATTAAAGGTATAAACATTGTCAAGCTTTTAGGTGTGCGCTACAGATTTTCACTTAGCAACATCATCAATTATTTGTGTTTTAATAATTCAAATTTGTAAACCAATCACAAGTCTGTTCTGAATGATAATTGGCCTGAAATAGCCATTTTTCAATGGTTGGATGTTAAGGCATCAGATGGTACACAATCAACATATGGAATTTTATTTACTACTAAAAGTGAGATGGAATGTTAAAAAAATCCATTATGAGACGTTTGACTCAAAAATGTGTGACAGCCTACATGTGGTAAAGCAGTAATTCCATTCATGTTTATCAAGAGAATTTCTTAAGGATCTACTTATCTCCTTTCTCTTTTCACAAGTTACTAATTCTTCAATGAAAAAAGTTGGGTAACATTGCAATTATTGTGATACATGCTTGGTGCAAAACTTCATGGTGGGGAAGGAACTTTAACTGACCTAGTCACTGCTCTAGTTATCAGCAGAGTGAACTGTATCACCAGGAGCAAGGGAGCCACTGTCTCCAGAAAAATTGCTTCATCTTTTTTTTGCATTTCTTCTTTGTTTTTTAGTTTTTATTTATTTATTTTTATTGTGAAAATACTGTACAGAGAGGTTACAATTACATGGGCAAGATAATGAGTATATTTCTTATCAAGCATTGTAGCCTCCTCCTTTGTTTCCCCTTCCCATCCCTTCCCAGCCTCCCCCCCACCCCCCCACCCAATCCTCATCCCCCCACCAAAGTTGTAAAGTTCATTTTCAACATAACGACTTATACATCTCATTGTTGCAATGGGTCCACCTGTATCCCTATTTAAACGATTTGTTTTTTTCCCTTCCCCTCCACAAATTATACCGATATCAAATACAGTGAAAGCAGGGGTTATACTGTGGGAGAGGGACATACAAAGCAACAAAGAAATCATCTTATAAATGTGTTAGAAACAATCGCATGAAAGAATAAAATATTTGAATACATATCTTAGGGTTCATTTCCCTAACATCAACTTATCTGACCTTTTCTTTTACTCAGACATATACTAGTTATTGCAAATAAGGGAAACCATGGGACCTATATTTCTTTGGGCCTGGCTTACTTCTTCAAAGAAACAATTGCCCAATAAATAAGTGGGCTAAAGACTTAAAGAGAGGGCTGGGAAGGTGGCTCAGTGGTAGAGCTCACCTTGCATGCTTGAGGCCCTGGGTTCGATTCCTCAGCACCACATAAGCAGACAAAAAAAGTTGGAAGTGGTGCTATGGCTCAAGTGGTAGAGTGCTAGCCTTGAGCTGAAGAGCTGAGGGACAGCACCCAGGCCCAGAGTTCAGGCCCCACGACTGGACCTCCCCCCACCCCCAAAAAAAAAGACTTAAAGAGAAACTTCTCTGAAGAGGAAAGAAGGATGGCCAATAGACACATGAAGAAATGTTCAACCTCCCTAGCCATAAAAGAAATGCAAATCGAAACAACATTGAGATACCACCTCACCCCAGTTAGAATGGCTATAATCAAGAACTCTAATAACAGCAGATGCTGGAGTGGATGTACCAGAAGGGAACCTTATTGCATTGTTGGTGGGAGTGTAAACTTGTTCAACCACTTTGGAAACCAGTATGGAGGTTCCTCAAAAGACTCCACATAGAGCTCCCCTATGACCCAGCAATCCTGCTTTTGGGCATTTACCCAAATGTTCACAAACAAGACTACACTAAAGCTACCAGCACAACTATGTTTATTGAAGCATTATATACCATAGCTAAGATATGGAACCAATCCAGATGCCCGTCAGTAGATGAATGGATCAAGAAAATGTGGTATATATACACAATGGAATTCTATGCCTGCATCAGAAAGAATGACATTGCCCTATTTGTTAGGAAATGGAAAGACTTGCATTTCTTCTTTGTAAGTAGTATCTTTCCTTTTCTAACATATTTTTATCATTAAGTAGTTTTACAAAGGAGTTACCATTCAACAAAGCAGTTGATACAATGCATCTTGATAAATTTCCCTTTTTTTCTTTTGTTACTTTGTTTTTCTTTACTTTTAAAAAATAATTTTGGGGCTTGTACCAGGGTTTGAACTACGTCCTCAAAAATGTCATCAGTCATTGTAATATTTTGCTATACCCAATGTCCCCCCCCCTTCTCTTCCCCACATTTTTTCCTATTCTCATAGTACTTTATCCCTGCATGGGTCTAACTGACTTACAAACACTGAAAACTAAAGATTCTACAACAAAGAAACTGATCACTATATGGCTGTAGAATGTACATCTGAATTCCTTTTCCCTGATGTGTTCCAATGACAAAAAAAATTAAAATTAGATGTCTTTAAATCAGTCATTTTAATATGTTGTTGCCATAGTATCAGGCCTGTCAAAAAGTGTCACAGATTGACCCATTGCAACAATGAGATGTACAAGATGGTATCTTATGTCAAAAAAAGAACTTTAAAATTTAGACCACGGGGTGGGAGTAGCTGAGGAGGTGGGAGGGAAGGGATGGTAAGGAAAAAATAAAGGAGGAGGCAACAATGCTTGATAAAAAATGTACTCATATGGGCTGGGAAGGTGGCTTAGTGGTAGAGCACTTGCCTTGCATGCAGGAGGCCCTGGTTTCGAGTCTCCAGCACCACATAAGCAAAAAGAAAAAAAAGCCGGAAGTGGTGCTGTGGCTCAAGTGATAGAGCACTAGCCTTGAGCTGAAGAGCTGAGCGACAGTGCCCAGGCCCAGAGTTCAGGCCCCAGGACTGGACCCTCCCCCCCAAATAAATAAATGTACTCATTACGTTGCTCATGTAATTGTAACCCCTTTGTACAGTATTTTTACAATAAAAAACTTAATTTTTAAAAAGTGGCACAATTTTTTCTCCAATTGTGAAAAAACATACTGTATGTCTGTTTTCCACTCTCTATCAAGCAGCACATGTATTAGGAAGTTTGAGAATAATTTCATTTTACTAAAAAAATCAGTCATTTACCTTGTGCCTTTTAAATTCATAAAATGCAGCAAAAAGGAAATGTACTCATTACCTTACTCATTTAACTATAACCCCTCTGTACAGTATTTTTACAATAAAAACATATATTTTTTAAATGCAGCAAAAAAGAAAATCAGCTAATGCTTTCAGCCATCCCTGTCAGTTTTGATGGCTACAAGCTCATTTCAACTCTAGGCTGTGTGCTTTTGAGTGCAAAATGAATCAGAGCATTTTCTGTAAGCATCAGATATCCAGAGATGTGAAACCCACCTGTGTCACATTACCTGTCATGAACTGAGGAGCAATAGTTTTACCCAAATGTTAAATGAAAAAGCAATAGCATGGCAAGCATGTCTCTGGGAAAATTTCTGAAACATAGTTGCTTTCTTAGCAGAAAAGAAAGCTTACCTTTGTATTTGAGTGTCTACTTAACTCTTTGGTGTTTCTTTACTGGCAATGAAATAAAAATTGTATTGAAATTGGAAAAGGAGATCTAGATAGAGTTTGCCTGTGTCATTCACTTTTCAATGACTAATCTTATTAAAGTACCTCATCATATGAATAGTTTGGTAAGAAGGGCCAGAAAACAATTTGTTCTTGGTTAAAGCCAATAAAACTGTTACTGAAATTCTTGTACGGTTGTCTCTAAACCTGAGAATACAGGCTACCTCCACTCAGATTTCATTTACAAGGAGAACTAGGGCTTGCCATATATTTGTCAAGACTGAGACTAAACAAGTCAGAGGGCAGAGCTTCTCACAGATGCACTAGATGCTCTAGAAAAAAATTTTCCTCTTCTTTCTAGTTCTCTGTGAGCCTATTATACAAAGATCTTACATAACTTTATATCTATATTAGAGCAGACTTTTAAAAATTAATTCTTACTGATGCCTTGGTGTGGAATATATTATTAATGAATATATGTGCATGATAATTTATTAAAATACTTCAAATTTAACATAGCAAGTCTTTTCCAGAACTATCTTTTCAAGATTAAAGAAGATAAGAAATCTAAGTGATGATCCTTTTGATTAAAAAAAAAGAGCCTCAGTGTGTGATTGTGTGAGTAAATCAAACACACCTCCTCTCAATTAATGCAAAGATTAGGGTTCAATGCATCCTATTATAGGAGTCGACCACAGACTTTAAACCCTAGAAGAGACCTGGGAATCATTTATTCAGAATTTTTTATTGAAGGACTACTATGTACCAACAAGTTTCCATAGACCAGATACTGATGGTCCCTTCTCTCAAAGAGCTAATAATCAAGTAGGAGTGATGGATGCTTATAAACGGAATTATAACACAAATATATCTATATCTATTTATGTTTTATTATCAGGAGCTTATAAGTGGGATCAATTCATGTTGCACAGGGAAGGGAAGGAGAGTTATGGTTCAGGAAGTTTCCCTGAGGAAGTGATATTGGACTATGTTTTATAGAGTAGGTGGGATTTGAAAAGGGTTTAGAGTTGGCAGAGGAAGGATTGGTAGAAAGATGTATGAATAGTTGTACACCAAGTAAAGCAGAGTATATGTCTGCAAGGAGAGTTTTGGCAGTACAAGAAGCAGCTTGCAATGCCTTAATCCAGACTAGCATGCATAGAAGGTCGGTATAAGATAGAACAGGACAGATCACAGGTCTTCAACAGCAGACTGAGGAAGCCATGGTCACTTCGAAGATTTCAAGGATGGTGGCAGTATGAACACGGTGGAGACCTGAGTGATCCTAGAGCAGTAGTTTTCAAATGTTTGGGTTCCAGAATCCTTTACACTCTTCAAATCATTGATGAACCGAGGGCCAAATAAGGTCCTTTTCATATCAATGTTCATATTCATCCTTGATACCAAAAATGACCAATCGTTCCTTTTGAATACATCTTTTAACTAACTAGGCATGAGTTTTACCATCATGCGTATCATTCAGAAAAATATCACCACATATTATGCACATTCTTCTACATATTGGGAGTGTTTCATTTTATGGCACTCCAAACCCCAGCTCTTCATATCACCGGCGATGTCATGAGGAAAGTCTTCGCGCATGGGGGGTAGGGTGAGCCTGTCAAATGCCCAGTAGAAAGTGAACGTTTTCCAAAATTCCAATTTCCACTTGAAAGCTCCAATTTTAACACTGACAACAAATGCTGTCATTTGCTTTTCCTGAAGTGACAGGCTTTTCCATTGTTCACTTTTGAGAATATATGTGCCACATACTCAAGTCTAAATAACCTTGGCTTGCCACTTATCTTTTCAAGTGAAAGTAGTTTTCCATGAAGAAAGGAAAGTGACTTATTCAGCTCCCAACTCCAATAATTGCATCAGTGCTTTCTCCAGAGACAACCATGATGCTTTAGCACACAGACAAAATATGTCACATATTATTCCCATTTCTTATACTCAGTACTGAAAATTTGGATCCTTATGGGTTGAGTTTTAACAAAATTAATATTTAACACTTCCTCAGAATATGTAAACTAGCAGTAAGAGTGTGACAGTATGACAAGGTGACAGTGCAGAGAGCAAGGCGTATCACAGTTTGATGCCACTGTCTTGATACCTGCTGAAGCATTACCATTTAGTCCACAACTACAACATTATCAGTACAAATGTAAAACAGTGAAAAGGGTCTGATTATAAAGACAGCTTAAGCCACACTGCTTTTCCCACGCAATGGTTCTAGGGTCCTCTAATTGTTTTAAATCTTCACATTGAGAATAGCTGCCCTTGAAGAAAGCAGTTGGTATAAAAGTAGAAGAGAATATGACTAGAACTCTAGAGCATTAGTCTTCTTTGGTATAGAACTGGCAATTGCAACTGGATTCAAGACTTTGCTCTGCTACAATCTAATCGCTCTTATGTCCTTTCTAATCTTCAGATTATATCACTCAATAATGGAGATGACCATAATACCGGTATCACATACTGATATCACATACAGAGGTAATGTGACATTTAAATGGAAAAAAATGCACCTCATGTCCAAATATTGTGCCTGGAAGACAGTAGGTTATCAAGAAGTTAGGTAAAAGGTCTATGGCCAGGTAAATGACTAAGGAAGTTTGTAGGGTTAAATTCAATTCCATGTTTACATCATACATAATAAGTTGATATAAATCCTGTAGAGAAGTGGAGAATATTCAGTCATGAAAATCAACTGTTTGTACCAGTTACTTTCACATGCTTAGAAGACATCTGGTATGTAATTAGAATATTAGCTAATACTCAAAAAAGCTCTCTGAACTGCAGAAATGTTGATAGAGGAGTCACAGAGTAGAGCTAAAGATAAGAATCCAGTTGACATCATCAAGAAAAATGTGAAAAGATGAAGAGGCTGACCTGATATGTCTGATAATTTTCAAGGAGAAGAAACATACAGGATATTAGTGATGTCAGCACAATTACCTAGACATTAAAAGAGAAATTTGAAAAGATTTTAATTAAAATACAAATATTAGATTTGATAATTACTTGAAATCTTTGCCTTTAAATGAGAAACAGAGGGCTGGGAAAGTGGCTCAGTGGTAGAGTGCATGCCTTGCATACATGAGGCCCTGGGTTCGATTCCTCACACCACATAAGCAGAAAGAAAAAGCAGGAAGTGGTGCTGTGGCTCAAGTGGTAGAGTGCTCGCCTTGAGCTGAAGAGCTGAGGGATAGCGCCCAGGCCCAGAGTTCAGGCCCACGACTGGAAACCCCCCCCCAAAAAAATGAGAAACAGAAAGATAAAGCTAAGCATCTTCCACCAACATTTCTACTGAAAAACACAAATTGTTGCTTTGTGACAAAACAATTCTGTACATTTGATTCTTTATTGCCTTTGTTATTATAATGGACATAATTGTCTTGAACCTTCCTATTGTTTGATTTTTTTTTGATGCTGTTCCTGGGACTTGAACTCAGAGCCTGGGTACTGTCCATGAGTTTTTTCTCTCTCTCTTTCTTTTCTTTCTCGGGGTTGTGCTTTACCATTTAAACCACAGCTCTACTTCTGGCTTTTTTTTGGTAGTTAATTGGAGGTAAGAGACTCACTAGCTTTCCTGCTGGGCTGTATTCAAGACATGATCCTCAGATCTCAATCTTTTGAAGAGTTAGGACACGTGTGTGATCTTCTAGCACCCAAGCAATTGTTTCATTTGTATTTTAAATATTCATGTGTACATAATCAATTACAGAGAAATAGATTTGTATAGTTCAATTTGTGTTCTAACCTCATTTATCAATGTAATCTGACAGTATCATAAGATTATGAAATACTATGAGTACAAACACTGATATTTGTTGATGAATCAGATTCAGTGAAAATGGCACAGCCAGTAGTTGGGAAATGATGTGGCACTGTCATTGCAAAATATATATTTTCTCCATGAGTTTTGTAGCACAATTATTGCCTAATTTTCAAGAAGAGCAGACACATTTTATTTTCTACAACCTGTTAGTATACTGTCTTTTTCCTCTCCACTCATTTTTTATTACATTACAGACAAAATCAATTAATGTTAGTTTGTTTCCATGAAGGTAAAATTGTGCCAGAAAGCAGAAAACTTGCCATATTCAAGAAAGAAAAGTTGTCATACAACTTAGAGATCTAATAAAAATAATTCACAAGGTAATTCAGGTTCATGATTATGAAGGAATGAGTTAATAGCAAGGACCAGTTTTACTGCCAAGGAAAAGATCCTGTGTTTTCCTGGCATCAACAAGACTATTATAGGAAGGACATAATCTAAAAGACAAGATAAACCAATTAACTATCTTCCTACTAAACACAATTATTTTGTCCAGTTGAATTTTCTAATAAGGGTCTATTTCTTATGTCATCTCAGTTTGCATATGTGACCAAGCCTATAAAATATACATACAGTATTGGACACACTAAAATAATAACTACTGTATATAATCAAAGAAAAAATGCTTTCTATATTTTTATGAGTTATAACATCTAGTTTATGTGCCTTTAGCTAGATGGCTTTGAAGGTTAAATAATAATAATAAAATCTGTTAAATGATTATTTTATCTCAGGTCTCCCATGTGATTTGTGCACAATAGCTCATTATATAACCATAAAATCTCATGATGATATTTCAAACTGACTTATCCAAGTTACAAAATTACTGATTTGAGGAGAAAAAAATATCCTGTATAGTTCTGCAAGAAAATTTCTCTGAGCTTCTAATCCTACAAAATGAGAAGAGTCTTAGTTGATATTTGCTGACATGGAATTTGGAAGTCAGTAATCTTATTGACAGCCTTGAATCGAGAAAGGAGTCATTTAACCTAAGAAAATAATGATGTAGCTTTGCTGTTACTTTAATGTAGAACACAAAATGGATAATGATGGAAAAGAAAACAAATATAGATCCACATCAAATGTGTGTGTGTGTGTGTGTGTGTGTGTGTGTGTGTGTGTGTATGTGTTGGAGGTACTTAATCCAAAATGAATAGTGATAGCATTGTTATTTAACAAGGCTTTCTTTCTCTACCTGGATCATATCATGCTTCTGAGGGGGTGGAAGGAGTGGATAAAGTACAAGGTCATCTCTATCTTCAGAATAATTACCTTGGAAATCATAATTAGCTTTTGAAGCCGTTTTCTATGATTTTGACCTTATAAGTTAGCTATAAGCTTGAGGAGACAAACTAATGACAACAATTAAGGTAATGTTGTAGCAGACAAATCATCACTGACTTTTATGTCTATTGGATTTTTCTATTGCATGTCTGCAAACAAGTACATTGTGTATGTGAGTTCCTGACATGCATTTCCATTATAAATACTTCCTCCCAGGCCCAATTCTGGCCAGCAAAAGGTGAGGTTGATTAAGTGGCTGTAAAAGATTTCTGAAGTTCCTTAGGAAGAGGAGAGGAAGAGACAGTGTTTTGTGTGCTCTAGACCTTTCTGTATTGCAGTATAACACATGGCATTACTTTAGCCAACTTACAATAGAACGATGCCACACTCTGAGGGCAAAGCTGACACACTGAGTGTAGCAGATCACAGAGACATATTTACCCCTGGGCTCTTGATGGATGGCTCAGCTCTTGGACCCAAACAACCTCTGCACTGCTTGTTATGTTCAATAAGCATTCTACTTGACTAAAATACTTTCAGACAGCTTTTCTAGTTAGTTGCAGCTGGTAAGGCCCAATAAGTAAGTACTTTCTAGTCAGTACAAAAACTTGGCCAGCCCAGAAGCTAGCATTATAACCAAATACTAACCACATATTTGGATGTCCTGTATCCAATAGAGACTAGGGAACCATGGATTTGAGTACCAAATATATAGAATAAAATTCAAACTAAATATAATCCTAGCCAATTTACAAAATACACAAAATTAATGTCTCTCTTAAAAGAAATAAAATGTTGGGTTAGTGTCTCCTTGCATCAATAGCTTTTACATTATTCCATTCCCAGAGGTGATCTCTGCCACATTTTTATTTATTTGTTTGTCTGTTCAGAGGACCTGATGAGGGGGAAAGGAAATCAATCTTTTTATCCTGGTATAGCTAAGCATGGTAGCAATAGAAATTTTAGTTTCCTTTCTACTAACACTAATTTATTCTCTGATAGTAGTTTGTTACACAGCACCTTTGCATGCAAAAGTTTCAGGCCTTTTCTGGGAATTATCCCGTTTTCTTGCAATATCCTAGAAATTATTTTTTGTCCAGTAAGCCACTCTGCCATGGGTGCTTGACAGAAATGTCAACATTGAGCAGCTCAGATGTGGCCTGTCTTCATCTTTCTTGCTCTATGATCTATATGCAAAGGGAACAGAGCAACCTGAGTCTGCATTCTTGGCATACGGAATAAAGTGGATATATTAGTTTAGGGTACTGCTCTTGGCATTTTGTTAACATGTAGCCCTAGATTAGAAAAGCAAGGTTGATTCAAATTAGGATGTTTGTTTGCTCTTTGAAGAAGTATAGCCCGGGCATGCGCTGTGGAGGATGAAACCAGGAACCCCTGCCAGCATTCTCAGGTGAGGAGGTGTGGAGGGAGCGCTCCTCCTACTTTGGCTGCTTTGATTCTTCTGCTCTTTTCTAAAGGCATACTGGCATTCGTTTGCATCTTTCTGTTCCTCATCTTCTAAATTCTTGTCTCATCTCCCCTCTTTACTTCTCCTTTGCTTCTTTCCCTCAAATACCTCAAGGACCAGAGAGTGTGACTACAGGAGTATGTGGTATACTTTGACAATTTCCCAGTTCCTTTTCTAACTCCTTTTCTCTTCGGTTAAATTGGTTTACTAAGATAAGCTGAATATATCCTCTTTGCTGGCTTCTAAAAGTAAAATTTAGACAAGTATGCTAATCCAAGGATGGTGTTAACTTAAATATAACAATCTGCTGTCATTCTCCTCTTAGCTCTAAATACAAATTATGTCCTATGGCAAATTAAACCAATAGCATTGTTTCAAATGGGTAATGTAAGTGATTCTAGCATCAGTAACTGATATTTAAAACACTATACACTTTGATTCACTTATGCAATGTTTATAAACCCAACTGTTCACTGATGGTCACCATGAATCTCTGTCTTCCATTTACTATGACCAAAACCATTAAATCTAAGTTATAAAATTGTATACAATCTATTAAAAAAATCTTTGTATCCAGATGAACTCTATCCTAAAACTCCAACCATTTCTCTGTTCTGTCACCAGAGAGATTATTATTAAAATCTGTCAATGTCTTTCAGTGACTTAAAGTCACTTTAGCACAATGGGGAGTACCTTCACCTCCCAACTGCGCCTCACTTATTCCTCCTCTGACTTTGGTAACACAGAGCTGTATGATGGTGAACAGTTTGGTTAGCCAAACCAATTTCTAATTTCTTTTTTTAATGCGATTTTTATTGTGAGAATACTATACAGAGGAAGGGTTACAGTTACATAAGCAAGGGAATGAGTACATGTCTTGATATGCTAATTTTGAGTTTATATCTAGCAACATAGGCTTTTATCAAAATTAAAATTTTAAAGTCACACACACATGCACACATGTGATCATATATTGTAACTGGTATTATGTGGTTGGAGGTTTAAGAGTTGGAGGTTTTAGGTCCGGTCGTGGGGCCTGAACTCTGGGCCTGGGTGCTGTCCCTCAGCTCTTCAGCTCAAGGCTAGCACTCTACCACTTGAGCCACAGCTCCACTTCCGGCTTTTTTTTTCTTTTTTGCTTATGTGGTGCTGAGGAATCGAACCCAGGGCCTCATGCATGCAAGGCAAGCGCTCTACCACTGAGCCACCTTCCCAGCCCCAAGAGTTGGAGGTTTTAATAGTATTACTATTAATGACGTATATTATTGTTTATGAAATTAAAGTAATACTAGTAATAATACCCATCTACAAAGATTGAGTCTGGAAAGGCCCCAGCTTGTAGTGCCACTGGGAGATGATGAAGTCTTTAAACAGTAGAATGAATGTATGTCAGTGAAGGGAGTATAGGGCATACTGGAACCCTTGCTGATGTTTCTTAGTTTCTCACTGCCGTGAGGTGAGTAGGCCTCCATATTGCCTCCTTCCATGAAGTACTGTCCTGGCACAGGCCCAAAACAACAGGCCAAGCAACCATGGACTGGAATCTCTAAAATAATGACCCAAAAGAAAACTTTCTTCTTTGTAAGTAGATTATGTCAGGTATTTTTTTTTTACTATTACAGGAAACTAATATTGCATCAGCCAGACCCATGCATCCTCAGAAGTCAAGGAAGTAAATGAACCATCATTCAATAAATGTTTGCACCCTCTACTTCATACCCACCTGCTTGAAGAATATTACTTCTCTTGTCTTTGCAGCACACAAGTAACTAGAAAGTTTAAATTCATAAGAAAGTTGTCAATATCAAATAGCTAAAACATATCTATCTATCTAATTATAATTGTTTGCTGTTACAATCCTCTTTTATTCCTACTATTTAGAAAAATCATCATCAGCTGGATGCCTCAGGCCTATAATCCTAGCTATGAAGGGGGCTGAGATCTGAGGATCATGGTTCAAAGCCAACCCAGGCAGGAAAGCCGGTGAGACTCTTATCTCCAATAAATCAACAGAAAACCAAAAGTAGCACTGTGACTCAAGTGGAAGAGAACTAACCTTGAGCTGAAGAGCTCAGGGACAGCGCCCAGGCCCAGCGTTCAAGCGCCACAACTGATCAAAAGAAAAAAGAGAAAAAAAGAAAGAAAAAGAAAAATTACCCTCTTACTATGGGAGAAATCATATCTTATGGCTTAAGCTTCAAAACAGAGTTTATTTGCTTTAGTTTTCAATTCCTGCTATACTTTGGAAAGAACAGTGATCTTGTGGGTAGCCTCACACTCTGAGATGTCATTCTCCAAGATGCAATCTATCTTAAAACAATTTCTGTCTTACTCATCTTCAAAAGTAGGCCGTGGTTTACAGTTTAACTGTACTGTAAAATTAGCATTTTAAAGCAGTTCTGAACTTTAGCATAAGTATTTCTTAGGCAATTTAGTAAAGATGCAACTTTCTAAAAGAAAGCCTGGAGCAAGGCCTAGGGATCTGTATTTTTAATAAGTTCCTTAAATAAATTTGGTGCAAAGGATTCATGCACTACCATTTGAGAAAGAAAGCTTTGAGGTAAAATAATTGAAATTACTAGAAACACAGTATGAGTACATTACATAATCAAGGCTGAGATTCAGCATCAACCTACACAGTAACTATGAAAACAAGGAAGCACACAGGATCTCAAGGATTTTATTCTATTTTAAGGGAAGATGAAACCAAAACAATTCCTAAGATTGTGCATAAAAGACAGACTTATTCCAAGATCAAATTATAAGAGAAAAGCTTGTTTAGTCCATGCATGAGAGCTGATTACCAGTATACTCAACAGGTACCCTAAATTTAATTGAGCAAATACACAGGTTTAATCAAATAAGTCTTATAATACTGGCTAAAATTAAACTCAGTAAGTTTCATTTAGGGGGTGCTAGGTGATTTACAAACTGTTTTCAGATGACTAAGATGTATATCTAACTTAGGAAGATTCTCAAAATGATCAGCCTCCCTTTGACAAGATCTTATTAGAATTTCAGTGATTTTAGAAATTTAGAGGAAATTTTTCAAAGGAGGAACTGGTAGCTTAAAAAGTCTGAAAGCTTTACCCAGCAAAAGTGACTGATAACAGCTGTAGAATCTTGGGCAAATTTGCTTTAACTATATTTTGCTTAACCCATTACTATTTTTATAATTCTTGTTTTAAATGGTGTTACTAATACTAACACTTAAATTTTCTAGCAATAAATTCAGTTGTATAGTTTTCAGTTATCCTAATAATTTAACTTTAAAGAGTCCAATTCCCCCTGTGTTTTTTCTTTTGGGGGGGGTTCCGGTCGTGGGGCCTGAACTCTGGGCCTGGGCACTGTCCCTCAGCTTTTCAGCTCAAGGCTAGCACTCTACCACTTGAGCCACAGCGCCACTTCCAGCTTTTTTTTTCTGCTTATGTGGTGCTAAGGAATCGAACCCAGGGCCTGAAGCATGCAAGGCGAGTGCTCTACCACTGAGCCACCTTCTCAGCCCTCCCCCTGTGTTTTAAAATGCTTTATTAAACATAGTTTCATTGGTATTAGGATTAGTTTGCTTCTAAAATTTACTACCTTTATTTTAGTTTTTGGAATTCCTGCTGATTTATTTTCTTCCTGTATATTTTATCTTCTTCTATGCTGACAACATGACATACCTGCTTCAGAATTTTTCAGAACAAAGTCAGTTTTGTCATGCAATAGACTGTAAAACTCTGCCTCTTCAGCACTCTCCGGAGATCCTAAACTGATGCAAAACTGCTCACTGAAGAACTCACGGGCCTTGCATTGCCAGAGGTTCCTGACAATATTTGCAAAGTCCAACCTACTGCCACCTCTCTAGTCACATAAGCTGCCCAGCTACTAGTTAGTTAATTGCTTTAAGACTTAGGATCTTTATCCGAAAGATAACTTAAAATGGCCACCTTGACAAGATAGCATGAAATAAACACTGGAATGCTGTCTAGGAAAGTATACATGCACCCATCCCTCGTGGATTCCTGTGATTCTCCTTGAAGCAAATTTGACTACCTTCATGGTAAGTCATATTAACTTACAATTTGGGATTTCTTTGGGTTGTATCAGATTCATGTCTGTTTGTACTCTAAAGCAATGCTGACCTCAGAAAAGTCAGAACTAAATGTGTATTCTAAAAGAAAACTTTATTAATCCATAAGCTTTAACATATTTATCATATACACTTCTATTTAATTTTCTTTGGCCAGCCTCTTATTCCACAAGGATCTAAAAAAATACCAGTTTAAATCACTGTTTTATCAAAGAGAGATGTAATAAACTAGCTGCGGCTCACACTTTTAATCTTAGCGTACTAACAACTCAAAAGCTAAGATCTGAGGATTAAAGTTTTGCAATTTGAATCCAGTCCTAGCTGGAGAGGTCTGTGAGACTCTAATCTCCAATTAACCAGCAAGCAAAAAGCTGAAAGTGGAACTGTGGCTCAAGTGATAGAGCACTAGCCTTAAGCAAGAAAGCCCAAGGACAGTGCCAGGCCCTGAGTTCAAGCCCAGGACTAGCATCTAAAGAAGGAGAGAAATAGAGAAGGAGAGAGGAGATAATTCTCTGAAACATGAGTTTATACTTCTTATACATAATCAATTTCTAAAAGGCTATCCTTAATTTGTGATACTATTAAATATTGGAATTAGAAATATGATATCCTAAAACTAGATAGGATAATTTTGGCCATCTTGTTTCACTAATCTAGTTCATAGCTGTGAGTCTTAAAATTAAGCAGAAGAATCACCTTAAGGACTTCTTGTTAAAAAATGTCTTTCCTGGCTCCACCCCAAAGTCACTTTGTAGTAGATGTGAGCGAGGCCTAGTTTTGTATTTCTAACAAGCACAAAACTGATGCACAGGCTGCTAGCTCAGAACCACACTTGACAGTGACTAGCTTATAGAACCTGTGGTTTTGTTGCATTAGTGGAACATTTTAAAAGGAAAAAAGACAGAAAATGAAAGTAGTAGGGGGCTATCAGGCAGGGAGCGTAAGGGATGTAGTAGAGGGAGGTTATGACCGAAATGTTATGTACATATATATATATATATATATATATATATATATATATATATCACCATAAACCCCATTACTTTATATTGATATGTACTTTATATTGATATGTATTGATATTACTTTATATTGATATGTATTCCTCTAAAGTTAGAAACGTATACATCAATAATGTGGCTTTCATTTCATTGATGTCTCAAAAATGACAATCATAGCTTCCTCTGTCTCAGCTATTCATGTACTTAATGTCCTGTGATATGATTGCTCTGAACCTGGAACCTTGAAATGATTTATGGCAGCAGCCCACAATAGCTTTCCATCTCTCTGCCTTCAGCCTGACTCTATGTAGCCTACTTTCACCCCATCAGTCAAAGCAATCTTGAGAGGACAGAAATGATCATCATACCATTCTGCACAGAAGCCTCCAATTGCTACCTAGAAAAAAAAGTCAAAACCTCCTACAGTTGCTTATGAAATGGCTTTTAACTGTCTTCGGCATCTAGAAGCAAACACAGATTCTTTCCTGTTCCTGGAACACTTCTACAGTGTTCTGAATGCCCAACTCTCTTATCTCCTTTAAGTACTGAGCCAAATTTACCTTTCTCCCCCTGGCCACTGTCTCCCTATATAACTCAGTCTGGCCTGTTGGAGCCTGATCCCCCTACTTCTCCCTCAGAATTTGTCTTTCTAAACAAACATGCTCATACTTGCTCTCCAATTGCCTAACTTGCTCTCCAGTCTCCAAGGCACTAATAGCCTTCTTAGGTTCTAAAGACCTAACTTGCGGTACTTATTGCTCAGTTTTTCCTCAAGAAAATGCTGAAATATCCAATAAATAAGGAATGGCTAAGAAAATTGGTGATTTATTTTTGTATTATGCAGCTATTGGGATGATAAACACAAAGGACTCAATGTAACAACAACAAAGCCAAATGCCCTATAGGCACAGTATGTTCTAATTATGTAGTCCTATTTAATCTAGATCAAAATTCATATGCTAAAGTCCTGTTTACCTCAAAGATAATTATATAGTTATTCTAAGCCTATTGGATTCTCTTTACAATAAAATTATCAGAAATCAAAGTCTTACTCAAAGTATTTCCTACTTCAAAATATCTTAGAAACACATTAATGATGTAATAGAGAATGTTGCTACATTCCAGGTACTAAATAGTTTAGTTAATATTCACAATAACCATATAAGATTAAAAGCAATTGTTATTCTGCAAATAAAAACAAAATTAACAGGTTCAGAGAAGATAAACAACTTGTCCAAAGCCACATGGTTAGTAAATTTTGCTGTCAGTGGCTTTTTTCTTTGGAAAAAGTAACCAAAGTTTCTCTAAAAGTATTTTACAAATTTGTTTCTGCCACTTCATTTAAAAAATTCTATGGCCGGGCTCTGTAATCCTACTCAGGTAGCTTAGATCTGAGGGTCACAGTTCAAAGCCAGCCTGGGCAGAAAGTCCATGAGACTCTTATCTCCAATAAACTACTCAGGAAAATCTGGAAGTGGCACTGTGGCTCAAGTGGTAGAGTGCTAGCCTTGAGCACAAAGAAGCTCAGGAACAGCACTCAGGCCCAGATTTCAAACCCCAGGACCAGAAAAAAAGAAATTTATGTATGCCACATGCTGGTGGTTCATACTTGTAATGCTAGCTACTTGAGAGTAGGAAAGTCTAAGAGACATTTATATCCAGTTATCCACCAAAAAGCTAATAGTGGAACTGTGACTCAAGTGACAGAGCACTAGCCGGAGCAAAAAAATCTCAGGGACAGCACAATTTCCAAGCCCCAAGTTCAAGCACCAGGACCAGCAAAATAAATAAATAAGTAAATAAATAAACCCTCTCTACATACAATAAAAAAGGGATCTATTTGCCATTCCTTGAAAATTCCTGATGTTTGCTTCTGATACTCAAAAATGTTGCCCCTGCCTGAAGTATAATTCAACAATACTGATCTATCAGATCCCAAGTACACTTCAAATTTCATCACATGCCTGTTTCAGACTAGACATGACTTTACATTCCTCTCAACTCCAAAATCATACATATAGTGCCTTTAAAATTCATGCTATATGGCTGGGAAGGTGGCTCCGTGGTAGAGTGCTTGCCTTACATGCATGAGGCCCTGGATTCAATTCCTCAGCACTACATAAGCAGAAAAAGCTGGAAGTAGCAATGTGGTTCAAGTGGTAGAGCGCTAGCCTTGAGCTGAAGAGCTGAGGGACAGCACCCAGGCCCAGAGTTCAGGCTCCACGACCAACAAAAATATAAATAAATAAAATAAAAAAATCATGCTATAGTGATAATATTGTTTTCTATTGTTATTGAAGAGGTGCCAGATTATGCCTACAATTACTCTAAATTCGCTGAGGTTAGGATTTGACTACCACAGTAAAAAGAACTATTAAATATCTGTTGAATAAATTACTTAAACTCTGCCCCTGTTCTGTTGAGTGAGGTAGCCATTGGCCACACATTGGAAGTAAGTATTTGAAATGTAGCTAAGTGTCAAATTTTGAAATAATATTTAGGGCATATTATCTTAAAGAAAATATGTCATTCATAAAATTAATTTTCCTTGTTTCTTTTTCTAATTTTGATATTAACATCTGGAACTTTTAAAAGCACATATCTGGGTCTCATGTTCCTATTGGATCATGCTTTGCCTCCTGTATGTTTTCCGCTTACTCCATTACCCTCCTAAGAAGTGACCAAACCCATAGACCCATGAATGATTCAGGAGAGGGCAATTCCCTGTTCCAAGATGTTCTAGAATGGAGGGAGCTCCCTCTGTACTCCAGAGATCCAAATCTATCTTACTTCCTTTAGATAGTTGCTTTTGAATTTGGGAGGTAGACTTTAGATGGGGATGGATATTACACTGAAAGAGATGTTTTACCCTATGATTGCCATGGAGTACGAGGAACTACATTTAAATCTGAATAGAACAGGGTTACAGGAAGTTGTCTGTTTTGAAGGAAATTGGCAACATGGCAAACAGAAAGCAAGCAACAGTCTCACTTGTCCTGAATCCTTAGTCCCATCAGCCATACCACGTTGCCCTCAGCCACATTTATTCTGCTGCTTGCTGGTACCTTGCGCTTTAGGCAGTTTCCAGGCAAACACAGACTGTTTACTGACTGTAATCAGAATGACAGCACACTGTTTTCACAACTGAGTGTTCAGAGTCGATTGCCTTTTTCTCTTGGCAACCTGAGGGAAATAGAGACCAGGATCTTGATGTACAACTTCAAAATGGAGGTGTTGACTATCCTACATGCTATCCTCGACTCGTTGGAGGTTTAAGATACAAGGATTTGAATTTATCTAGTATGGAGCACAGAAAGTTTTTAATCACTGCTTGCAGAACACTGCAACTGGCAAACTGCGTTGGACCACAGGATGACTTAGGAGGTTCTGAATTTCATTTGGACTCAGTGTCTAGGCCCTGAGTTCAAGCCCCAAGACTAGCACAAACCCCAAACAAAAACAAAAACAAAGAAATACACTGCATTAGAAGGCCTTCTCTAAACTGTAAGCCCTGAGTCTAGATGGTTATGGTATTGAACTTAGGAAATCTCAAGATGTCTTGCAGAAGACAGTGAATTAATTAGATAAACATGTCCCTATCTTTGTCCTATGCTCTTTAAATATAAGATTTAACAGAAATAAGTCAGAGGTGTTAAGGATAGGGATAGAGGGGGAGAAAGAGGAAGAAAGAGAGATGAAAGAAACAGAAAGAGGAATACAATTCAGGCGAACTGTATTCTGTCACTTGCTGTGATGTATTGAGTAAGAAGTTAAGACTTCAAATGTTTAGGGTCCATTGCTACAGCAAAGAAGGAAGCTGATGGTAACTGATGGATACCTTTGAAAAGTCTTTACATCTCTAGTTCAGCATCCAAATTTTGGGGCTCTACATGGTATAACATTTAACCCTTCTGAGAGCAAAGGGTCTGACCATATAGCAATCCCCTGTGCTCAGAACAAGAACCATTGACATTATGTTCTGGTGATGAAATGGAGGCAGGAGGGTGATGGCTATCTGAGCTCATTTCTAGAAGACTGTAGTGAGTTGGACCCTTTCATAGATCCTCTCCTGCTCAAATGTAAACTGTTTGTAAGGAGGAAATGCTATGAATGCCTTGTGGAAAGTAGACATTGCAGTTTAGCTGCTGAGAACTATTGTTGAACCCCATTCTGGCCACAAATACTCAATTCTGTGAACATGACTTCTTCACGAAAGGGTCATATCAACAATTTCTTCATTTGAGAAACTACAAATGGAAGGGTTTTTGTTAAACCCCCTAAACCTTTGTGTGGTTTGCAATGAAATGGAACCAATCGCGTGGTTAAGTCTCCTTAAAGATAAGGTTTTAGATTTTATTTAAAGGAATAGCCCTGTGCAAATAGCGATTGTACTCCTTACCTTACCTATGAAACCGTAACCTCTCTGTACGTCACCTTTACAGTAAAATTTAAATTAGAAACAAATGTCTTTGCTGAGATCTGAATTCAGGACCCAGAGAGTTTGAGTTATTTTCACAGACATTGAGCACATCACTGGCACCAAAATAGAGCAAGGGACTGTGTGCGCTGCCCTGATTTAGGTGTAGATGATGCCATTTACTGCAGCGGAGAGCACCAAGCTGACGGTCTCTGTACATAAAGGCAGGAAGGATGTCACTCAGTGCTCAATCCTTTTGAGCCAAAGGAGATCCAGAAGACCACAGGTAAGGGAACTTACGTGGAATGCAAATGTCTTTTTCTCAACAGGATTTCAAAGACCAAAGAGCACTCATAAGAGAAAGAAGGGTCTTGTGAGACTGGTATGGCTCATCTGCCTTCACTTGTCCAAGGAGAGAGGATCTAGTAAGCAAGAAGCTGGCTTGAGAGGGCAGTGATCCTGAGGAGAACCCTAAAAAGAGCGAAAGGGAAACAAGGCTAGGGGGCCCAGGTGCTTTACCAAGCTTTAGATGTCTCCTCAGGTCATGAGTGACTCTGGTTGCTGATAAATGTATTTGTGCAAATCTGGACACTGAATTCACTCATTCTTCAAGTGACTACCAGCCCCTCTTCCATTAATGGAAAATCAAAGGAGGAGGCAACAATGCCTGATAAGAAAGCTACTCCATACCCTGCTCATGTAACTGTAACCCCTCTGTGCGGTATTGTCACAATAAAAAATGTATTTAAAAATAACAGGCTCTTTTAGAGCTCTCTCTGGGTTATAGAAAAATTAATTGGAAATTATAGAGGGCTTCCACCTCTAGTACTTCTTTATGTTTAGTCTTCAAATTATTTACCTAAAAAGAAATTAAGAGCAAAAGGAGAAGATGTTTTGTTATGCACAAAACTCCCCAAATTTCCCTTTCTTGAGAGATGTGGATTGTTGAACAAAGTGTTTATATTCTGATTAAATTGAGCTCCCAGAGTTTTCCGAAACCTCACACCACTGCAGGGCATTTAATTGGGTATTTACAAAGAGATGTGTTTTACAATGACTCAGGATTGTTAGATTTCTAAAACTTAATCTTTTAAATGCCTGATCTGGTTCAGTAATGTTCTGGAGGTGTGTTAATATGCACAAAAAACCTGCATCATGGCTTGGATATGCTCAGCCACTTTTCCTTGAAGCCTCAGTATTGTCCTCCCTTTTTCAAAATATACTAAAGGCTTTCCCCTAAAGGAACTGTTAGTTCTTGTCAACATGCAGGTGTGGTGGGGAGAAGTCGGTATGTCAACAATAAATTATCTGCTCTGTGCACTAATTAAGTATTTGCAGTTGATCTTTTGAGCCTTCAACCTTATTATTATTTTACTATTTAGTAATTATATTTTCATGTGGACAGCCAAAATAGTTTATGTAACTTTTAAGAGAAAGTGATCTAGTCCAAGTATGCAAATTCAGGTACTGTGTCACAGACCACTGCTTGAACTCAGTATTATATTCCTCTTGCTTACTGTAGAAGCACCAGCAACCTGCTTCAAAAGATAGACCATCTCATCATGAGATTTAACCTGTCTTTTTTATACAGTGATCATTTTCCTGACCAGGAAAATATAAGAGATAGTGAAGAAGGCCATGTTAAACAGTACTATTGATTGGTGATATCACTTTAGGATATAATCTGCCTTAAAGAACTAGTAGAATGTTTTATTAGAGGCTGCCATGGTCTCTTCCTAGACTGTGGAAAGGATTGTGAGAAGCCAACCATGGAAATCAGCCAAGGTGTTAAGCAAGAAATGTCCCCTTACAGAGCTGAAAAAGCTGACTCACCTTAACAGTGGAATTCCTCTTAAGAAATGCAGTTAATTATTAATTCCACTTAGCTATGGGGTTAATTCATTTCCTTCTCAGAAATATTATCCTCTGAAATACATTTTAAAACACATTTTGGCTTTTAAAACTTTGTTGGCTTACAAAGCCTGCCTTTCCTCTGTGTCTTCTAAGGATTTCAATTTCAGTTTTGAAAATCAAAATGTTTTGTACCCCCAGGATGGTCTCGATAGTCAGAGTCACTTTCTACAGCGTTTCCCTTAGTTGATAATATAAGACAACCACTTACACAGAATAAAGAGTACAATAGGTCTCTGATGGTACAAGTTAAACGTTACTGATGCCACTGTCCATGCTGGGTTTTGTGGTTACTGTGCAAAACATACCAAACTCTCAAAAAGAATTACAGAGCCGGGAGCTGGTGGCTCATGCCTGTAATCCTAGCTACTCAGGAGGCTGAGATCTGAGGATCACGGTTCAAAGCCAGCCTGGGCAGGAAAGTCCGTGAGACTCTTATCTCCAATAAATCACTAGAAAACCGGAAGTGGCACTGTGGCTCAAGCAGTAGAGCGGTCTCCTTGAGCTGAAGAGCTGAGGGACAGCGCCCAGGCCCAGAGTTCAAGCCCCACTACTGACAAAAAAAAAAAAAAAAGAATTTCAGGTCAGAGGGAACAAGATCCCAACATCACAGGCACAAAACTAGGGAAGTAGAAAGAAAAGAATCTATGATGCCAGTCAGTGCTATGGTGATGTCAATTTTAGCAGAGAAAACAGAAAACAGGAGGTAAGGCATGATGGGCTATTCAAAGATTTAAAACCAAAGAGATGGAGAAATGGTGGGCATAGGTTGAGGCTAGAGCAAGGAAGAAGAAATCTGATTATCATCAGTTTGGCTGTGCCTCTAACTATGGTAAGAGGATTTCTTCTCTACAAGGTTTATTTTCCCTGATTGACAAAAACACTAGTTGGGGTGGTAAAGGAAATAACAAGGAACTGACCATCCCTTGGCTAGATGCTGCTTGTTCTGGTACCAGTACTATACACTGAAATAAATGACAATGTTTAACAAGATAAGACTTCCAGACTCTTCAGCTTCCTCAAAGAAAGCATTTGTCTTAACAATCTCCTGGGCCTGTGAGAGAGCGCCCCCTTTTTAAGAAAGAACTTCCACGTAATGTCTGACCCTTCATTCTCAACGTGAATAACTTCATTCATTTCTCTACATAGAAGTTTGGGATTTTTTTCTTTCTAGAGCATGTTGCTGTTGTTTTTAACTGTGACCCTGGACAATGAATTCAGGGCTTCATACTTGTTAAGCAGTTGCTCTACCACTTCAGCTATGCCACAGAGTTTATTCTTTAAGGCTATTTCCAACTATAAGTGCCATAAAAAGGAAGTTCCCAGAATGTTTTGGAACATATTTGCTTAGGTAGAACGAAAATAACTTTACAAAAGTAAATGTCACAGCAGAAGAATCAAGGAGACAGAAACTCAGAAACAGGTGACTAGTTCTCAAATAGAGTTGAAGTCCGAGAAATATTTCCTACTAAACCTTACCCAATTATATACTGATGTTCTAGTCCACAAGAACAATGTCACTTCCTACTGGTAAGAATTGTGATTTAGTGAATTATTGTAGTTCAAACTTCTTGAGGGAAAAAAGTTACAAAATGTTCTGTACAACTCAATAATAAAGTATAGTCTATCAGGAAATTAAAATTCCCCAAAGGGAACTTCTTGGCAGCAAATGGACAAAGTTATTTAAGGAGATACTTCCCATCTTTGAATCCACCCATTTAATAAAACAATATTAAACCACTCTTAAATAATTCAGGGGCTATCATTTCTCTTACTTTGCTTCAGCAGAGCTTAATCACAAAAGAACTTCCTCAGAAAGAATGAAAGCCTAATTCAATTATTACAAAAATAACCCCAGACTTTGAAAAAGTTCACTGAATTTAATCTCTGAAAAGTCCCTCTTTAGATGACCACTGCCTAACATAGGATTTTAAACAGTATCTGAATTGTTCCAATCTGTTCATATATTACTTTACAATTGTTCTTTTTAAAATATATTTCTGGCAAAAAAAACTTTTTAAAAATTCTTTCCATAGGTTCTTTATCACTTCAAATGCAGAGAAGACAAAAACAGGTTAGAAACAATTCAAACTTATTTCATTAAATAGGTATTCACATTGACTTTAAAGACTGTGGCTAATTATATATCTAGATGTAGCTTCATATTTCATATAATCAAAGGGCCTGTCAGTCAGCTTGTAGAAAAAAGTATGCCTTTTCTAGAAATAAAGATGTTTATTTATTGCTATATTAAACAAATGAAGATTAGCACTATTCCATTCGAAATGGGTGTCTATAACTTGTGATATCACATTGAAATGCAACTGAAGAGTGTGATAACTTCAGTTCAGAGTGAAAAATATTATCAGGTAGAGCTCAACTACAAAAATAGCCTCCAGACCAAATGTAAAAGTGCAAACTTGCAAGACAAAGCAGCAGCATGATTGGCTGCTTTCCTTCCCAAATTCTATGATTATCTCCAAGAACAATCTGTCACTACAGGCACCAGTGGGCTCATGCCTGTAATTCTAGCTACTCTGGGAGGATGAGATCTGGGAATCACTGTTTGAAACCAGCCCAGGGAAGGAAAGTCAGTGAGACTTATTCTAATTACCCACCAAAAAGTCCCAAGTGGAGATGTGAGCAAAGGAACAGTGTTCATGCCCTTAATTCAAGCTCTAGTACCAGAAAAAAAAATCTGTCTCAAGAAGTTGTTTCTTTGGCTCTAGATCAGCAATATATAATGTGACATCTGAAAGTGTTCCATGAAAATGATTTATGGGATAAAAAGGAAGTTGAAATCATTTTAAATGAAAATGAATCTAAACAAAAGAATAGGTCCTGAAAGTACAGAAAGGAACTGTTAATATTCTTAAGTGATATGTAAGGACTAGTAGGGTAAAGAATCCTGCTTGCTGCTATCCTAGTTGATAGTAAAACAACTATGAACATTAAGGTAAAATGAATAATACATGTTTGCATGACAAATGAAACATTATTTCCCAGCCTCAAGTGAGTTCACAATGTTTTTATACATGAATGGTTGTGGGAATAAGCTAGCCTGCACAGCCACTCATGTGAAGAAATTTCACTATCTGGGTCCCACATTGATCCACTGGTGGGATAAAAACATGCTTTTTCCTGCTTATAGGTATAGATGCCTTCCATTAGCTTCAACCCTAAAAATGAGGACTTACAACAGCTGCCATGTCCTAGAGCCAGTACAGCAACTATTACCCTGGCACAAGCCTAGTCTAATGGAGGAATTTTACCCTGGAAATTTTAAGCTGCCCAAGCTCTGAGCCATCTCCGATCTGTGTAATCATGAGTCCATCAAGTCATCCAGGCTGCCATGAAGATGAAGCTGACAGGTCATTTATGTGAGTCAGTTTAAAGAGGCCAAGGGTGGTTGAAGGGAAGGATCAGGAGGCCTGGGGTGGTAAAAGGTTACATTGGTTCTAGCTTCCAAAGATCCCAGTAGCACACAGCTGTCAGGAGCACGAAGCTGCCCTTGGAGAAAACCTCTGGAGAGAAGCTGGGATTTTTCAGTCTGCCAGCATGGTCATCGGGCACAATTTGCCTTCCTACCTTTTACTGTACCATTAAAGGATTTAAGCAGTGGAAAGTTTTGGGCGCCAATCACCTAGCCAAGCTATATCTGGGCTTCATCTTTTGTAATCTGGAGGTCATGGTAGAAATCATTGATTATGGAAATCTGATTTTTTTATGGAAGATAGATTGCCTCTGTGAATCTTCCCAGAGGCTTGTTCTTAAGGAATATTTTATTAACACAAGCTTAGCTTCTATTTTGCTAAAAAGAAAGAAGCCTTAGGAATAGTTTGCATATTAATATCAATGAGCAGAAAAAGAGATGTCTTCTAGAAGACTTTATGAGAGTTCAATGAACTCTCTAGAAAGTGCCCAGAATGATGCTACTAATTGGCATTATTATAGGGTACACATTTGTTGTGCTATTGTGTAGCCAGAACCAACTTCCAGGATGAAAAGTGACTCATGGAATTTTCTTGATGGTTTCATTCTATCCTTTCTGTTGTGGTACAGGATATTTTGTCACTGGCACTAAAAATGATAGTGATATCTGTTCCTTACAGTGGACATTTGGGACCACAGCTAGAGGAAGGAGACAATAATGACATCTCTGGATCTGTGCTAAGCAATAAAAAGACATGATTATGTTTATCTCCACAATCTTGTCAGTAAGCATTGTCATTCCCATTTTATGGATGAGAGATCAAGAGAGGTTAAATGTGTATTGAAAATGAGTAGAGCTCAGATTCAACCTGCCAGGCTCTTCCACTTAACCACTTCTCCATATGGCTCCTTACTTGTTTCTACCCTAGAAAGCCAAAGACCATTTATTATCTCCTCTATTTGCAAGTCTAGTCTACCACTGAATGTGAGATACAAAGTAGTGAGAGCCAAAGATTCATAGGATTATAGTTAAGCTGGAGAAAATTTAGATTCATAGGAATGACAGAATTTTAGAAGTGAAATGTCCACATATGTCTTTGATTCTAGTTTCTTATCATTCACAGATCAGAGAAACATTTAGAGTCATTTTTGAGGCTACTGGACTCATTAGTGGTAAAACTTGAACCAGAGCTCCAGACTTCCAGCTCAGAGATCAATACATTTGTCTCTGCTACATGAACAATGTATAATGTTCTTGACCTCACACATCACCATTAGTTTCTTGTAAAGAATAAAACACTCAAAATTGCTTTATGTATAATTTCATCAAAAGGCAATTTTTTTTGTACTGGGACTGGGACTTGAAGTCAGGGTCAGGGCACTCTCCTGTAGCTTTTTTGCTCAGGGCTGGTGCTTTACCTCTTGAGCCACAGCTCCACTTTGTTTCTACACATTTTCAAAAGGTACATTTTGTGATGTGAAGAGTTCAGTGTGTTTGCTTTTCGGGTCATGACTACTAAGAGATGGCTGCAATTATACAAAACAACAACAAAAAGGTAACATTCAGGACCAAAATACAAACACCCATTCATAAATATAAACCAGATCAATCAACTAGCTCTGGTGCTTACACAGAACAAAGTTACTCATATCCAGTCACCTGTAGAGACTCATGTTGTTTACAGTGTAATACACTCAAGCCAATTAACATTTATTCCTAAGAACCCTTTGCCAGGAAGCAGTTTTCTTTGTATCCTATAGTTGGAGTTCTTCTAAAATTTCTGAGACAACCACTATTTTGAAATGTCTTAGGAGGAGTATTATTGCTACTCTATGTTAATGACTAAGTGAGATGTCATTTTCTAAACCACAGCATTGGAAATTATATTGAGACACCTCAAGTTCTATTTCTGACATGGTTTCTGCTGGCTGGTACTGAGTAGAAACCCAGGCTGGAATAACAAGTCTGTATTTCATATAGGAAGCACACCACAGAGAATTAAAAAAAAGATTCTATGCAAATTCCTGCAAACAGTAATGCCTTGTCTTTGTCCCCAGGAGTGACATTGCTCTACCTGTTGTGTAGACATACCTAAAAATCTTTATGATTAAAAAATTCTCTTTCAATGAATAATGCCCACAGATTTTCTAGTAATAATTTTCTACTCTTAAGTATGTGACTACTAACTGATTGAAACATGATTATGCTATACAATATTTTAAGGGCAACCTCAGAAAAGACAAACCACAGATAAAGTAAATAATTTTCTTTTGGGCTCAAGTGGCTCTTCTTGATAAGGATATTACTAATAATTACAAAATCAGTAAATACACACAAAAAAACAAAAGGAAAACTGTCAAGCTTGTGGGAAAATTCAAGGATATATAACACCATTAAGTCAATGAATTAAAAGACAAACATTTAATATACAATTGGCATATTAAAAGATAAAGCAGTAACACCTTTGTGGAACATGTAAAAAATATATTAATATTGGAGGACTAGACATATTTTCATTGTTACTATTGGTGGTCTCCCTCTTTTCTGCAAAAAGAGATTTTTGAGAGAAAAAAATGATGTGTTTTAAAGAATGAAACACCTTGTATTGTCATCACTGCCTATTTGCATGGCCTCTCCAAAGCTTTTAAATAAAAGAGGAAAGCACAGAAGGGCAGTTTCAATTTCACCATACATTTATGTGTAACAGATACTGGGTACGCTGGACAATTAAGTAGGTGGGGTACAGATATGAAATCCATTAGGTCAGCTTTAAGTATAATAAAACGTATTTTCTCTGAGTACAAAGAATCATACGCTTCTGCATGTTTCAATACACAAGACCATTAATGTCTAGTCTGTATTGTAAGTCACCATTTCCAGACTGTGGCTCTGTTTCCTTTGAAAGATAAAGGAATAGTAAGCAGTTTACACATCAAATGATGCTTTTGCTTGTTGTCATTTACATTTAAACATTAAGTTAAAAATAGCAGCATGAAGATGATTTTACAATGAGAAAAAAATAGACTTAACGATTAGATTCTCTGGTGAACATATTAAATGTTTTGTCAGCTTACCTGATACAGAGCCTTAGGAATCACAGCATAACAAAGCCTGGCATCCAAGATGTTAGAATATAACGTGTCTCTCCTGCAGTTCTTCAAGATTTTTGGCTACAGAGGTTTGCAAATTAATTACAATGTTTTTCCCTTGCTTTCTCTGTGCCAAAGAAAACAAAGAGACCTTTCCAGAATCCTCTCTGCTTTTGCCTCCGCTTCCTGTTCTGAGATTCACTCTATGGTACTCAACATATATCAGAAAACAGCCCTAGGGGAAAAAAAGAGGAAGGAAAAAAAAGGGGGGGGGGTTGGCAGCACTCGACGTGGTACCGCCACCTACTGGCAGACACATGTAATTGAACAGAAGACAAAACGTTCCCATTATCCTCTATCATAGGGAAGATGGTGAATTTGAGTGGAAATATCAGTGATCATGTCAGTGTCTCTAAGGTGACGGCACTGGGGGAAAGAGAGTAGAAGTTACCTGGACAAATGAAATGTAACTTGTCTCCACACGTGAGTGTGTGTAGTGAAAGCACAAACTTTGAACACACAGTTATTAAGCCTAAAGTTTACTTTTTCTGTATTTGGGATTATTTTTTATATTTGGAATTATGTACAATATTTGAATTAATTTATTCCCATACAAAAGATTATGTTCTAGTTGTATGTAGAATTTTGTATAGTTTATCCTGGCCCTGGACTTCTTAAAACACTTTCTTTTCATGGGATGAATGATTTCCAAAATGAGTAACTTGACTTTGAAGAACAGTGTAATATACTTATGTGTAATATAAATATGTGTGTACCTATATAAATATATATGTATGTATGGATATATGCGTGGGATAGTTTTTTAATGTATTTTGGTCAAACATTTATATAAGACATGAACTGGAGAAGTATTTTGTAACTCAGTGAAGCCTAGAGATAACACATGGAGATAACAGGATTATTTTGATTTGTGAATATGACATAGGAACAACTTAGAAGAGATCATTAAAATAGATGTTTATATATTTTAACCTATAAATCTCTAAAAATACTTTTAAAACTTCTTGTCTCCCACTACATTGCTCTTCTGGGAATGCTTGCCTGCATGTCCCAATTTCTGATGTCCAAGAATACTAATTTGGTTTCAGGTATGTCCAGATGATCTAATTTCCAGAGGCAAGGAAGATCACGGGTTAAAAGCACCCAACATATTTTTGACCACCATAAATCTAAAACAAAACATCAGGTGTGCAACTTCATGAAGAGATGGATGACAAGGAAAGGCAATGAAAGAAAATAATGAATGGTAGAGGGAGACCAGGTGGCAGCCAGCAATATTGATCTTTAGACTTACAAAAGAAACAGTTGGCTCTAATCTAGCAGTCTAGGAAAGGTAAAGCATCTCATTTAATTGGCTTCAGGCAAAGGAGAAAAGAGGAAGCTCAGGGCGCATTGCTATGCCCAAGTAGCCTCTCTGCAAAAGTGAAGTTTAACATGAGAGATCTGCAGGCTTGGAATGTGGCTAGCATGCATGAAGCCCTGGGTTCAATTCCTTAGTACCACATAAACAGAAAAGGCCAGAAGTGGTGCTATGGTAGAGTGCTAGCCTTGAGCAAAAGAAGTTCCAGGACAATGCCCAGGCTTTGAGTAAGCTCAAGGACTAGCAAAAAAAAAAAAAAAAAGTTTGAGAGATCTAGATCTAAATATTACACAACAGAGGAAGGGGCCTGTGCTTCCTAACTTGCTCATTTGGGTCATAGAGAGGAACATCATAGAACTGATCTCATAATCAAAACTGGTGGCTGAGGACAGCAGAAGACCCTGAACTCTTTTATCTCCAAACCCTAAAGGCCTTCCTCCTCTAGTGAAGCAAGTAATCACCTGTAGAAAACTGGTTGTGCCTTTTGCAGACAAAGATGTATTCGGTAGGAAGTGTCAGCCATGAGTCATGCTTCAGAGGCAAGAGAAGGACAATGCATTGGCAGAGATGCAGTCTGAACTCCGTTAAGAGAAAAGAAACCAACTGTATGCAACAGTAAGGCAAGCGAAAGCAGGGAGGCCAGGACAGACCGAATCAAATGGATCCCTGTGCCTCACTCAGCACAGAAGACTTTGGTTTGATTGCTTTGTACACTCATGAAGGGCCAGAAAGTACCTATTGCTTAGGAAAGCAGGAAGATTTTCAACAGAGAAGGGAAAACAACACAAGGCCCAGTGTGCAAACAATTCTTCCTGCTCTAACTTGTTCAGCCTTCGGGAAAAAAAGATACCTCCCCTCCCCCTGGTACACAAAGTAACTCAGACATGACAGGAGAAAATTCTTAGCAAGGCAGTAATGACTGGTGTTTTTTTTTAACTCTCTCTTTTTCTGTTGTGTTCCTCTTATTTATTTTTTATGTTCTCCCTCATCATTTTTTATGTCATCTCATATACTTTTATCTCTTTCCCATCTTTTTCCCTTTCCCTCCTTCTCCTTACTATCACTTATTTATTAACATGCTTAGCTTTCAAAAAATTTAGACTTCAGGGGTTGGGAAGTTGGCTCAGTGGTAGAGTGCTTGCCTTGCATGCATGAGGACCTGGGTTCCATTCCTCAGCACCACATAAAGCAAAATGAAAAAAGACAGATGTAGCTCAGTGGTAGAGCACTAGCCTTGAGCTAAAGAGCTGAGGGACAGTGCCCAGGCCCAGAGTTAAGGCCCCATGACCGGACCCCCCCAAAAAAAATAAATTTAGACTTCAGGTCTATTATATAAATATCCTAGCTTCTTCCTAACTTTATTGGTAATATAGTTGATATTTCCAACTTTTAAACAACATCCAAATATGTGAGCTGTTTTTGTTATTGCTCTCTGCTTTACCTTTTTAATTAAAAGTTACAGACTAAAAATATATTAAAATAGAAAATAAGTGACAGACTGGCTGATGGCACTTAAAAACAAAATGCAACTGTTTGCTGCCTGAGAAGAAAAATGTTTTACTGGGAAACACATAGAGACTGAAAGTGAAAAGATGGGAAATGATAGATTAAGCAAGTAGAAGCTGAAAGCAATTAGTAGTAGATATAATTTTATCTGGCAAATCAGACTTCAAGCAAAAAGATTAGTTATAATCTTTAATAGAAGTACCCAACCGAAAGATATACTGACCGCAAATATATATGTACTGTACCTTAGTGCTCCCAGTTTTATAAAAATAAACACTACTGAAAATAAATGAACAAATAGGTCAAGATACAATAATAGTAACATCAAAACCCCAACTAGATAGACAACTCAGGTGAAAGATTCAGTATATTTAATAGACATCTACAAAACATTCCATCTATTAGTTATAAATTCTCCTTAATAGTTCATGGAACTTTCCCCAAAATAGATCCCACATTCACACATAAAGCAAGCTTTTACAAAACAAAGCAAATTGAAATAATTTCTTATATCTTGTCATTTTAAAATTAAAGTTAAATGTTAACAGAAGCAGAAACTATGCAACCACTTGCAGACTGAACAATATTCCTTTATGTTCAGTGGATCGTTGACAAAGTCATGGAGGAAATTTAAAAATTGCTGCAATCAAATTGAAATGAAAACACAACCTACCAGAACCATAGGAACATAGAAAACCTACTTTAATTGGGAAGTTCCCATCTGTAAATGTCCACAGTAAATGTCAGAAAGATATTAAAGAAATAATTTAACAATGCTTTTTAAAGTCTTAGAAAAACAAGGAAATCTAAATCTACAATTAGAAGATGGAAATAAGAAAGATCAGAATGAAAACTAATGAAATGAATGGAAAGAACAAGATAATACTTGAATGAAATATGGAGCTGATACCTTGAAAAGAAAAACAAAATTGACAAACCCTTGGCTGAACTAACTAAAACAGACAGAAAACTTCAACTAATAAGATTAGAAATTTAAAAAGGTGGGGCTGGGAAGATGGCTCAGTGGTAGAGCGCTTGTTTGCATGCATGAGGCGCTGGGTTTGATTCCTCAGCACCTCATACACAAAAAGAAAAAAGCTGTGGCTCAAGTGGTAGAGCACTATCCTTGAGCTGAAGAGCTGAGGGCCAGCACCCAGGCCCAGAGTTCAGGCCCCACGACTGGACCCCTCCTCCACCCCCCAAAAAACAAAGAAATTTAAAAAGGCATCACTGAAGACACTGAAATGAAGAGAATCCCTAGGGAATATTTTGAAATTTTATGTTAAATAGCAAACTATAAAAAATTAAATATAGTTAGAAACATATGAGCTAAGAAATTGAACTTAAGAGATAAAATCAACTAACATGGTTCTATAATGATCCATGAGGTTGAAGCAGTAATAAGATCTCTTAGCAATGCAAATGTCTAGGCTAGACTTAATCAGATTTTTGAAGAACTAAAAATGTGCTCCTCAAAATATTCCATAAAATATAAAAGATAAAGAGCCCATTATTACCCTGATATTTAGATTGGTTAAGAATATAACAACAAAAAAGAGCAATTTCTTTGAAGAACATACATCCAAAAATTACCAATAAAATATCTCCAAGCAAAACTCAACATATTAGAAAAATCAGATATCATGATTAAGTTGGTTTCATTTGACAAATGTAATTGGACAAAATATCAATTAATCCTGTACAATTTGTCATATTACTGAATGTGATCCACAAATTCAATGCAATCTGCACCACAAACCAATGATATTCTTCACAGGAATCGTTAAAATAATCCTAAATGTGTGATAATATCACAAAAGAACTGACTAGACAAAGAAATCCTAAACAAAAAGTATAATCAGATATCACAATGCTTAATTTCAGATTATACCACAAAGCCTTAGGGGGGAGGGGAAAACAGACATATAGACCTGTGGAGCAGAATAGACAACCCTTAAATAAAATAAAACCATGCCATTACAAGCATCCGATTCTTGAAAAAATTGATAAAATTTTTTGTTGGAGTAAATGCTTTGGAAGGAAGAGAGCTCCTTCAATAAATAGTGCTAGAAAAATTGAATGTCCACATGTAGACAAATGAAACTAGTTATCTATATCTCTCATCCTGTACAAAAGTCAACTCAAAGTTGACCAACACCCTTAATTGAAGACAAAACTTTGAGACTACTACTGAAGATGTTTAGAAATATAGGCATACATTTATTTTAAACAAATATAGGGCTGGGATGTAGCTCAGTGGCAAAGCGCTTGCCTAGCAAGTGCAACGTCCTGGATTTGATCCCCAGTACCAAAAAAAAAAAGACAAAAAAATACAGTTAAAAAAATAAATATAAATTTACTTATTTATGCTGCCTGTATCGATATAGTTTTTTATTTTTATTAATAAGTTTTTATTGTGAAAATACCATCTGTATAGTTACTAAAATTAACTCATTTTTTGAGTGCCTAATTTATAAATTGTCATAAGTTATTAAAATAAACAGGTCTCTTCAGAGAAAGGCAATGAAATATTTTCACTGCTATTACATCTTTTTTCTGTGTAACAACTTCAAAAGCTGAGTATGACATTTGATTTGGAAAAATTGATAAAAGCAAAAATTATGTAGTGACAATAACTGGTCTAAACATAAGGATAATTGTCAGTTTCAAATTACTCACTAGATAGTATACCTATATATCTAGGATTCAAATACTCTATACGTAATGGGAAAGTGGGAAAAATGAGGGAATGGGTAAAAAGTTCAACAAGAAATACACTTGTTACCTTGCTTGTGTAACTGTAACACCTCTGTACGTCACCTTGACAATAAAAAATAGAGAGAGAGAAATACAAAAGAGAGGAAGAAAGAGAGAGTGGGAGAAAGGGAAACAGAAATAAAGAGAGCAAAAGAGAAAGAAAGAAAAAAGTAAAGGAAGAAGAAAAAGAAAGGAAGGAAGGAAGAAAAGAAGAAGGAAGGAAGAAAAGAAGGAAAAAAGAAAGAAAGGAAGAAATCAAGGGGAGATAAGGGAGTGATACGGTGTTAGATGGATGGGGTACATTATAAGGTATAGAATGTCATGATGAAACACACTTTGTGCAACTAATATATGCCAATAAAAACAAGTAAAATTTTTAAAGAAAAAACAATATTTATGAGTATACTTGAACTAAATAATATTAAAATATATTTGTATCTGTATAGCTATCTTATCGCCATTTTTCAAAGGTATCTTGTACCACTATTGACCAATTACTGTTTGTTGCAACATTCCCATTGAAGGCAATGAACTTAAAACCCTGTTTTCTCATCCATGAATGATTTAGCCATCTACTTCTACATTCCCTAAATATTTTTGCTAACTTTTTTTCATACTGCACTGTAAATATTGACTTATTTCCAAACATCCTTTTCAACAATCCCACACACAAGACCATACATTTCTTCTGTCTTTCTTTTTTAAGTTGTGTGTGTGTGTGTTTCTTTCTGTTTGTTTTTCTTAAGGCTTTTTTTGATTTGTTTGTTTTTCTTAAGGCTTCTTTTTATAAGTTTCTTAGGAGCAAGTACAATAGATTCTTTTTTTTATTACCTAATGCAATACCTGGAAATCTATCTGCTCTGAGTAGAGTAGCATTTTGTTACTGTTATATATCATGGTGTTTATTACATCTCCCACTTAGAAAACTATTACAAGAAAACCTCATCATGTAACAGCAGAGTTAAGACAAGATTCTACTTTATTTTTTTAAGATAGGCAAGCTTACTCCATCTCATCAATGAACATAGCACCTCATGGTCACCTGTATCTAAGTGTGAAGTACCAATTTAATTGTGTTTCACAGAAAGAGAGAGAGAGAAAGAAAGAGAGAGAGAGGGAGAGGAGGAGAGAGAGAGAGAAAGATGTTACAAGTAAAGATGATATATTTTTTTCACAGGACTAAACATCCTAAGCTGTTTACAAATGCCAGCATTTATGATTGGGTTTCATTAGGGAAAGCAGGTGTGAAGCATAAAAGAACAGGTATCAGGTGATCTGCCTCTCTGCTTCCTTAGGAAGATCACTGGAGGACCTGTTTGCTTTCTGCATATACTCTCCACTCTAGGGCTTTGTGGCTAAGCAACAGGCCTTTTTTTTCCTACACAAACTTTGTTCGTACAACACTGTCAAACTATCAGATCATCTAAGCTAAAAGGAAAAAAACATTTTTCCATGAACCTTTCCCATCACTTACTAATGATAAACAAGCACTCAAGACACTTTACTTATGCAATATCTCACTCTCTCCTCTAAAACTTTAGTGCATGTGGATAACTATGCTACAAATGTACACATGATTAGGTAAATATGAAAGGAATTAACATTTTAATTGAAAGTATTTTATCTCAAAATACTTTTTTGAAGTAAGGTTTGGAATAAATATTTAATTGAAAATACTTTATTCCAAAAATCTTTTTTAATTTTTAAAATATTTGTTTTTAATACTTATTTTATCTTCTCTTATATTTTTATTTTTAACAGTGAAACATGGGTGGTGATATAAATGAGTAGTTTGTTGAAGTAGCATGCTGAGAACTGGGTACAATACTACAAAAAAACAAAAAAAATCTAAGACAATAAAAAATGGAAAACCATTTTGAGTCCACATTCTTCTAAGCTTAGAAGGTATAATATCTTTTAAAAATACCTTTATGACAGATGCATTTTTATTTAGTTTTTAACCTTTCTTGTGTGTATGTTAGTGCTGGGGCTTGAATTCAAGGCCTAGACATGATCTCTGAGCTTTTGTGCTCAAGGCTAGTGCTCTACCATTGGTGTCCTAGCTCCACTTGTGGCTTTTTTTCCTTTTCTTTTCTTTCTTTTTTTTTGGGGGGGGGGTCCGGTCATGGGGCCTGAACTCTGGGCCTGGGCGCTGTCCCTCAGCTCTTCAGCTCAAGGCTAGCACTCTACCACTTGAGCCACAGCGCCACTTCCAGCTTTTTTTCTTTTTGCTTATGTGATGCTGAGGAATCGAACCCAGGGCCTCATGCATGCAAGGCAAGCGCTCTACCACTGAGCCACCTTCCCAGCCCCTTTTTTCTTTCTTTCTTTTTTTTTTGATAGTTAAGTTCAGGAGACTTTAATGGACTTTGCCTGCCCAGGCTGGCTTTGAAAACTGATCCCAGATATCAAGCTTGAGTTTCAAGGATTACAGGAGTACCTAGTTGTTTTTAACTAATTAAAATTATCTCCAAGACATGGAAGCAACAGGTCTTCTTTTTTTGCTTGTTGACCTTGTTATCGCCAATGTACTGTATCTAGTTCTTTCTTCTTATTTTATTTCATGTTCTTTTTCCATTGGTTTATCCCTGGCAATCACTGTCTTTGATTCTGGTACCTGAATCTTGTATATACATTTATCAGATTTGGGGAAGGG
Organism: Dipodomys ordii; assembly: GCF_000151885.1. Lineage (NCBI taxonomy): Eukaryota > Metazoa > Chordata > Mammalia > Rodentia > Heteromyidae > Dipodomys > Dipodomys ordii. Next base: position 16,560,074 of record NW_012267221.1, read on the forward strand.
AAGGGGAACAAAATTCTGAAGCAAGGACAAAGGATGACCCATTACAACAATGATACTCACAAGACACTATGTTGGAAATTAACTTTACAACTTCGGGGGCTGAGGGAGGGGGGGAAGTGAAGGAAGGAAGGGATAATGGGTGAATAACAAATGAATAACAATGTTTGACAAGAAATGTACTAATTTACCTTGTACGGATATCTTTACAAAAAACATTTTTAAATACAAAATTTAACAGCAGCAACACCAAAAATATAACACTAATAATTTATAAGTTGATTAATGAAGGAAGTCAGTTGATGAATTGTACTTTTAAGTGTAACTGTTTGAACCTATAATGTTATGTGTATTAGGTAAATGCTATACAACTGAGTTATAGCCCCAATACCAGAATTCTTTTATGATCAGATTATTCATACTGAATTCTTGAATATTGCTTCTATTTCAAAAAATTAACCTGCTTAAAGTCACAAAGGCAAATTGATTGATGCAAATTTTGACTGTTGAGGTTGTCAGGAAGTATTAGTAAAAAGCTGGCAGTCAAGGAAGTAAGTAATCACATTATTAAGAAGCACCACATACTAGAAAAATGACAAGAAGAACATGAAAAAGGACAAAATATTACTGTTATAAATGTGGATGGAAAAATGCTGTGGACGTGGTGACAGATAAGTTTTGTTTGACATGAAATACATAGGTAATGTAGCAGATATGAATTTCAAACTATGTCTACACATTAGAACTTAACAGATTAACCATAACTTCAACTTCTGGTTACCTCTAACCCATTATGAAGTTTCAGAGTCTTGTGCAAAACCTATGTGTACTGATCAAGATTGAAAAGATTAATTTTCCTTCACAATCATTGTTAAATATTTCCTGTTTCCAGCAACTGTTCTTGGTACTTGGAACATAAAAGCAAGCAAAACATACATTGCCAGGAAGCATATGTTTTCAGGGTAAAGAAGGTGTAAATAACATCCAACAGTGATAAGTAATAATATGCTAAAAGATACAATATTAGTGTTATGCTTCAAAAATAGCTACTGTTCTCAGTCTGTGTTAGCTCTAGAGATCTCTGCCAGGATCGTTCCCTATCTCTTGGTTCTCATTTCAAACCCCTACCTTCCTTCTTGTTCCTTTGCTTTGCTTTTATAACCCCTGCCCTATACTGTTCACCAGTTGTGGTCATCAGGACTAGATTTGGGGAGTGTTATTTGCCATGAACACTCTGACTCCCTTCAAGATAAATATCTGTTTTCTTGAGTGGCTGCTGAGTGGTTAAAAGAGGAATCTACAAATGGGGTATTTGCTCCATTGCCCAACCACATATAAGAAGACAAACTCAGTCTCTAAGCTACACATGCGGAAAATATCATCTTCTCTTCTACTCTACCTTTTCCACATTTTATTTGGATTTTACTTTTGTATCACTGAGGTAGCAGAAATTCTATATTATTGTTTTCAAGATGTATTGTCTCCCTCTTCCATCACCAACAGTGAACTTACTTCTCAGTTTTTCACTGATTTGTCCTCTACTTTCACTTGTGTTTTACTTCGCTATATGACACACTATGAGTTACTATGCATGTAGGGGCACATGTACTTATTTTCACCATGAAAGCATAACCCTGGGGTATCATGTAAAAGTCTGGTATTTGTTTCAAATAATTTAGAAATATAAAAAAAGCAATGAATCCGTTTTGGTAAAAATCTTGATAATGGTTACACATAGTGATAAATGTGTTGCAGTCTTGTGTGTATTTTTGAGTAGCTATAGAACTTTCAATTATGGAATGAATAAGAAAACCCTACAAATCAAAGTATATTTCCTATGCTCCTAAATGTTCTTTACCTTCATTTAATCTATTCTCATTGTCTCATTGTACTATTCTATAATTTATTATGTGTGTCTGTATAATTGGTAAATATATTTTATCACCAATGTGTTGTAAATTTATGAAAGCTGAAACATCTTAACTTATTCTTGTAATCACTGAGTTTTCTAATGTGAACTTGTATACAATAGCTCATGCACTAATTAAATATAGAAATGAAAGAGAACTAAGAAGTCAAATGACAAGTATGTTTGCAAAGAGTGTTTTTTTTTATAACAGAAGTAGTGACTTTTGTAATGCTGTAACATTTTCATTCTGAGATTTGATTAAGACACAAGAAGAAAAAGTGGGGAAATTGAGAATCATTGTCAACAAGAATGTTCATATAAGAAATCTGTATTTTCTCTGTATGAGGACAAATAATTATCTTTAGCAGATAATAATACAGAGTTTCTACAAGCTACCCAAAGGCAAGAGTAGTTCTGGCACAATTCTTGAGAAAATGGAAATCCTGAAGAGAAATTTGAATTGTGTACAGAATTTTACCCCTTGAGAACATGAGAACATGGAAAGTATCTTATACATAAAAATTTGGTTTTCTGGAGCAAAACAGTTTTTTTTTGTTGGCTGTGAGGCTTGAGTTCCGGGCCTGGGTGCTGTCCTGAGCTCCTTTGTGTTCAAGGCTAGAGCTCTACCACTTGAGCACAACACCTGAGCCATACAGCACTTGTGAGGTAAGTGTCTCACTGGGACTTTTCTGACCAGGCTGGCTTGGAATAGCGATTTTCAGATCTCAGCCTCCTGAGTAGCTAGGATTACAAGCATAAACCACCAGCACCAGGCAACAATTGATTCCTGATAGGTCTACTCACTTGAGTGGACAAAGCCAAACAGTCCTTATCTCTCCCTTTATAATTGATTCTAGGCAGCTTCCAAAATACTTTAGAGAAAAGCTACATATTTTCTTTTCTTGCAATAGGTTATCTCTAGCAACACAGTTGTGGATTTTAATTTTTATGTGGAAAAAAAAAGCACTATCTCTACTTCCCTTGAAACAAACATGTTCCTCCAGCTGCAGACATATTACATGCCAAATTGGCAATGTTAGTTTTCTAGAAAAATCTTTCCCTGTGCCACCTAGGAAGACAGGTGGCCCTGGCTTTAGTCCTGGTGCTGTGTCAAAGCACACCTGGACTCAATTGTTCAGAGTCGAGCGGAGCAGGTGGGATGAGAGTGGGCTGCTGTACAGGAAACAAATGGACTTAGCACATTGGTTGGCTCCAGCCCCAGGCAGCTCACTGAGTAGGTGGGCAGGCCTGGGCTCCAGGAGGCTCGGGAGGGAGCCAGATAGAAGGGCAGATAATGCAAACACAGACTTTAGATTCTAAAATAATTCCTGGAATTAAGTAGGGCCTGGCAGCCCGCTTACACAGTAGTTAAATGCTGGTTAACACCAAGGCAGGTGCGCTGCAATGGCTGGACAATGGTGAGCACTTGAATAAATATTAGTTGTTGAATCATTCTCGCTGTTTTAAAAGTGTCAGTTTCCCAATCTTCAGGTAGATTCTACTAATTTACTCTAGCTAGCCCTTTATTTATTTATTCACTTTTAAGATCGCAGCAGAGGAAATAGCAGCCACAGCTAACGAAAGATAACAATTCACTTGATCTGTGTAGATTTGCAAATATAAATAAGTGAATGGCTTAATAAGCTCTGCTTTTTACGTGTGGAATGTTGAAAATCAGTTATGTCATTTATCCGTGACATTTGATTATGATTATAAGAAACCAGAACAACATGACGGTGTGTTTCGTGTGAGAGGAAAACATGCAAAATTAATGTAAAACATCACATGGAATCAGAAAAGTTCACTTGCTATACCATGGAAAACTGTGGGACAAAAATGTGGATGGTTTTTCTTTGTGTGTATCCTGGTCCTTGGGCTTATTAATTGGAGATAAGATAAGATCACTGGACTTTCCTGCTTGGACTGAATTTGAACTGTGATCCTCAGATCTTAGTCTCCTCAGTAGCTAGGATTATAGGCGTGAGCCATCGGTGCCCAGCTTGAATGTTTTTGTTTATTTTTTAATATTGAAGTATGAGTTATTCTCTTATTCTACAAATATTTATTGAAAGCTTAGGATGTTTCACTCATTGTGATAGTGGGACACAAAGCAGAATGAAATTCAGTTCCTCAATCTGTAGGCTGTAAAGCCTACAGGAAGACTGACAACGCTGACACCCAGCTGTTTCAACATGATCTGTGTATGAAAGAGCAGTGTGCAGGTGCTCTGAGACACTTGACAGTTTTTCAAGGAAAATCATTCCTTCTTTCATAGGCCATGGGAGCAGCTTTAAAAATGGGACAACAGGCTTAAAATGTAAATGTCTTGGTCAGTGAAGTACATTGCTGAAGACTTCTAGAAAAAAAATTCCAAAGAAAAATCATAGGCTATGTTGATACCAACCAAATTTTAGGATATTTTTCAGACTATAAGTGACAGAACCTTAATTGAAAAGGACTCAGGGAGATAATAAAAGGCTCATGGAATGAAATATTGCAGACACTAGAGAGGTTCTTCACATATCTGTATCTAAGTTCTCAAATCCTGGCATCAAATATCTGTTTCTCTCCATTTCTGGCTCAGCTTTCTTCTATGCTTCTTTTCTTGTTAGACAGGCTGTCTGCACATGGAATACTCTGCAAGTCCTGGCTTACATCCAACCAGCATCAAGAATAGTGAGAATGGATACACTTTACTACGGAGTGCTCCAGCGAAAATCTCAAGAAAATCACTGGTGGGCTGTGATTGGGTCAGGTGCCTAATCTGCATTAATCATAGGAGCCAGAAAATGGGAGTGAGGCTGCAACTGATCAATCTGGGTCATGTGCCCATTCTCAAAGAAGGGAATAAAGTCAGCTTACCCAAAACAACTGGACTGAGTACAGACCTGTAGGAAATAGTTACCTGTGGGGAACTAGGAAGCTCTTCTTTGGCACCAGGCACTTGAGGTTCTAGCTTGCAATCCTAGCTACTCAGGAGACAGAGATCCAAGAATTGCGGTTCACAGCCAGTCCGGGTAGGAAAGTCCATGAGACAGATACCATCAATTGACCTCCAAAAAGCTGGAAGTGGAGCTGTGACTCAACTGTCAAAGCATTATCTTTGAAAAAAAATTAAAAAGCTCAAGGACAGTGCCCTGAGGCACTGAGTCCAAACCCCAGTACCAGCACAATAAAATAAAATAAAATAGGATCACTTGTTTAGTCTTCCCTAAATTCCGTGAGTTTCTTCTTAAATTACACTTTTTTTGTTTTGAGGAAATCACATCTTTGTGTGAGTGTTTTAGTATTAAACTTTTTTCTCAGATTAAAAAATTAACATCAATTTATTCATTGTTCATAAGCTATTCTTAGAAAAAACTGATAATTTATTAGTGAAAGTGTCCAGTATCTGTTTGAATCAACAGCTATGATTTGCAGCATAGGAATGACTTGTATTCATCTGGCCTCTCCTGAGAAATAGAATCTCCAAGTTATATGACAGATGAGAGATAGACAGTTTACATAGTATTATGGAGGTTAAAGACTATCAAGTTCTGCTGGGTCAAGAGTATCAAGTTAACAAGATGAAGACTTAGGAAAACCCATACTGTCATTTCCAGCCCACAACTGATCCAAAGGCAGCACACGAATATTCCAGTTGAAATACAGTCAGGCAGAGATAAAGAAAACATTTTAAACTCAGCTCTTTAGTAAGAACTTCAATGGATTGGATGAGACCACTACATAAAAATCTGTTTTAGTCTACCAATTCAAATGTTAATATTATACAAAACATTCTCACAGTCACATGGAGATATAATGTTAAACCAAATACCTGGGCACTATGTGACCCAGCCAATTGGACATATACACTTTACCTTTGTAGAGCCATAGGTTCCAGTCCTAACTTTGCTACTGAAAACCTATATGACATCAGGCAAATAACTTGTTTTCTTATCTGTAAGTATAAAAATAGTTTTGATTCTACCTATTTCATAGGATTGTTATCAAGAATAATAAATGGACAATATGGTTTACAAACTGAAAACTACTAATAAAATATTTTATGGCATTTCATCACAAGCTGTGTTGTCAAAACATATTTTACTAACTGCATGAAGATTTCTTTCTACTTTTTTATTTCTACCTTTTATGAATATACACACACACACACAACAAATTTGATGGTATAGTATAATGTAGTAATTCAGTCTCCTATGCTTAAGAAAATTAAGATTAGGGCTTTCTGTATTCCTCTTCTAGCATCTTCAAATGGCTCTTTATTTCTTACTTATTAGGCATCTATAAGTTAGTTACAATCCTATTGTTTGGCAGGCCTTGAAATAAGATAATGTTCCTATTAATAACTACGTGGCTACTAAAAGGCCTGAACAAATGATAATGCTACAATTTCTATTCAGGAGCCTGAGGAATAAATACCTTAGGCATAACACCCTTACTTTCTCTCTCAGAATCCTCTGTGGTGGAGCTGTTACAGCTCTAGAAAGTCCCACTGAATCACTTACTTTCCAACATTCTTATTATGTACTGAATGTTCCACCAGCAAAATTAATCAGCGTCTCCAACAATGTTGTCCTAGCAGTGCACCTCAGTTTGAGTAGTGTCTGTAAATTAATTGGACTAGCAGTGTTTATAACATCCCCAACAAACAGCATGGTACAATGGTGATAACTGCCAATAACAGTTCATTGTTCTGTTTTGTTTATAAGACTGAGTGGCACAAATAATTTTTCTTCCCTAATTAGAAATTTGTTCTACACATTCCCAAGCATAAAACTGTATGATTGGTAACTTTAAAAACAAATGTAATTTGGAGACACAGCTTTTACATCAAATTGGTTTAGGAATCATTTATAACTGATTAATGAGTAGATTTAGAAAAATACAAGTAGGTAACATGATGAGCAAGAAATTTTCATAATCATAGACCATTGTTCTTACCTCCTAAATCACTTTCTTGGTCTCTAAAGACTGACATGAATTCAATCACACAACCATGCCTAGAACTATAGACAGAGCATATAGGATGGAAAAGGAAGTCTATTTTTATTGTGATGGGCTGGAAGTATAGCAAAGATAATGACTCAGGCTGTAGAAAATCGCAGTTCAGAATTACCTATCATTTATCTATCTATCATCTAGCTACATGTAGTGAGAGAAAGGCAGAAATAACATAAATATGGATATATTATAGATAAGTAAGTCTTACTGGGAAAATATTGTAGAAGAGCACTGAAAGTTTTCAATAAGTCATAAATTGGGAGGAATTAAATGAGGTGGCAAGCCATAGTTTTGGGGGTTTTTTCTGCTATGCTCTTATTTTCTGAGATAAGGTCTCATTATATAACTGAGTTTCAAACCTACGATCCTTTTGCAAGACAAATTTTTCTACCATCATCAATTTAGAGGTTAAAGGCATTTAATTAGGTAACATTATGCTTGCAGGAAAAGATTCATGCCAACAGCCACTGCAAGGAAGATTGCAGGCATTTTCCTGAAAGCTTAATTCACAGGGTGTGTCCTAAGTATTAGCAAACTCTAAGTACAGTACTGATAAGAGCAAATGAAGTTGCCATTTCATATATCATATTTATGCTTTAATGCATAAAGAGACCTATCACATATCTGGTAATATTACTTAATAAAGTAATATTTCTTAATAAAGTGCAATTCATTGAAGTGGTTTACTCAGAGTTAGATCGATTATGTACTTTGAAAAAAGATATTTGTTAAGCCAACCTCAACTGATGACTTGTTTATTATATTGTGAGCCTGTACTTGCCTATGAAGAAAACTGCTCAGTTTTCTTCTGCTTGCCACGAAGCAGATGTTTTAGAAACAGTGACAGAAAAATCATTTAAGATCAAATGGCTCTAAGCCACAGAATAGCCACTGTAACTGACTTAACCACAAAGAGAGGTTTTCAGCTCATGCATTTGGAAAGGCAAGGGTGGTCTTAACCCAATCTCTGCTCCGCCTATCTCCTTACCTTTCCTGACTTCACTGGCATAGTCCCCTATCTTGTTCCAAAGCAGCCTTCGGGAACTGCATGGTTAGCTACATCCTTGCAATGCTAGTCCACTTGAACACACACATATCTTTTAACAGTTCCAGAGCTCTGATATGCCAAACGTTCAACCTTGAAACAAGATTAGTAATCGAAGAAAAAAATAGATTCTTCAACAAGTCTTAAGCTACACAAGAAGTTTTTTTATCTTTGTTGCTGTTGTTTGTAATGTACTTATAATGTACTATGTGATTTTTTTTGTTTCTTTTGTATGTTCTTCCCCCATTTTATATCCCCTGTTTTCACTGTATTTGATTCCGGTGTGTTGCATCTTGTATATACATTTTTCTAGTGGGGAGAGGAAGGGAAATAACAAAATGCTGAAATAAGGATACAGGTTGACCCATTGTAACAATGAGATGAACAAGACACTATGCTGAAAACAAACTTTACAACTCTGGTTGGGGGAAGGAGGAATTGGGGAGGTGAGGAGGGAAGGGATGGTAGGGGAAAAACAAAGGAGGCAGTAACAATGCACGAAAGGAAATGTATTCATTACTTTCATTACCTTATACATGTAACAATGACCCCTCTCTCTGTACAGTATCTTTACAATAAAAATATATATTTAAAAAGAATCAGTGAAACTTCCCCATATATAGGTCTTATATAACTTTTTAGTTATTTCCTCATTTACCTAAAATGCTTCATAAGTACTGTTTGTTTCATTGGCTTAAATATAATTGTTTTGCCCAAATTTCAAACTAATATAGAATCAAAGAAAATAACCTCCCCCAAAAAGTTTTAGTTTGAAAATTACTCTAAGTAGACAGGTGGTCACATTTTCATTTTCCAGGTACAATATTATTAAACCTCCTCTACCCCACTTTAAATCTGAAGGTATGTTTTTATATTTAAGACCAATGGATCATATTTAAATCTATTGATTATTTGCTTTTCTTTCCTTTTCTTTTTTTTATAACATTTGACTCATTTTTCTCATTCAAGGAGATATTTTGAGGTGTGTCATGAAGTGAATTGCTCTATTTCTCTGCCCACTTCATTTTACATAGGGTAACGATAAAGCAAAGCTTTAACAATTTCCCTGATCCTAAGTCATATTCCTCAATACAAAGTTCTCTTAAGCAAAAGATCTATCACCATTAAAGCCAGAGTTGTAGGAACGTAGCTTCCAATTCCGATCATCAGGACTTAGGACCTAGTTGAGTATTATATGAATTGAGAAATAGAGAAGACTCTATATTCTTGCAATATGGATTCAGTGTGCTAGAGGAACAGGAACAAAGGTAGGACAAAGAAGATTTAGAGCTATTTAGAGGATGTGCGTGGCATGTACATATGCTTTAGTTTGAGTATCAGAGACAGCAAAGGAAAAGGAGTGTCAGTTTTTGTTTACTCTTTGATTATTATAACACATCTCCATCCCTATTACTCTCAGAGACTAATTTCCCTGGGACTATCAATGATCTAAAGTTACCAAGAGGAAGGACATATTTTGCTTCTTACATTACTCTATATTTCTGTGCATTTTTTGTTATTTTAACTCTTCATGTAATTTTACTTCCTGATGACTTTGGTGGCACATTTTTAATGACATTTCTCCTATTTCCTTGGTCTTTTACTTTTCATCTTTCATTATCCAAACCAGAAGCTGAGTATCAGCTGAAACTTACTCATCATATTTATTCTTTCCCTAATACAGTAATGTTATTTTGATAATTTTATTGAGGTATAGAATTTGTATACAATAAATTTCACTCTTATAAAGTGTACATTGCATGGCTGGGAATGTGGCTTAGTGGTGGAGTGCTTGCCTAGCATGCATGAAGTTTGATTCCTCAGTCCCACATAAATCAAAAAAGCTATGGCTCAAGTGGTAGAGTGCTAACCTTGAGAAAAAGAAGCTCAGGGACAGTGCCCAAGCCCTGAGTTAAGTCCCAAATCTGGCCAGAAAATAAAAGGAGTACAATCTAGTTTTATTGTACATTCAGTAACCTCACAATCAACTATAGAATATTTTATCTCCCACAAAGAAACCTTCTATTTTTTTTCCCTTTTTATCAGTCATGGGGATTGAGCTTAAGGCCTGAGCTCTGTCCCTTAGCATTTTTGCTCAAGACTAGTGCTTTATTATTTTGAGCCACAGCCCCACGTCTGGTTTTCTGGTGGTTAATTAGAAATAGGTGACTCACAGACTTATTGCTGGCGTCAAACAATGATCCCCAGATCTCAACCTCCTGAGTCACTAGAATAACAAGCAGAAGCCACCAGTGCCAACCAACCGTCATATATATTAGCTGTCACTTTTCATTTCTCTTCAGCTGTTTACTCCTGTATGAACAGCCCTATACAACCAATGATCTACTTTTGGTATTTACCAATGTGACTACTTTTGAGGTTTCATATAAAATCATATCACTTGTACGTGATAAGGTCTTTTGTAACTAGCTTATTTCATTCATTTAGCATAACAATTTTAAATTTCATCCATAATATAGCATACAATTACTGTTTTGTTCATTTTAATTATCAAGTAACTTTCCATTCTTAGATGAACAAAATTTTATTTATCAATAATCAGTTTATTTGTATTTGTATCATGGCTTCTTTTTGGCTATTCTGAATACTATTTTTAGTTTCTATGTACAACCTTTTTCCTGGATGTGTGTTGTTATTACTCTTGGGTATATATTTGAGATTAGAATTGCTATGTCATATGGTAACTCCATGTTGAATGGTTTTGAGAAACTACCAAGCTTTTTTTTTCCAAAATGGTTATACTATCTTACATTTCCACCAGCAAGGTTATAATCTATCCTCCTCATCAATACTTATTTTTATTATATGTTATTTAATTTTTCTTAGTTACAGACACATTAGCATGTGTAAGGTGTTATGATAGTGTTTAGATTTGTGTATCCTAACTAGCAGTTGGAAAGATTGAATGAGGTACCCAAAGTCACGGAGCTAGTAAATATTTGGACAAGGTCTGTATTGCCTTTGCCCGTGCAAAGACTATTCTGTTCCAAAGACTATAACCTGTGGATTCTCCTACCAACACACTTGTCAAAGAATTACTCTATTACATAAAAATCAGAATCGATGCAAGAATTCATTGTTAAGAAATACAATAGGGCTGGAAATGTGGCTTAGTGGTCGGGTGCTTGCCTGGCATGCATGAAGCCCTGGGTTCAATGCCTCAGCACCCCATGAAAAGAAAAAGCAAGAAGTTGTGCTGTAGCACAAATGCTGGAGTGCTAGCCTTGAGCAAAAAGAAGTTCAGAACCAGTGCCCAGGCCTGAGTTCAAGCCCCAGGAAGGGCCAGAAAAAATAAAAATAAATAAAGTTTCCTTAAAAAAAGAAGAAATACAGGAGGAGTATAGGAAGGGATGGAAAGGGGAAACAAAGAGGAGGCAACAATGCTTGATAAGAAATGTACTTGTTATCTGGCCCATGTAATTGTAACTCCTCTGTACGGTATTCTTACAATAAAAAAGAAGAAGAAGAAATACAGTAAAGGCTGAGGTAGCCAAAGAAAAGATTTGAAAGTAGTGGGGCTTGCGTCAACCCTAGACAAAGTAAAACAAAAGAAATGGAGTTCCTTTGCCACAAAGAATAATGTAACATAAGGATATCCTCTAAGCATATTCAGTCTGAGAATCGCAAGAAATTGCTTTTTTTGCTTCATCTCTTTGGAATAAATGTTCCTGCCTGATTTAATAGAAATGGTATTTTTTTCTCCTCAGATACCTTTGAGCCATACCCTGAGATGCAGAGATATTTTGTGTTGGAACCAGCACTGCCAACATGCTTGAATAAGCAGAATTGTACCTCTAAGCTATCTGAAATGGAGCTGAGTTACCAATAAGCAAACCATAACACACAAGAATGGAAAAAACAAACACTTATTCCCTCCAACTAGTGCTTACATTAATCTGATTAATTAAAGGATGAATGAAAACTATTTACTGGTGCCTGTTGTAAAAGAGCAGCATTAAATTAGCTCCTCACCCTGGGAGCTACACTGTGATTGTTGGCTCTTGTTCTGGTTTTAGCCTTACTGCTTTCTGCTGCTTCTCATTGAAGCTGGGCCAGTTCATAGTCATTGAAGAGGTTTTTGCTTCTTTCACTGGTGACCGAATTCTGATTTCTAATGAAAGCAGGGTTGTTTGTTTGTTTGCATTGAAATGAATCAGAAAATTTTCATCAGATGAGCTCTTATGGGTACCTCTAAGACCACCAAGCAAAGGGATAAAATAAAATAAGGACTATTTGTTACCTTTCTGAAATTTTTTTCCAGGAGGTTTTAATTCTCACTTTGGTTGTGTCTAATTGAGTTTTCTGACTTCTTTTTTTATTTTATTTTATTTTACAAATACCAAGTTTATTTCCAATTTTCTATCTGTTGCCTTTGTGGGATAGAATAATTTACCACGGAGAGGTGAGCCAGGCACCAGTGGCTCATGCCTGTAATCCTAGTTACTTAGGAGGCTGTGATGTAAGAATCATGGTTTAAAGCCATCCCAGGAAGGAAAAGTCCGTGAGACTCTTATCTCCAATAAACCATCAGTAAACTGGAAGTAGCACTGTGACTCAAATGGTAGAGCACTAGCCTTGAGCTGAAAAGCTGTGGGGACAGCGCCCAGGCCCAGAGGAAAAGCCCCACAAAAGAAAAAAAATTACAGCGTTCACTTATTTCTATTGAATCAGAAAGACACTTCAAGACCTTAAGAATCTAACCCAAATTGCTCATAAGATGATCTTTTATTTCAGGGTATTATGCTGGTTTTGAGTTTGCAATGCCTGCCCATATTGGCCATATTAAATATGATAGTGGGACTACCTTTAAAAATTTTTATTGTGGGGAGATGGGAGGGGAATTTTATTGTGACCATGGGTCAACCTGTATCACTATTTAAACATTTTGGTTTTTCCCTTCCCATCCCCAAATTAGAAAAATGTATATACAATATGCAGGGCAGGGGTTGGAGGGAGTAGTTGGGGAGGTGGGAAGGAAGGGATGGTAGGGAAAAACAAAGGTGGAGGCATCAATGCTCAATAAGAAAGGTGCTCATTACTTTACTCATGTAACTGTAAACCCTCTGTACAGTATTTTTATAATAAAAATGTATAAAAAAGTAAACACCAAAATTAACTTGTATAGTAGAAAAAATTTTATTGTGAAAATATAATGGATTTCAATATGACATTGTCTCACAAGCACAGAACATATGTTGATCATATCAAATATGATCTCCTGCTTTCATAGTGTATCTTCAATTTCTTCAAAGATCAGAGAGTTGAAAATATTTTTTAAAGATAGAAATAAAATAAGATGTGAAAGCTACTTGAAATTGAAATCAACTTAAAATGCATTTAACTTATACAGAATTGGTTTTGTCATTTGGTGCCATAAAATTGAAAATATTTGACTATAAAAAATCTGTTGGACAGACAAAGCAACAAAGAAATAATCTTATAAATGTGTTAGAAACAATCACATGAAAGGAAAAAAAAACTTTTGAATACATATCTTAGGGTTCATTTCCCTAACATCAACTTATCTGACTTTTTCTGCTTGACTCAGACATATACTAGTTATTTGTAGGTCCCTTCCCCACGGTATAACACCTGCTTTCACTGTATTTGATGTCGGTATAATTTGTGGAGGTGAAGGGAAAAAAACAAATCATTTAAATAGGGATATAGGTGGACTTATTGCAACAATGAGATGTACAATTTGTATGTTGAAAATGAACTTCACAACTTTGGTGGGGGGTTAGGAGGGAGGAGGATTAGGGGGGCGGGGGAGGGGGGAGGGAGGATGGGAAGGGGAAACAAAGGAGGAGGCAACAATGCCTGATAAGAAATGTACGCTTTACCTTGCCCATGTAATTGTAACCGCTCTGTACGGTATTTTCACAATAAAAAAAAATCTGTTGGGAAGAAAAGAAACATAGCTGAGTGTCAGTTGCTCACACAGGTAATCTAGCTACTCAGAAGATTGAGATCTGAGGATTGCAGCTCAAAGCCAGCCGAGGCAGGAAAGTCTGTGACACTTTTATCTCCACCCGAAAACAGGAAGTAGAGCTATGGCTCGACACCCAGGCCCCAAGTTTCAAGCCCAACAAAAGCAAAGCAAAGCAAAGAAAAGCAACATATAGGGCTGGGAAGGTGGCTCAGTGGTAGAACGCTTGCCTTGCATGCCTGAGGCCCTGAGTTCAATTCCTCAGCACCACATAAGTAAAAAGAAAAGAGCCGGAAGTGGCACTGTGGCTCAAGTGGTAGAGTGCTAGCCTTGAGCTGAAGAGCTGAGGGACAGGGCCCAGGCCCAGAGTTCAGGCCCCACCAGCGGACCCAAAAAAAAAAAAGAAAGAAAGAAAGAAAAGCAACATATATAGTTACTTGTTTAAATGTGACTAAGGTGTCCTAGCCTTAAGTCCCAAGGCCTGCTACTAAATAGTTCTCATGCTGAAGGAAACTGAATATTATTGTGGTATTTGATAATTATATATTTACTTAAGCATATAGGGAGGCTTCAAAATGGTTTGCTTTTGGGTTTTGAGTTCACATAGCAAACACCTAAAGGCACAAACTAGGTGAAAAAGATTCCAGAGCTCTTTCTAGGAAGAATTCATTTCTCTGATCCTTTGCTTCTGCCCTTAGTGTTAATAAATTTGGTGAGTACCCATGTTCTCAATTTCATTCCAGCTGGGGCTCTCCTAGTTGTGCAGTCTGCGCTTTGCTATCCCAGACACAGAGGGAAAGGAGAGGGCACCACAAGGGAAGAAGTAAATAAATAATGATAATACTTTGTGACAGCATCTTACATCAATGCCAAAGGGAGAAAAGACAATCAAGCTCAAAAGTTCAATCCAGATTATTATCAAACACTGTCTTCCCATAATTTAAGAAAAAGAAGTGTAGTAGTTGATTGTTTTAAAAAAATATCTTCACAAACATGATCTTACCATATGATTAATCTTGACACCAACCTTGTGAGCTTCGGTGAGGGAAGATTATTGATGCTGTCTCTGTGTTGAGGGGGAGGTAGTAATAAATCTGGTTTCAGATGGTTGGGGAAATCTTCACAGGGCCTTGATTCACAAGATTAGCAGCTTGCCAGGCACATGATGTGGAAAGAGAGGAAAGATTTCCAATCAAGATAACCCTGTGAAGAAAGGAGAAGAAAAGTGACAATGTTTGTTGTGATTAGAAATTTTCAGTCCTGTCGAAGTTAGTGGTTCTTGGAGAAGACAAGGGAAGGTGTGTCAACAAAGGTAAAACAGACCGAATCATATCCAAAAGTTATTGATTATCCTCTTAAGGGGCTCAGACTTCATCTGCTGGAAAGAAGTGAGTCACTGATTGTTTTGAAGAAGAACACAGCTATGATTAGTTCTTTTCTTAGCAGAAATTATTCAGAGAGCACAGTGGCTCATGATTAGAGCAAAGACATGCAAATTTTTTCTGCTTCAAAATTTATGTTATTCTCATCTGAGATTCAATTCCATGGTCCTACCCAAGGTGGGGAAAAAAAGGCCATTCTGGGTAAAACTGAGTGGGATTGTGCCATTACAGGAATACTCTCAAATATATTTTAAGTTACATAAAATGAAATCACCTATAACTATTAGCCAATTAAATATGTTGAAATTAAACATTAGTTCAAATTATACATGATGCTCTCTATACTTCAAAGACTGACTTACTGGATGAAAATGATCTAGTTAGAGAACCAGAAGACCTGGACTTATTGGCACATGCAAGAAAACTCAGCTTTGTTGCTATAACCACAACTGCTATTATATTTGTCCCAACACCAAAACTCCCACTCACATATTTTAAGCTTTCTCTGCTGGTATTCTATTCTAAACTTATAAGGCTGGATGACTCTTAACTAACATGTGTTTAAAACACTGACAGTAGCAGGGGGATTTTTTTTAATGTGTGGGTAAAGAATTTTCTTCTCCAGAAATTTCAATTGAATAAAGCTTTTCATGCTTATTTCCAAACTTGTTCGCAAATCTGGAAGCTGTGAGGTAAGTTCTCTGAAATTATTTTGGTTTGTGTTTCTCCTTTAGAGTCTTTGCATAGAAACTGCCACAGTAGTCTAGATCATTAGCTGCATTCCAACAAGAACTTTAGAAGTGGAGTTAAGGTAGTGGTTACCTTGAGTCCTTTCATCCTTTTTGAAGAGGTGAGCTAAATAGGTCCCTCCTTTTGTAACCAGAAAGACTTGGCAGACTTCTGTTTCTGATAGTATGCATGCTTTCAAAAGCTAGCTCTAGAAGGGCTAGTTTCTGAAATTCAATGCCTACTGTAGGTTTTTTAAAACGACTAAAGAATCATAATACATATTACTGTTGTAAATAACTGGAAAATCCTTTGGTAACAAATCTGTTTCATAGGGTATTGCTTGCTCTGTATTTCCTGTTTCCTTACAAAGGGTCAGAATGAAAACATGAATGTCAGCCAACTTTATACATGAGTTTGAACACAAAATACCTTAGGAGGGAATAAATAACAGAATGGGTGTCTGAGTACCTTATGAAGCACAGCCTACCATTACATCCTGTACAATTATGGGAGAAATTTTTTTGGTCTTGTTTAAGCTAGTATATCTTCCCATTTCTCTTATTGTACTAGTATATCTTCCCATTTCTCTTATTGTACTATCATACCTTATATATTCTTATAGTCAAACTTCTTAAACTTTAATTTGTATTTTTAATTGGTATATAATTATTATTCATATTTACAGATACAGTTTGATTTTTTAATGTAGAACATGTAGTTATCAATTCAGGGTATTTGTATTTCCATCAACTCATACACTTGTCATTTCTTGTGCTAGGTTCATCCAAAATATTCTCTAGCTGCTATTTTGAAGTATACAATTAAGAACAGTCAATCATAGTTTTGGACTTATGCTATAGAACAATAGAAGATACTACTCTCATCTACCTGAACCTCTATATTTTGGAATATTTTGACCAAAGAAACTATATTAACTTATTAAGTGGGAAATCTATTAATCTCTTTATAAAAACTAAATAAGAAATATACTTTAGACAACAGTGACCTTGCCAACTAATTCTCAGCTCTGATTTATTGGAAAATAATGCATGCTCTGCCCAGGATATATATTTTTTGTCGTTCAATATCTCTTGCTTGGTGCTACTTTAATTGCTGACCTAGTAGTCCAGAGTTTATCTATTATCTCATCTGGGTCTTTTGGATCTGACCAGGAACCCAGTGCAAAAGAGAATAAAGAGCATATGAGAAGTTTTGGGCAGGCGCAGCCTTGCAAGAAATGCGCATTATTCTTCATTAAGTCACATCGTGCTGTGGATGAGTTTTGTTGTGTATTGAGGAAAAAATTAAAGATTTTTATGAACACAGAAAATTGTGCCTACTACTCTGGGGTTTAAAAAATGTCAGAGATAAGCATTGTTATCATGATCTCCTCATAGATGTATGCGATTTAAAAAATGCAAGTAACAGACAAAGCAATGAGACCAATCCCTACGAGGCTCATAAAGAATTGCACATTTTCCTTTGGTCAGGCATCATTTGTTTGGTGGAAATAAATATGATTGGGAAATAAGATAATTACGTTCTCTCTTTTGAAGTGATAATTGTTAAATGCTAATTTTAGCCAGGATATTTCAGAAAGTCATAACCAATGAGAGTGAAGGAGATGACAGAGAGAGAGAGAGAGAGAGAGACAGACAGACAGACAGACAGAGAGACAGACAGACAGACAGATAGATAGATATGCTGAATAGAAGTGATTTGTTAAAGGGAGGGTAGCTGAGAGGTTCCACAATAGACCATCTCAAGCTGGTAAGCCAAGGAAACTGGTCACATGTGGCTCCACCAAGTTTGAAGGTTTAAGAAATAGGGATGATGCAAGCTTTCATCTGAGGCAGGAGACTGGAGAACCTGGGAGAACCACTGAGGCAAACCCCAGAGTGCAAAACCATGGAAAGCAGAATCTTACTATCTAAAGACAGAAGAAAAAGGGAGTCTTGGATCAAGAAAGAAAGAAAGCAAGAAAGCAAGCAAGAACGAAAGCAAGCAAGAATGAAAGACCAAAAGAATGAAAGAAAGAAAAAAGAAAGGAAGGAAAGAAGGAAGGAAGAAAAAAAGGAAGGAAGGAAGGAAGGAAGGAAAAAAGGAAGAAAGACGGGAGAGAAAAGAGAGAAAGAAAAAAGAGAAGAGAGAGAAGAAAGAGAGAAAAAAAGAAAAAATTACTTTTCTCTTTTTTTGTTCTGAGTTAGGAGTTGCCTACCCACATTAAGGAACAGATCTCTCCTCAGTACATTGATTTAAATGCCAGTCTCTTACAGAGACAATCTCAGAGACACACTCAGCAATGATGTCTTACTGGTCACCTGTATATCCCCTAAAACTTTTAAGTGGACACCTATATCTAATAATCAGAGTCATATATTTTCTGAGGATCAGTTTGTTGATTTGTCAAACAAAAAGTCTATCTACATATTTGCCTATTTCCAATATATGTCTATGTAAGAGCTAAAATGGAAAAAGGATCCCGCTATTTCTATATTGTAATGAGTACAAGAAACAATTCCACAATAACCTTGACAGGGTTTTGAAGTTTTGCACAATTTAATAAGATTTCTAACTCCAGAGCAATTCATTGCCATGTAGACCATTACTAAATTCTCTCTTGAATTGAACAAAAGCAAAATGTTACTAAACAATGAGAACTTACAGAATTAAGTCCTCCTTCACCTGGAATCATTAAACATCAACTAACATCTCTTCTGCATTATTCACCGTTCCACTGAATGTTTTCATTTATTTTAACAATTATTTAGGCATCATACAGCAATCGCATCTACAAATATTTCTACTTCATTTTGGTACACTGGTAGTGTCACATGGTGGTATTCTTCACTATTAATAGACACACTTAAACTACTATTCTGATTCCAATCTTTTGCTCTACTTTGCATCTCAGTGTCTGGCTACATGCCTAACACAATACTAATCCATCAAGAGACTTCTGTATTTCCAATTAATTTTTGGAAAAGGAGATATCCATTATAGTCAAATCAAATGAAAGACTAATTGAACTTGATATATATACACATACATATAAATCTATCTATCTATCTATATATATAAATATGTGTGCACACATCTCTGTCAACTTTCTGCCACTATAACAAAGTACTTGAGATAATTAAACTATAAAGAAATGAGATTTAGCTGGAGGCAGAAGGATTGTGAATCTGAAGCCAGCCTGAGGTTCAAAGTAGGACAAGAGAGAGACAGAGCAATAGAGAGGGAGAGACAGAGAGAGACAAAGAGACACAGAGAGATAAAATATCTTAGTTTTGAATGCTCTAGTTCATGATAAAGAAGTCCACTTGTTTGGTAGCAGTGGTAAAGTAACAGAATGGCAAGAGCCCTCCACCTTACAATGGAGCAAAACTACTCACTTAATTTGCAGGAAACCGAAAGAATATGAAGAGGATTGGTGTCCCACAATCTACTACAAAGGCATTCTCCCATTGCTCTGAGGACATTTCATTATATCACCCCTTCTAAAGGTCCCTTCAGCAGCACCCAATAGGAGCACACTGAGAACCAAGCTATCAATGCAGGGGTCTTCCAATATCCAGACATAACAATGTGTATGGATATATGCCAATTATAAATGTATATTTATGTCTGCATGTGAATTTTAGACCTATGAGCCAAGTTCTCTACAGTTGTTTTCACTTGAGTTGCTTTCTCCTTTGGAATTTTCAGATATAAACTATTATATTAGATTGCATATCATCAGTCATAATCTAACGAGAACTTTAGAAGTGGGACTGAGTATACTGGTAGTGATTATATCTCTATCATCTAATAAAAATGAATAGATCTACATCATCCAATGATTCTGGATGCTGCAGGTGCCCACCTGAGTACCAAGTCATATACTTTACATGTGGACTCTCCATTCCTGATACCCTCTGTCTTCCATGATTTTGTGATTTGCTTCACTGAGGAAAGCATCTTCACTTGCAAGTGAAGTACTGCATTATTGGGGTCCCTGGTATGTTGTGAATATGTGTCAAGGTAAACGGCTGATGCTGCTCCTTACTGCCAGAAATATCAGAGCAACTATGCCCTTGAAGAGATAACCTGGAGACACCCAGAAACGTCTCTAGAATTCATCCTGTATGAGTACTCCACCAATAGAACAACTGGCATTTTGGGGCCCTATTACCTTCTAGTTTCAATTGGAATTTACTTTTGTTATTTTCCATGCAGGGATTTTCTCATATGTCTCTGAACCAGATGCCTTCTGAAAGTCCTATATTTCTAATAAGGGTGAGAGTTGCTTCTGATAACTAAGCTTTTCCTGCCTGCTCTTCTTGGTTTCCCGTCACATTCATATAAAATAGAAGCAGGACTTGCTGAACAATTCTTTCCCAGAATTCTTACCATGTGAGACTTTTCTGATCAATCTCATAACTCATTTCATGGAGTCCCTCCATAATTTCTTCACTAGGATAGGCTAAGAACAAGATTGCATTTCTTTATCTCGTGTTCTCCATTGAGGTGAAATTGTCAGAAAGTAAAAGGATTGAGCAGCCTTTTTGCCTTAGTTTGTTATTCAGATCAGATTTTGCACTTTTGCCTGAGCTAACCTTAGACAATCATCCTCCTACTTCTAGTTCCTGAGTGGCTGTAATTATATGTGTGCACTGCCATGCATGGATTGTTTTCTGAGACAGGATTTCACTAACAACCCCCCTCCCTGCCAGCCTCAAACAGCATTTGCCACCACACCCAGTTACAACCCAAACAATCAAGGATTTCATTGCTTATAATTACTATGATTTATGATATGATGGTGCTATTCTTGCAAAGAATAAACAGGATAAAATCATAATAAGAATCATTAAATAAGGAGTTGAAGTTGATGATTAATCCACTACATGTTAGGGCGATTTTTGTGAACACCTGATGAATATAATTTGGCACAGATTTTGGAGAGTGTGAGTTCCTTTAAGTAGCTCTTATCACACCAGATTTAGTTATTTGCTCCACGAGAAAACCCACCTCCTAATGAGCAATGTCAGGACAACCTAAATGTACTTCACTTAGCCTCAGCAGGGAGCCACCAGACAACATCAGTGTATTTCTGGTACTAGTAAATGCATCTTGTGAGGCTTGAGGCATGTGTGAGAAAGCTGTGTAGCTCAGTGGATCATGGAATGGTGCTCTCTTTAAGTCACCTTCCAGGGGAAAAAAGGACCTGTGGCCACCAGGACTCTAAGGCTCTTTCACCTCTACATTATCACTCCTCTTTTCCAGTCAATAATATTTTGACCACTTGTTTTTCTTCAAACGTCTATTAATAAAATATAAAAATTCACATGAATTAACATCACAGTGATTATAAATACATAAAAAAGATGCAAAGTATTCTATATGTAAGACAATCATTTGTTTTTTCTTCTATCAGCTTTTAGCCTTTAGGTATTAGTCAAACTTGTAGAAATGACCAAATCATCTTCATGGAATTTACATTTTCTTTAAAGACTACACAGCATACCAGGAAGGAAATGTAGAGAGTGTATGGATGAAGTTAGGAGTTAGGGTTAGGTTCACTCAGGAGAGAGTTCTAAAGCCTGACCAGAATGAGGGAAGTGAACAATGTGGAGCCCAGGTACAACTTAATAGGATTATTCATATTGCAGTGTCACATGACCCCATAGTCTCCAAACAAAATATCATACCCCTAGAAATATATGGAGGCATGTATAAAGATGCCCACAATTTCAGGGTAAGTTATGCAAATATTCTTCAAGAGTAAACAAAAACATCTACCTTTAAAATAATGAGGAAGGGGCTGGGAAGGTGGCTCAGTGCTAGAGTGCTTGCCTCACATGCATGAGGCCCTGGATTCAATTCCTCAGCACCACATAAGCAGAAAAAGCCAGAAGTGGAGTTGCAGCTCAAGTGGTAGAGCGCTAGCCTTGAGCTGAAGAGCTGAGGGACAACGCCCAGGCCCGGAGTTCAGGCCCCACGACTGACAAATAAATAAATAATAGGGAAAAGAATTACTTTGTTAAGAAAAAATGTTTAACTCTTTTATGCATTATTATAAAATACCTAAAGTGAGGTTTTAATGATACTTTATGTTTGTGCTTTTAATGATCTTTTATGTTTGTGGTATTTTAGGCTGTAATTTTATCCATTCAACATTCTAGATCATCAGAAACAATTGGGAGGAAAGTTTGAGGAAAATGTCATAATTAATAGGCCCCAGATGTTTATAACTGTGTCTTATATCTTACATTAGCACAGAAAATTGTCATGAACAAGCTAGAGGCATACACTAGACTGCTTTGATGATTCAAGTCACTTTAATTATTCATTTGCACAATGTTATTAGTATGTTTTTAAACCATATCGACATGTCCTAATAATATTATAGAGCTAAATGTAAGAAAAAGATTGAGGGTTAGGTTAGTCACAGGGTCTTTACTGAGTACTGTCAGGCTATAGGTTTAATACTGATATTGAAACAAGCAAGGTAATATTTTAGGACTTATTTATTAATTAGCACTTAATAAGTTTCTGTAAAGTAGGCCTCCATTCCTCATCTGATAATGGAGGCATAGACTATATAAGAATTTTCCTAAGTAGGAAATGAAATATAAAGGAGCCAGAGAAAGGATTATTTACATCATGGATTCTGATTGGCATATGTGCATTTATGGACAAAATATAACACATTTGTATATTAGATGTTATTATTTATCTTGCTTGACCTAGAGATTTTAAGACTAACATTTACATCACACCTCATGAGAACTACATTTCAAACTAGTTTAAGCCTTAGAATCCTCTATGTGCTCAGAAATTGTGTTTCAGTACCATGGACAGCATCACTATACTAGTAAATGAAGGGTTTCCAGAAAACTCATTCTCTCCCAGTGTTTCACCTCCCTTCCCACCACACAGAAAACTTTTGTAGGGAATTTGGTTCGTGTTTCTACTTAAATGGTATTGCGGGAAAACAGGAGGGAGGAATTTCCCATATTTTAATTTCATTTTTAAGAAGACGCTATGTTGAAAAACGAACTTTACAATTTAGGGGAGGGTGGGGGGTGTAGCTTTAGTTGTGGAGATGGAAGGGAAGGGATGGTAGGGGAAAAACAAAGGAGACAACAATGCTTGATAAGAAATGTACTCATTACCTTGCTCATGTAACTGTAGCCCCTCCTCTATACAGTATTCTCACAATAAAAATCTTATTTAAAAATTTGAAACAATATTTTTAATTTCTAAATTTCTAGAGCTTATACCAAATATCAAGATTTAACATCCCATTTCTATGTTGGGTGTTACTTGATCAAGATTTGTCCCATCTGCTCTTTCTCCTCAGACTCATTTCAGGTCTCCTATTTGCTTCATCATATATGTACATTGGATATTCAGCTGTACATTTGCTCCTTTTTCCTTTTTTATTCACAAATCCCCTCCCATTTTTAATGAACTAGTACTTCACCACTGACCATAGAAAATTAAGTAATTAAACAAATAACATGCTAAGCATACCATATATCAAGTAAAACTTTGGTTTATAACAATATCCCTATAATAAGATCCTAGTTCACATTTTAGTATACTACAATTGCTAAATTTAATATACAGTTACAATGTACAATTTGAGATTTGTCCATTTGAAATGAATTGGATTGAATTTGGTTGACTAAAGATCTCCAAGATTGTCTTTTATTCATTTGGTTTTTCTTTTATTAACTGTAACCCTCCAACATTTCTCTAAACGATAACAGTATATCACAGGACTTCTCTAGTAAGAAAATACTTAGACTTTTTTCACCATGAGGTGAAACTACAACTAAAATCATTTTGGTAGGAGATACAAACTACAGTTTCAGATAGTATATAAAGTGAAATAAATGTAAGTCACTACATTTTTTAAAATGCTATGAATGCAAATGTGCTGTAAACAAATTAAAGGAAACCCTAAAATTAGAGTTATAAATTTAAAAATCCATACCATAATCCTTCTTAAACTCTTAATTTTAAATAAATTGGGGTAGTTAATTTCAAATACAGTGGAATTATGGGATCTGCACCATGTAATCAGGCTTGCCAAATGCTGCATTGCCAAAAGAACTTGAATTCAGTGGTTCCACTCATGACCAGGAGATGGAGCTGTCGTGCAAGAGGCTGCCTTAGATTTATTTATTTATTTTTTCATTTCAGCATGCTGTTTTCTAACAGACAGTGGGTTCCATCGAGTGAGTGTCAGAACAGAAAGCTAAGGCAGAAGCAGAAAGGATGCTGTGATCGTCCTTTATTGGTTTTTTTTGTTTCTTTCTTTAGTTGGGAGTGAACACATGTGAAATTTTACTTCCTGCTCTAGTCAAAATTCTACAGAACTGCACTGAAGACATCATATTCAACACACCCATGGATTCTGTGTTATGATTTAGAGTTCCCTTTATTTCAGGTAAGCCAGAATGATTCTATTTTTGGCCTATTCTTGAATTGTTATCTATGTTAATAATGGTATTGAAAATGAGACGGGATTTGTAATCTTGCCTTTAGATCTAAGCATTCCAAAGCTCTAATTCTGGCAGTTCTGCATTTAAAAATTCTTCTAGGCAAAGCAAAATGAGCTCTTATCATGATTATTGGTGTTTCACTATTTTGTTGGCTTTTCTATCTTAAGTATCAATCTATGGCTGTGTTTGTTTACCTTTTAATGGTAAGGATTTCAAAGTGAGGAATGAGCCCTTCCCCTCACAAGGGAAATGCTGCTCCTTAATGCGTTGAACAAATCATAGAGATGTAATGAAGCCGATTAACATGGCAGTGGCTCTGCCTCCTGATAGCAGCCTGGAGGCAGCCAACATCCTGAGCCACTGGCCTTCTGAACAATTCCTGCTGACAGAGATGGTATGGATTATTTGTGCTTCTGTTTCTACCTTTTAGAAATAAGATGTGAATCACTTCCCTCCCATGAATGAGGATTTATGTAATGTGTTTAGTAGACTTGGAATGATAGCACAGTCACTCCCCATCCCCCAAGATAAACACGAAGAGTAAACTGAAAACACATTAATTGCTGAAAAATGGATTTTCCTCGGTTTTAATAACAGGACAGTGGGCATTTAGGATCGTTGATACTGTGGAAGGTGTTCATGTTTTAAATGATTTTAGGTCATGTGACATTAGCTGTGTTGAAGAGTGGAATGACTCAGGAACTAGAATATGCATGCAACAGCCTTGCTTCTGCTTGTGACTTCCCTGAAATCTTTTTTTATTTGCTACAGGAAAAATCAGGGAAAAAATACAGAAATCTAATAAGTAAGAGCCAATGGTTGTCATTTAGATCAAATTCATTGTATTTCAATACAGTTTTAATACACTTGTAAAACTGGTTTTAAATGCTTCTCTCTTCTTGTGGGAAGGTGTGTGTGTGTGCGAGAGAGAGAGAGAGAGAGAGAGAGAGAGAGCAATGGTGATGGTTATGGTGCAGGTGGCAAGAGGTGGGGGTGTTATCAAGCTGTTTCTGTCTCAGTCATTGCTTTCCTATAAAGGGGTAGTTGTGCTGTGTCAGAGGCTGTGTAAGCCATGGGGAATGACTTTATGAAATGGTTTGGACCACGGGGAGGAAAAATCTCTTAGGTAGAATTGATAAAGCATTTCAGTTTAACATGGATGTGTGTGTGTGTGTGTGTGTGTGTGTACATATATATGTGAGAAATAGAATCCCACATATTGTGTTAGCATTTGTCCATCTTATATTTTAAAAAAAGCAATCATGTCTGAGAGATTAAGTGGATTTCACATGAAATAGATTTTCACATTTAGAGTTACATAGTAAAATCAAGTAAAGCTAGAACACAGTTTGGCAATTTCAGTGTCTTCCACAGGAGTAGCAAATTTACTGTGAACACATCTAGATTGCACATACCAGGTTTTAGGTATGATGATATTGAATTTCTCTCTGTATTTCTCGGTCTGTATCTGTTTATCTCTCATTGAGACTCTCTAGGTAAATTCTATAAAATAATTTCTTTCAGTGTGTAAGCTACTCATTGGTATATTAGATGCAGTGCTAAATTTTCTCCGTGTTCTTGCCAAAGAAACTAAAGGAATCTAAATTAAACTCTCTTTCTTTATGTCATCATTACATTATTAAATTTTGTAAACCATTCTACCCCACACCCATGAATGACACAAAAGGCCATATTCTAGCTCCTAATTCTATTTCTTCTCCTCAAAAGAATAAACTATACATATAGATTCATATGATGACACAAATTGTCATCTGATGTCTTGGCCTTCCTTCTTTTTTTCACTTAATAGGTACAGCCTACTTCTTTAGTTATCTTAATAAAAGTAGATTAAAACATGTCTTCTGCACAGAATATTTACAGAGTACCTCATATGTACTGAGAACTGTCCATAATAGAGGTGGAGAAATGATCATGAAGTTTACCTCAAAAAGTTTAAGATGGAAACATCCATAGATAGATACTGTCATAGCTCAAAATGCTACACACTCAAACTTGAGGGACCAGAAAAATGGGAAAGTGAATGGGATCAGAAGTTTTTTCTTTCTTGCTATTGTTTCTGGTGTATTTATAATGTACCATGTGATTTTTTTTTGTTGCTTTGTATATTCCTGCCCCATGGTATAACCACTGTTTTCACTGTATTTGATTTTGCATCTTGTATATACACTTCTATAATTTGGGGAGGGGAAGGGAAAAAACAAAGTTCTTAAATAGGGATGCAGATTGACCCATTGTAACAATGAGATGCACAAGACACTATGTTGAAAAATGAAGTTTACAATTTAGGCAAGGGGAGGGGGAGTGTAGTTGTGGAGGTGGGAGGGAAGGGAGGGTAGGGGAAAACAGTAGAAGGTAACAATGCTTGATAGGAAATTACTCATTACCTTGCTCATGGAACTGTAACCCATCTGTACAGTATTTTTACAATAAAAAAGTATTTTTTTAAAAACAATGTAAGATCCAACCTGATGTCAGGCCTTGTGCATCATCTTGTGGTTCAAAGAAAAAAAAGAATGAGGTGAAGATTAAATCAGATATTAAGATTAGACTACATATACATGAACAAAAATAGAAAATTGTTAATTCTAAATGTAGAATTGAAGGAAGCAAATACATGGAAATGGAGACTTACTTGGAGTTGAACAGGAAATCTATAGAGAATGATAACTCAATCTGATTGATAATTTTATGTGTTGTTTTCTTCTCTTGTTATTTTCCCCTGGGGAAGAAATTATAAAGATAATAAATTAGGCTCTTAATATTAAGCATTTGACATATTGACACAAGCTCTTACATGAAGATGTATAAAAACTGAAAATTTTATGTCCAGACATCAAGTTACACATTAAAACTGAACATATGGATTATTTGAAGGTATGAACAAAAATGAGATTGCACATGAATACACATGTTTTTTTGTTAATGGTGGGCCTGAACTCTGGGTCTGGGCGCTGTCCCTCAGCTCTTCAGCTCAAGGCTAGCACTCTACCACTTGAGCCACAGCACCACTTCCACTTCCAGCTTTTTCTGCTTATGTGGTGCTGAGGAATTGAACCCAAGACCTCATGCAAGGAAAGCTCTATACCACTGAGCCATCTTCCCAGCCCCCTGAATACACATTATTGAGGGATATTTTGAGAATATAATTTTAGGATTTAGGGAGTAAACTAGAAAAGTTACTTGTGGAAAAATAATTAGAAAGAGTGGGGAACAATAATGCCACATGAGGTAAATTGGGTAAATTAAATATCAAAACAAGGCCCAACAATAGTAAAAACTCCATGAAGGAGTTGTTTACTAAAGTAAGCAAAGCTGTTCATCTTAATTCTGGTCATGAAGTCATGGATAGCCCTTAAGAGAAGAGGTTTAGCCAAATATTGGTGACTCATTCCTATAACCCTTGCTACTCAAGAGGCTGAGATTAGGGTTTAGGTTAAAAGTTAGTCCAAGCAGACTATTCAAGAGATTTTTATCCAATTAGCCAGCACAAATACAGACGTGAAGGTGTGGCTCAAGTTGTAGAGCACTAGACTTTGTGTGGAAAAGCTAAGCACAAGGCTCTGAGTTCAAGTTTCAGTACTGGCAGTACACACACACACACACACACACACATATGCAGACTATATATATATATATATGTATATATATACATATATACATATACAGAAACAAAGGGTGTCAGAGAAAGGCAAAAACAGACAGGAGACAGAGAAGTTTAGAAGTTTAGGAAGAGAGAGAAATTTTAAGTTTACCATATTAAAAAAGTTATTATTCTAAGGTTTCTGGAGGAAGAAGTTACCGTGAAGAAAAATTTGTATTTGTTTAGGATCAGAGAAACATAAGCTCTTTTTTAGAATAAGGATATGAAATTGGTAAAGAAAAACTTGAGGAAAGAAGAAACAAAGGTAGTATTTTAAGAGGCAGAAGAAAGTTTCAGTAGCTCTTCAAACTTTAAGACAGGAAGAAGGGGTGAGTAGTTATACACAAGAAACCTGCTGTAACTCGTTTTGAGTGGCTTGTTCTTGCAAATTAAATCTTTGTCTGTAAGATAAAATGTTTCTTCTTTGCCAAAGTTTTGAATCAGCTTGAGGAAATGCTCCGCCTCCCTAGCCATAAAAGAAATGCAAATCAAAACAACATTGAGATACCACCTCACCCTAGTTAGAATGGCTATAATCAAGAACTCTAATACAGCAGATGCTGGAGGGGATTTGGCCAGAAGGGAACCCTATTGCATTGTTGGTGGGAGTGTAAACTTGTTCAACCACTTTGGAAAGCAGTATGGAGGTTCCTCAAAAGACTCCACATAGAGCTCCCCTATGACCCAGCAATCCCACTTTTGGGCATTTACCCAAATGTTCACAACAAGACCACACTAAAGCTGCCAGCATGACTATGTTTATTGCAGCATTATTTACCATTACTAAGATATGGAACCAACCCAGATGCCCCTCCGTAGATGAATGGATCAAGAAAATGTGGTATATATACACA
The DNA here is from genome assembly GCF_000151885.1 of Dipodomys ordii. Taxonomy (NCBI): domain Eukaryota; kingdom Metazoa; phylum Chordata; class Mammalia; order Rodentia; family Heteromyidae; genus Dipodomys; species Dipodomys ordii. The sequence continues at coordinate 16,589,106 of NW_012267221.1, forward strand.
ATGGAATTCTATGCCTCCATCAGAAAGAATGACATTGCCCCATTTGTTAGGAAATGGAAAGACTTGGAAAAAATTATATTAAGTGAAGTAAGCCAGGCCCAAAGAAACATAGGTCCCATCGTTTCCCTTATTTGCAATAACTAGTGTATGTCTGAGACAAGCAGAAACAGTCAGATAGGTTGATGATAGGTGAAATGAACCCCAAGATAAGGACTTAAATGTTTTTTTTTCTTTGTATTGTTTCTAACACATTTATAAGATGATTTCTTTGTTGCTTTGTATGTCCCTCCCCCACAGTATAACCCCTGCTTTCACTGTATTTGATGTTGGTATAATTTGTGGAGGGGAAGGGGAAAAACAAATCGTTTAAATAGGGATATAGGTGGACCCATTGTAACAATAAGATGTACAAGTCGTTATGTCAAAAAATAAACTTTACAACTTTGGCTCAGGGTGGGGGGGGAGTGGGTGGGGAGATGGGAAGGGATGGTAAGGGGAAATAGAGAAGGCAACAATGCTTGGTAAGAAATGTACTCATTACCTTGCTCATGTAATTGTAACCCCTCTGTGCCGTATTTTCACACAAAATGTTTCTTCTACTTAAATCAGTTGTTTCCTCACAAGAGGCTATTTGTGACATATGGACTTTCTGTAATAAATAATTAATCCTCAGTAGCAAAGCACTTTCCTGCAGAGCATAGTTTTATCACATTAGTCCTTGAAGAGAGGCTAATAATACTAGTTCATGATGATTACTGTTACCAGTTCTTTATCATAGTGACAAGGTTCTATTCGAACTTGAATTGGACTAGACCAACACCTATCTATTGTACTTAACAAGCATGAGTACTAAGTTCTAGTTTGCTAGCATCTGAATTAGTTATCAATCTCCTTCCTTCTATAATTCACTAATTTCACCAAGATCCAAGTAGCAAGAAAAAAGAAGTCATGGTAGTCACCAACTTCTCTATTAACATCCTTTATGAATCTTCCTACCAGCAGCTTTTTTTCTTTGCACTAGCAGTTCCAGAATCCTCTCTTGTCTTTGCTAGAGCTGATCTCTAGGAATCCCCCGCACTCACAAGTCATGGAAGGACAGGATGAAATCTGGAAGAAAGCAGGAGTGTTGATAAATCCCTCTTTGATACTGTAGCATTTTGAAAGAGTTCATATTATATTATATATTATATTATATATATATGAACCGAGAAATGAACTCTCTCTCTGTGTATATATATATATATATATATATATATATATATATATATATATATATATATATATGAGGAGGAGGACTGAGAATGACACAGAGGTGAGGTACTAGTTAGTCACTTCATGTCTCTCAGAGCTGACTCTGGGAAACACTGTTAAGGCAGAAAAAAAGTTTACACCTACTCAATGCCCTTCTCCTCCTAAGGGTTACTGGGCTATCTTCATCCATCTCATTTAGCTTCTAAATCTTATAAGTGAGAGCATTTTCATCTAGCTCCAATTCCTTATTTAAAAGGATGGTATTCAAATTGTGTGTGTGGTTTTATAAACCCAAATATTAATGAATTCAGGTTGTTGCTGCCATCTTGAATTCATAACCCAGTTGATTTCAGAATTCTTATATATCCATCATTTTAGAGTAGCAGCACAGTTATTTTTGAGAATGTGGATGGGCTCTCTGATTATCTGACTTAATTTCATGAACACATCTGCTATACTCCCACAGGATGCTGTGACCAATGCCTAGAACTAGAGGTTCTTTGGTGAATGCTAACGGCACAGCAAACCCAAGTCATTGCTTCTCGATTTGGACCACTTTCAAAGCAACCAAATAGCGTATTTGACCTTGTTGTTAATTCCCATTGAATAATGTCTACTCTAGAATGGTGTTATTATAAATCAGGTAAAATATTAGAGCAAATCTTGAAAGAGTTTTACCTTTTAATGCCAAGTAAATATGCTAGAAGATATATATCAAGGTCTCCTGTTTCATAACCAAAGTCACAAACACTATTAACATTAGTTGTAAACCACTCTCAGATGCTATCAATAGAAAAAATAATTAATTTCCTTGATATTATCACAACTTGGTCTTGAATTATTAATGCATTTTTCTGTCTTAAATAAAGATGACAGTTACAAATGAGTTTACTTCAAAGAAAAATCAATTTTATAAAAAACACTTGTGAGATTTGAAGTGGACTTTGCATTTTAAAATATTGTAGATATAGATTTTGTCAATATATATCACGTGTGTTACTCTGTAGCATAAGTTTGTACTTTCTTCTCTAACTTTTTTTTAAAATTCAATGATAGTAAAGCTTATGAAAATGATAAGCTTAGGTTGGCAAAAGGTATAGCTTATGATTCAAAAGAGAAAAAACAGCAGAATAAGAATGAAAGTGAGATCTTTAATAATTCAAATATAATAATTTATTAGGTTTCTTAAAGGAGTATCCAAGTTTTACATATTTTAAGTAATAATGAGTGAGATAACAATAGAGTAGTGCCTATGAAAATATTTTTATGTCAGAAAATACAACTTGTCAAAACCATGAAGTAAAATTTTATTAAAATTGAAAGGTAAATTCTGATTTCTTGCCTCTGTAATATCCACACATTAATGCCATCCCATTTACCAGTTCATATTTGCGATATTTGGAGATCCATGAAACCAGAAATAGAGGTAGAATTTGTGAATCAATGCTACAGAATTTCCAGTAATATTTATTTAATTTTTCAACTAAGACCTTAACTCCAAAGAAGAACTAATTACTAATCACAAAGAAAACAATCCATCATGTGGAACAATTTTGTTAATTTATGAAAATTCTAAAGGAAATAGTTTAAGAAAGATAGTTAAATATAATTTGTCTATCAAAAGTATTTTTAAAAATTCGAGGGTAAGAAAACATTAATTCGAGTTACAAAATGTTATTCATAGTGCTAAAAGAGAAATTTATTTTAATATGACTTTAGGACAATCATTATCAAGAATAATTGTCTCAATTATTATTATTGCTTTGAATTAGTAAGCATTTCGTTGGTATCTACAGTCATTTGAGATTATAAGATGCTTTTCCTGTGAACCTATCTTGGTGGTAGTAGTTATGTCTGGTTTTATCTTGTGTTGGTGATATGTATGAGAGAGTGACAATGGAATAACAAAGCTCTTAATAAGTATGTAGGAAGAAGAGTGAGTTGGTTGGCCAAACATGAAAAAAGAGTTTAGGATAACATTATGGTAAGAGAAGATTAATACTTCCCTTCTCTGAATAACTGGTGTTAATAGGTGAAATAACTGAGGCATGAAGTAATCCAGTGTGGAACAAAGATGATGATTCTCCAAACAGAACTATCCTATTAACTAGATGTTTGACTCCTTTTTTTCTGCATCTCCTACAGACAGAGAATTGAGTAATAAATTCCTGTTACTTACAGGTAGTTAGGATTTGCCAGACAAGTGCTTAGTCCTACATACACTATTTCCTGCTCAACAATATTGAAAGTCCAGGAGTATTGCTTCATGAGCATGCTGACTTTAAAACATATCCACGGAAGTGGCTCTGTGGCTCAAGTGGTAGAGCACTAGCTGTGAGCTGAAGAGCTGAGGGACAGAGCCCAGGCCCAGAGTTCAAGCTCCACAACTGACAAAAATGAAACAAAACAAAACAAAAAAAAATCATATCACACAAACTACAACGTTGTTTGTTAGTTAATCTCTGTCAAGAACCACCAGTCTAAATCAGGAATGTTTCTTGGGTAAACTGAGTTGTATGGTTGCCTCTTTTCTAAGGGTTAAAAGAGAGGAAAGTCCAGAAGAGAATTTTGTCATGGCCTATATTTAAATCATGAATCAAATGGTTTATGTTAGAAAGTCAAAAGGTAAAATGGCCACAAACTAGATAAAAAACATTAATCAAAGAAAGTAGAATTACTCTCCTTAATATAACCAAATTTGCTGATGACTTTTGTGTCAATTCTTTGACTTTTGAAGCTGAGTTTCCAAGGAAGTCAATTCTGTGCAGAAACATTTGTTGGTAAATAGTATACTCTTATTGCCTTGGTCAGCACAAACAGATTATAGGAAACCTATTTGCTTTTGGCAAGGCTTGTCAAAAGGCTTTCAATAAGGGATCTGTGTTTCTGATACTACTCCTGTAGCCCAAGACAAGAATTTTCTACATCCTCAACAAATTTGAAGTTGAAACGAGTCTGATAAAATAAAAGTAATCATTTTCAGAAAAACCTAAGTTCATTTTCAAAGACAGAAACTTGTTGGGCTAAATGAAAATGGAAGTCTGTTAGTGATACCTACACCATTTAAGTAAAACACAATAATGTATATCTTAAATATATAGCAAGCTGATAATAAATAAAGAGAAGTCTCTAAATCCAGAAATAAAGATATAATTTAGAAAGTAAAAGATAAATGCAAAAATCTCACCAGGACATATGGGCAGCATCATATTTAGAAAAAGGTCCAAATACCCAAAGTGTTTAGTTTGAAGATTTCAGAAAATATGAAGATGGATTATTCACACCTTAGAAATTCCAAATTCAGAATTCTTGTCTAGAGGGAAAGGATTCAAATAGTTGTAGAATCATTAAAAATGATAATCAGAAAAAAATGTCCTTGACAACGTATTAAATCCCTAGGATTGTATTAAGTAGGTTTAGAACTTGAATACATTGTGTGCAATTGAACTTTTCAGTGTCTACAGCAACATACAAATAAGTATCAGGATGAAATTTTTCATTTAATTTCCACCTTGGGTAATTATTTCTAACATTTTGTTACTCAGGGATGAATCAAGCTGGGCGGATGGAGGGAACAATGACATTGATCAGGATGCACTGTAGTCAGAAACTAATGTTGAATTGTAACTTCTTTGTTCTTAAAGATAATTTTTTAAAATATTAACTGATCCCAGTGTTGTTCTCTCAGCTGTTTCCTGAACAACTCTGATACACCTCCATCAACAGAGAAAAATATAGATTTTACCGATTATAAAAACACAGCTTAATTTAGCTCGAATTGGAAAAAATGCCAATTAATACTTATTTTCAATAATTATGTTAATGGTGTTTTTTAGTTCCAAGAAATTAATGATATATTTTATAGATATTTTATTGTGTTTTAATAAGGATTTCCAGATCTGAATTGGTGGATTAAAAAGTTGCCTGTGTTGGGGCTGGGAAGGTAGCTCAGCGGTAGAGTGCATACCTTGCAAGCATGAGGCCCTGGGTTCGATTCCTCAGCACCACATAAACAGAAAAAAGCCGAAAGTGGTGCTGTGGCTTCAGTGGTAGAGCGCTAGCCTTGAGCTGAAGAGCTGAGGGACAGTGCCCAGACCCAGAGTTCAGGCACCATGACCGGCAAAAAAACAAAACAAAAAAAAAGTTGTGTGTGTGTGTGTGTGTGTGTGTGTGTGTGTGTGTGTGTAATTGCCACATAGAAAAATGTTAGTTTTTAGTACTTTCCAACAGCATTTTATGTGAATACTAATTTTTGTGAGTATGACAATACATGACTGATGCATTAAAGTTTTCCAGACTTGGTAGTTAAAAATAAAAATCCATTTGCTTAATTGGAGATGAACATTTTGGCTATTTTTATTAGAATACATTTTTTCTTCTATTTGATGCCTACTTGTATCTATTGCCTAGGTTTTTTTAATACGTTTTTTATTGTAAAAATACTGTACAGAGGGTTACAGTTACATGAGCAAGGTAATGAGTACATTTCCTATCAAGCATTGTTGCCTCTTCCCTTGTTTTTCCCCTACCATTCCTTCCCTCCCACCTCCACAACCACACACTCCCAACCCCAACTAAATTGTAAAGTTCGTTTTCAACATATTGTCTTGTACATTTCATTGTTACAATGGGTCAACCTGTATCCATATTTAAGCATTTTATTTTTTCTTTTCCCCTCCCCAAATTAGAGAAGTGTTTATACAAGATGCAGGACACCAACATCAAATACAGTGAAAACAATGGTTATACCGTGGGGCAGGAATATACAAAGCAACAAAAAAAATCACATGGTACAAATATAAATAAATTAGAAACAATAGCAAGAAAGAAAAAAACCACTTGTGTCCCTATCTTGGGGTTCATTTCGCTTAACATCATCTTACCTAGTCATATGCACATAGCTTTTGACCTTTTCTGCTTATCCCAGACATATACTAGCTATTGCAAATAAGGGAAACCATGAGACTATGTTTCTTTGGGCGTGGCTTACAAATGGGGTGATGTCATTGTTTTTGATGGAGGCATAGAATTCCATTGTGTGTGTGTGTGTGTGTGTGTGTGTGTGTGTGTGTGTTTCTTGATCCATTAATCTACTGAGGGGCATCTTAGCTATGGTAAATAATATCTTAGTTATCTTAGCTATGGTAAATAATGCTGCAATAACTGGGCGTTCTGTAAGCTCCATGGTTGTCTAACCAGCTTCGCTTCCCGCCTTTGGCGAGTCTCCTTGTTCATTGGAGAGGCAGGGGTGAGACACAGAGCTTACGTTGTCATCGTCCCCCTTCCTTCAGGAAAGACCCTCTTCTTCGGACCACGCCCATGTGGGTCCACCTGAGTGGATTTCTCTCCTCCCTTGAGGAGTAATGCTCCTCAGCTTCAGACCTGCGCAGTGGGGCGCCAGGTTCCCCTCAAGCTGGGTTGTGATGCATGGTGTGAGTGTAGCACTAAGCCCCACCCACCCCAGGAAAGGTGGCTGGGGTTCCAGCTGTCTGTCTGTTGGGCGATGGATTTGGGCAAGTAGCAAGTAGCAAAGTCAGCCAGAGTGAGAGATTGGATGATGAGAACTGTAGATTCTTGGTGACATTGAAGACTTCATTTGAGAACCAAAACCCTCAATTTATCTCTGGAACCTTGAACCACATACTTTTCCTCAAAGCAGGCAGCTGTCCTGCAGCGTTTGGCAGATGGGGGGAACCGGGGGTGCTGGGGTGCTGGGGAGGCTTGTTTCGTAGCCTGCTGTCCTGGAAACCCGCAGACCTGCAGCTGAGTTGAATCCCCTGTAGGATGGTGGGTGAGCTGTCCGTGGTGGACAGTGGTGTGGAAGGGGCTGTCCCTGTACCATTTCTTTCTTTGGATTCTCAGGCATGGTTTGGCAGTGCAAGAACTCTATACCCTTAACAAATTCAATAAAAAAGTAACATATACGGATGGCGGCAGAAAAAAAAATAATGCTGCAATAAACATAGTTGTGCTGGTTGCTTTATTATGGCCTTGTTTGTAATCATTTGGGTAAATGCCCAAAAGTGGGATTGCTGGGTCACACGGGAGCTCCATGTGGAGTCTTTTGAGGAACCTCCGTACTGGTTTCCAAAGTGGTTGAACAAGTTTATACTCCCAACAACAATGCAGTAAGGTTCCCTTCTGTCCACATCCCCTCCAGCATCTGTTGTTATTAGAGTTCTTGATTACAACCATTACACCTCACTTGGGTGAGGTGGTATCTCAATGTTGTTTTGAATTGTATTTCTTTTATGGCTAGTGAGGTTGAGCATTTCTTCATGTGTCTATTGTCCATTCTTATTTCCTCTTCAGAGAAGTTTCTTTTTAAGTTTTTATTTATCTTATTTATTGTGCAGTTGTTTCTTTGAGGATTTGTTGTTGGGGAATTCAATTTTTGAGTCCCTCGTCCGTTGCATGGCTAGTGATGATCTCCCAATCCGTGGACTTTCTATTGATCTTGCTAGCTATGTCCTTTGCCATGCAGAAACTCTGCAATTTTATGCAATCCCATTTGTCCAACCTTTCTTTGATTTGTTGTGTTTCCGGGTCTCTATTCAGAAAATTTCTGCCTGTGCCAAAGAGACCTAGGGTTTCTCTTATTCCTTCCTGTAATGTTGTCAGGGTGTCTGCTTTGACTCCGAGGTCTTTGATCCATTTGGAGTTGATTCTGCTGCAGGGTGATATATAAGGATCTAGCTTTAGTTTTCTACAAGTAGTTAACCAATTTTGCCAGCACCATTTACTGAAGAGGCTGTCTTTCTTCTATTCTAATTTTTAAGCTCCCTTATGGCAGATTAGATGGCTATAGGTCTGTAGGTTCATTTCTGGGTTTTCAGTTCTATTCCATTGGTCCTCAGGTCTGTTCTTGTCCCAATACCAAGCTGTTTTGATTACTATAACTTTGTAGTAGAGTTTGAAATTTGGTATTGATATTCCTCCAGCACTATTCTTTCTGTTAAGGATCCTTTTTGCTATTTGGGGTCTTTTATTTTTCCATACGAATTTGCCTAGGTTTTTCTATATGATGATGATTTATATGATAATTTCATATTTAAAATATATCATTTAATTTTTTCTAAGATTGAAGTGTTTTCTGATTGTCACGTTGAGTTGGCATTCCTTTGCACAACTACTGAAAAATAATTAAAATTAAAACATTTTAAAGTTGAAGCAAAATTTCCTTTCTAATATTGATTGCAATTGTTTTACATTTTACGGTGAATTTTGAGATCTATCATATACGGAATATATTATATATATTACAGGATATTTATAAATATATCCTGAAAATACAGAACATATTTTTATATTACAGGATATATATATATATATATATATATATATATATATATCTGAAATCTTTTCTTTAGGATTTTAATTTGTGTGTACTTAGTTTTCCTGTTAGTGTCCCAATTAGTATCATAATTCTATCCAAATATAAAAGCAAAACTATGATGTAATATAATTTCCAATTATGTCTTCATTTGTAATTTCCACAAAAGTACAGGCCTTTTAAGAGAAATTAGCTCCGAGTAGACCAGCATTCTCTCCAACATGACCCCACACATCTTAGTAATTTCTATGTGTGTAAGTTAGCTCTTTGTTGGATATTCCTATACATTCTTACACTGCTGTCCTCCACAGATCACATTCTTTACTGTTCCCTAGATACATACACCCCTAGCTTTATATGAAATCATTACATGATCAGTAAATGTGATGTGACCACACAGTCTCTTCAGACTTCCTGTCTGTAGCTCATGTGAAAATGAACCCCAAATCAACCACTTAGATACACTCACACTTGACAAATTCTCTCTTTTGGAACTTTTAAAAAATATTTTAAAATTATCTGTACATACTTATTCAAAGGGGTTTCAATTCAAAATGTCGGTTTAGGATTGAGTACAATGCATGTTGATCAATGTCAGCCCCAATGCTACCTGATCGATGTTCTCTCTCATTGTCATAACCACACCATCCCATTGGGTAACCTGTTTCCATTTTCACATAGGTACATTGAATGTTAGGACTGCATTTGCACACCCCTCCTCTCTCTATTCATCTGCCCACCTCCAGTTGACCTTCCTTCTTCCCCCCTTTAACACACATTCCAACTTCCTAGTGTTCCTTTTGTTAAACTGTAAGTCAGGTTTAAAGAGACACAGGGTATAGCTTTTCTCTCACATATGGCAGGTACTTTTAAATTATAAACATGTTTTCAGGAGGCAATTTCAGGGGAAAATGTCCATGTTGGCTAAGTCTAAATTTGGCATTATTCCATACCTGCTCCTCTGCAAGTGAACATAGCAAAAGTGGAATTTGGGGATGCCCAGAAATCATACCACAGTTTTTTAAGGCTACTCATTCTCTGTTTCTTGGACCTAGATTTCACAGCCTCTCTTCTCCATTCAAAACATTAATACTTGGGCTTCATCTTCATTCTCGTTTGACAAATAGCTCCCAACAATCAGAGCAGACTTCTCCCTGCAGACTTCCATCACAACCTGTACCTTCTTACCAAATTCTGCACCCATACAATCTGACATCCCACCTAATACCTTCAATCTGCTAGCCCTGCTTCTTTCTAAATGAATCTCTGCATCTCTGCCTTAGATTCTGTTTCTTATCATGTCTGCAATTTCTGTCCCTCTCTCTTACATCAGTAATCTTATCTCTGATAAGTCCGCATCGAAACATTGTTTTTTTAATTTCTCAAGGTAATTTCTTAAATTATATATATGTACATATAATTTTTCATTAAGTAGTTGTACATAAAGGTTTTAATATGACATGTCAGTTTGTGAGTACAGTGAATCTCAATCAATGTTTCCCTTCATCATTCTCCCACATCTCTATCAAACCCACTCATTCCATTAATTTTCCAGTGGTTGTTTTTCTGTTTTGTTTTGTTTTGAAGGAAATATCTTGCGCTATATAGCCCAGGCTGGCCTAGAACTTGCTTTGTAGCCCAAGCCAAATTCTGTTCTCTACCCCAGCCTTCCCTAGTGCTGGGATTAAAGTAGGCAATTCACTCATGAGAATATCCAATGACTGCCAATCTAGCAAATCAAGTGGTACACCCTCAGTTCTATTAAACTCCTCAGTGCTTTCTACTTGCTCATCCTAACCCTTAAAAAATCATCTCCTGGTTTGTGTCTGGTAGTGTCTATGAATTATATGAAATTCTTCATGGCATGACATAGACTTTGACAGTGCTGCTTTTGATCTCCATTAACCTTCACAGATTGGCTTATGATAACATCACTGAAAGATCAATTATATTCTGTAACCACGTCCAGACAACTGTGATCTTTCCCAGTCCTTTTTATACTTCCTTTATACATGGTAACTGGGGTTCAACCTAGGATCTTGCACTTATGAGGCAAGGACTCTTCTGCTCAAACCACAGAAGAGCTCTTTTCAATCTCATTTGGTTTAAAATGTTTGCAAAATAAAGAATATTTAATGGCACACAAAATTAGATCAAGCTTGAAGTTTAATACTCATAAAGTTTCTTAGAACAAACATGTGGTCAATTTTTATACATATTTCCCAGGGTTATTTTCATCCTGTAAGGACAACATTGTCCAGTTACAACAGAAAACAAAATGGATAGATAGACATTTTTTTTTTCCCGTCATGGGGCCAGAACTCTGGGCCTGGGCACTGTCCCTGAGCTCTTCAGCTCCAGGCTAGTGCTTGAGCCACAGCGCCACTTCTGGCTTTTTTTTCTGCTTATGTGGTACTGAGGAATTGAACCCAGGGCCTCATGCATGCAAGGCAAGCACGCTACCACTGAGCCACCAAGTAGTTATGTCAAAAAACGAATTTTACAACTTTAGCCAGGGGGAGGGGTACAGGGTAGAGGGGAGCAGTGGGGTGGTGTTAGGGGGTGGGAGATAGGAAGGGATGGGAAGGGGAAACAAAGGAGGAGGCAACAATGCTTGATAAGAAATGTACTCATTACCTTGCTCATGTAATTGTAACTCCTCTGTACTGTATTTTTACAATTAAAAAAATTAAAAAAATAGAAAACAAACAAATGGCCCACAAATCCTTCAGCATTTTCCTAAATATCCACTGTTAACTAAATTGCAGACTCTGGCCTATATGTTCATGTTAGACTATAATTTAAAAATACAGGTGATTGGCAGTATTTGAACTTCTAGATGAACGATCTTTTTTTATTGTGAAAATACTGTACAGAGGGGTTACAATTACATGGGCAAGATAATGCATACATTTTTTATCAAGCATTGTAGCCTCCTCCTTTGTTTCCCCTTCCCATACCTTCTCATCCTCCCTCTTGTCCCCCCCTCACCCAATCCTCCTCCTCCTCCCCCCACCAAAGTTATAAAGTTCGTTTTCGACATAATGACTTCTACATCTCATTGTTGCAATGGGTCCACCTGTATCCCTATTTAAACGATTTGTTTTCTCCCGATGTTAAGGAAATGAACTCTTAGATATGTATTCAATTTTTTTTCTTTCATGCAATTGTTTCTAACACATTTATATGATTATTTCTTTGTTCCTTTGTATGTCCCTCCCCCACGGTATAACCCCTGCTTTCACTGTAGTTGATGTCGGTATAATTTGTGGAGGGGAAGGGAAAAAACAAATTGTTTAGATGAATGGTCTTATAGGTAGAAATGTATAGGTATTGGATTAGACAGTACAAATACCAGCTTTCAGATGACTGCTTTAACTCTTATAGGAATATGATTTTTGTCACTACATAATTGTGATGCTTTGGTAAGCTTTTTTTTCAGTACTTCTTTCAAAGCAGTCTTTCCTCTACTCTTTGCTCATCAGTATTTTCTCCAGAGGCTTGAGCTCCAGCCCCATACATAGTTTAGCTGTTTTTCCCAGGGTTGTTGCTCTATCACTGGAGCCACACCTTCTCTCCTAACTACATTGATACATTTGTCTGGAATATATTAAAATACGTATCAACATTATTAATTGTGCAATGTAGTAGTGTAAATTGGATGCTTTTCGTGTTAAAATTATTTTCTATTTTAAAAAGTATTATTTGCAAATAGATATGATACTTATTCAATACCTTACAACTATCTGGGTATATTTCATATTCCTTTTGACCAGTTGATCCAATCTATTTCATCAACAAGTGCCTAATATTGTGTCTGTTTGTATCACTATTTTGTACCTTATTTTACTACATTATCCGATCAAGTAGCTGGTAAGTTATTTTAGTACCCTTCAGATTTTAATGTATTTTTATCTATTTACGTATTGCTTGTCTTAGATCTTTTATTGTTGGGAACTGAATTCATTTTACTGTCTTTTTTTACATCTTTAAATAATTGTACAGAAGGGTTGCCATTTAACAAAGCAGCTTATGAATATAATGCACCTTGATCAATGTGTCACTTTCATGATGTGTGTATTATTAATGACATTTGTTTGTAGAGTCTCTTTCTAAGGGTATTCCTTTTGTTTTACAATGGAATTTATATTTCTTCTAAATGGAGCTATTCTGTGCTTTGAGCCAATTTATAAAATATAAAAGTGATTGTTTCCAGAAAATTGCAGTATTTCTAGAATTTTTCAATAATATATCAATAAAAATTGTACTTTAATTGCAAGGAAGTTTGTATGTTTTGTAAATAATTTCCTTGTAATTTTCATGGTCACTTATTCTTTACATCTTGCGTCATATTTTATTTTCATAGACTTGCCCATTTCATAAAGAGATTTTTCCATATTTTTATAGAAAGTTTTATCTATTTCCTGACTGCATATTTTTGTTTATTTTAAGTCAAAATTGGAAGAGATTTTTTCTTTTTTTAGAACTCTCAAAGAAGAAAATCTTAAAATATTTTAAATTATTTTACTAATTAATCTACTGACTTCTATTTTGTCCTATTTCTTCTTCCTTAAGTATGTTTTGTTATTTTTTTCTATTCTATAACAAATGGTTAATGAATATCCAACTTATTAAAAGGTAATATGAAACTGTGGTCTTAAAAACATTATGATTTTGAGCTGGGAAGGTAGCTTAGTGGTAGAGTGCTTGCCTTGCATGAATAGGCCCTGGGTTCAATTCCTCAGCACCATATACGCAGAAAAAGCCAGAAGTGGCACTGTGGTTCAAGTGGTAGAGCACTCGCCTTAGGCTGAAGAGCTGAGGGACAGTGCCCAGGCCCAGAGTTCAGGCCCCAGGACCAACCAAAACAAACAAACAAAAAGCATTATGATTTTATCTCTTTTATAAACAACATTTTCACTGTAGTTCTAATTTTATATTTAATAATGACTTTTTCTTTAAACCAAGATTTTCTTTTTTTTTGGTCTAGTCATGGGCCTGAACTCTGGGCCTGGGTGCTGTCCCTCAGCTCTTCAGCGCAAGGCTAGCGCTCTACCACTTGAGCCACAGCGCCACTTCTGGCTTTTTTTCTTTTTGCTTATGTGGTGCTGAGGAATCGAACCCAGGGACTCATGCATGCAAGGCAAGCGCTCTACCACTGAACCGTCTTCCAAGCCCCTTACTTTTAAATGTGATTTTTAAGCTTCCAATTTCCCATGAATAGTTCGATTGCTTTAATTTCATAAGCTTAAAAATTGTGGTCAAAGCACATGAGTGAAATTTCTTCCTTCAATAGTTTATGGATAAAGAATTCTATTTATTTCTTTGCTGTTTCAAATTTTTATTGCTTTTCTGCTTTGCTTTAAAATGTATCAGCTTTGGGCTGGGAAGGTGGCTCAGTGGTAGAGCGCTTGCCTTACATGCCTGAGGCCCTGGGTTCGATTCCTCAGCACCACATAAGCAAAAAGAAAAAAAAGCCGGAAGTGGCGTTGTGCCTCAAGTGGTAGAGTGCTAGCCTTGAACTGAAGAGCTGAGGGACAGTGCCCAGGCCCAGAGGTCAGGCCCCATGACCGGACCCCCAAAACGAATGTATCAGCTTTGGAAATTATGGGAACTCTACATATTTCAAAGTTTAGTAGACATAAATTATAATAAGAAGGCCAGGTGTTGGAGTTCACAGTTGCTATGCTAGCTATTTGGGATGTGATAATTAATAGATGGATTGTCATATAAGGCTGACATGGCAGAATGTGAGACCCTATTTCAAAACAAATTAAAGCACAAGGGGCTGGGGACAGAGCTCAAGAAGTAGAGCATTTTCTTATCATTGCAAGCACCAGAATTCAAACTTCAATACTGTTTAAGTAAAAAAAACAAATAACAGCAATCGTTATTTTAATCGTAACTCCATTGCCTTTATTTTGCTTGTACATCTGATCTCTCAAAAGCTAGGGAAATAAGAATTTATTATTTGCTATAATTGCGTTGAATGTCTAGCAATTATGAATAATGCAAAATATTAATTTGTAATTTAATTTTGTAGATACCTTTCTTCATAAATTCACATGTATAAATATAAAATGTCCTTAATTAGCATGCAACTTATTTTTGCCTTGAAACAGATTTTTGTCTCTCATAACTCTTCAAAGGCTACATTTTTGTTTGTATTAGCCGGATATATTTTTGCCCACATTTTATTTTTAATTTTGGCAACTTGTTCCATGGCTCTCTTAAATAAACAGCATCTGTTCAACTTTGCATTGTGATCTAATTTGGTACTTTTTGTTAGTTAATAGAAGCAAGTTATTCACAATTTATTATCATAACTGGTAGATATATTATGTTCTCCTCTGATAACTCTGATTTCAATTTTCAGTCATCATTTTTTCTAATTTTTCCTAATGGGAAATATCAGCTAAAGATATTTCTTCCCTCTTTTTACTCTACTTTTTCTACATATTTACATGCTTAAATCACCTTTTCAATTGTTTATGCTAGAAGAAATTGTCAGAATTATAAATCAAACAATATCAAGTGACTTTATTTTTCTGCTCAACTGTTTTCTACTTTTTAGATGTGTAAATATATATTGGACTTAGTGTATAGATCTCAACAGTACAGTGCTTGGCTAGCACTATTTAGGCCTGCACTTCAAAATAAAAATAATATTTAGAACCCATGTCATTTGACGGAGTGTATTCTTCATGACTCTATTGTATTAGAATCGTGTTAACAATGATGACTTAAATGTAGTTTGTGTATTTCAGTGAAAATTCTTTTTATTAGAATTTCACACACTGATGAAAAGACCCTGCAGCATGATTATACTAGCCTTTGTCATTGTAGTTTAATTAACTCAGGAATAAATCAAATTTCCATCAGTATGTAAACGAAAAAAAACTATGATGTAGGAAGAGTACTAATTAACAACAAGATACTATAAAATTAATTTTATATTCAAATATTTTATATCTTTAGTTATATCTTCTTACTCAGATAAACATATTTGAATATAATGTTTTTATATCTAAAGATATAAATATGAGTAGGAGAAACCAAGAAAATGATTTCATTTATGTGTCATTTTTAAGATGTTTAATCAAGCTATAGGGACAGAAATATTTCTACTCAATCATTAGAATTCTAGTATAAAAGTCTATGTACTCATGTCTTTGATCAAGAAAATTATTAATCAAATTTAAGACCTCATTGTCTTCAGAGAGAATGAGGAAGGATGAACAGAAAATCAGACTGAAGGCTGAGAATTATAAAACTTGCAATGGACATCATTCAATGTAGTTTATTCTGCTACAGGTCTAACAAAGTCATTGAGTTGGTTAAACCAATAGGTACATAGTCTTTCAATAGACTATGAAGCAGAATGCTAAATAAATGTAATTTTTCCCTGATGGGTCCCATAGAGTGGATGGTACAATGTTTCCATTTCCATCTACTGAAATGCTCAAGATCATCTTGATAGTGTGAATATTGAGAAATTATAACTAAAGAAGCAACACCAAGAGACGGTGATTAAAGAGTTAGATAGACAACCAAGGAAAGTTACAAAATCTCTGTTGAGCTATGAGAAGTCATTGGCTTCTGATTTTAGGTTCATCTTTAAAGAAAATAAGAAAGCCTGGCTAAATGATCTCTTGGGGCCCCTCCCAGACATAAAACTCATTATTTTAATCATCAATGACTATGGTGCCAACACAAAGAAAAAAAGTGATCTTAGAGAAAAGATGTATCCAAGTCTCAATTTGTCATATAATATAACAATTCTTTATTCCTTTGTAGAACTCAAATCAAACCCCCACTTCATGATCTGTCCTTTATGAGAAAATGAAAGGAAATTTAGTTTGTAATTTCTGATCGTGATTTGAACTTTTCAGACATTTCTTGCCCATTGATAATTTCCAAATGAGAAAAATAAATGAGAAATGTCATTGGTGAACCTGAGCGGGGTAATGGGCACGAAGAAGGCAAATGCTCACTTTACAGGCAATGGTGGGTATATTTTCCTGTCTTGTCCTTTCCCTCTCTAGCCTGCTCTTTTTAACTCTGTTTCTTTGCATAAGAAGCTAGTGCAGCAATATGGTAGGAAAGAAATCATATAAATCTAACATATGTGGGTTTCTGCTTCAGTGTACATGGGTAGACATGCTGTTCAAAATCTACCAAGTTTTAGCCATACTTTTGAAATTCACATATGTGGAATTAAATAGGGAAATTTTAAATTTAGAATGCAGTAGATTCTTCATTTTAAATACCCTTTCTCTGTTCTTTTCCCACTTGAAATTTCACAATATTGAGAACAAAATGAACTATCAAAATTAGATCCTTTTATTCTTGAAAACTAAATAAACACCATACTTTATTAATTCATTCTAATAACCTTATTCATTTAGTTAGACTAAAATTCTTCTTATTCTACAAAGGACAAAGAAGAAAAATCAGTAAGTTAAAAAAAAACAACTCAGTATTCAAGAAAGCAAGAGAACTGAGAAACAGTGGGAATCTCTATTTGCCTTGTCTATGGTGTGGAAGGGGAGTGATTAGAAGGGAAAGATTATGCCGAGTGGAGATGCCAACATTGCTAACAACCTCAATACCCTTTCCCAAGTTAAATAAGGACAAAAAGTTATGTAGCAATACCCATTTGGTATTTGTCTTTTTATTGTTTTTCTATATTAGAAACTGCATCATGGTCCAAAAGATCTTTTAAGATTTCAAAAACCATTTCTGAGCAGTCAAGACAAACAACATTTTGCTTGGTTTTCTTCTCTGATATTGAAGTATTCCTAGCTTCTAAATTAGTCCCTCTTTCTGCTCCTGGCTACCCCCTGCAGGGAAGCATCCAGGTTTGGATTTTTCCAGGCATCCCAGGGCTGGCTATCCAGCTTTCCACACCTTCCTCCTGATCTCAGTCTGGGGCTGAAGATAGGGCATGGCAGTGAGATTTTCCCTTATTTCTAATGCCATTGCTACCTTTGCAGATCTGGCTTGCGCTCTGATCTTGACATTTATGTCACAGGTGTCACTGGTGAAACTGCTGTGAAACCAGATGGCAGGCCTCCCCGAGGTTGGCAGCATCTGCTATTGTCCTGGCTGTCACTGTTTCCTGCTCCACTTTCTCCTTCCTGTGGAGGTATTGCTGCCTTGTGTTGCCCTTCCATCCGTGTGGTGTCATTTACCTTCCTTCAGGCCTTTCCAAATACGAATACTTTTCTGGAAGTCAGTCTACCATGCACTCACTCCACTTGTAAGGCCTTTGTGCAGGAAAGTGTGTGACTACTCTGGCTTGCACACTTTCCTTTAGGGTTTCCTCAGCAAGACTCTCCCTGCCTACCCTGCGTAAAATTGCACCCATTCTTGTCCTCTCACACTCACAGGCTTTTCCCCTTTGTCCTATAGCCTTTTTATAACCAGTAGTAGCACCTTCCCTGTACTCCATTTAACTTACCCATTTTCTCTCTCCCTTTATTATGCTGCATAGAATATTAGCCCTGGAAGGACAGGCTTTGTCTGTTCCCTAAGCATTGAGAAGGATGCTGATACTTTGCAGACACTTACATTTTTGTTACTGAAGACTCATGAAGTTGTAGGTTTTGATTTCCAAGAGGAAATTGTGGACTGTTTAACTGGATACACCCTGGTTATAAACCCCAGTGCCTAGAAATAATAATTATGGCAATAATAATAATAATAACCTATCATTATTATGTAAAAAAATAAAGTACTTTTCTATTCAATGATTTAACTACATTGTAAATACTAAGAATTCAGAATGCTACATTACCTTGGCTTTTATTTGTTGTGCTACATATGTCTTAAGAGCTTGAGAGGCAAAGAGTTAAACAATATGTGACATGTGCTATATATGTTGAGTATTTTAGCTATGTCATCTCCTCTAATGTATACAATAATCCAAGTACTTTGCTCAAGAATTCCAGACAGATAAGAGAAGAGTTAAAAATGCAAGGTAGATGTGTCTGACTCAAGAGTTACTGCTCAACACACAAAACAGACCTAGTCCTATTAAACAGTTATGAGTACCTAACAGATCTCCTGCATGAACAATTCCCTGTTAATAAGATATAGACAAAATACTGGGTTAAAAACATGTGTAACTTAGTTCCTAAAAATACAACCAACAACTCCAAAAAGAAAAGTCTAAAAGTTTCAGAGCCATACCAACTCAAGCATAAAGATCTGGCAATTCTGAAAAAAACTCATTGAAATGGGAAAATTTGCCTGGATACATATTTTGACATATTTGCTAAAAAAAAAAATCACTGTTTACAATGTGCATTCAATTGAAGCAAAAGAAATTTGTTCTTGATGCTGGAAAAGAGGCACAAAGTTCCACATGACATGATTCTTAGATACTTTCATATTGTAGTTCAAAATTTATATTAATTATATTTTTTGCTTTTTATTATCTTTAAGTAGTTGTACAAGTAAGTTGCCCTTTAACAAAACAGTTTACAAATACAAGTAATTTGATCAATGTCACCCATTTCAACATTCTCCCTTATATCTTCCCTACCCACCCCCTCACTCTTCTTAGTTTTGTAAGACATACATTGAATTGTTGAATGAATTATCCGCCCCACCTTCTCCTCTTAATTTATCTAACATTCTCTCTTTGTCGCCACCCTATCTCTTTCAAGTACTTGCTTCCTAGTGTTTATTTTGTTGAACTTTGACTTTGCCAGTCTAGGAATTATACTATTTTAGTTCCCCCTTAAATCCACCATATTTCAGTTACTATACTTTTATATACTTGCATACCACCCAACATATTTACTTATAGGTTCATAAGCTAAATCTAGCTACCACCTATAAGAGAAATCATGTATCTTTTGTCTCTCTGGAAGTGGCTTAATTAACTTTACATGATTCTTTTCCAGGCCTCTCCATTTCTTTACAAATGATGTGATATCATAATTTTTAATGGATTATACTTTCCATTAGATCCTTCCTTACTTTGTCTACTTTAAAGCAATACAATTTAAACTTTGTTATTCATCATCACATACTTATGAGGAATCCACACGTCCAAACTTCCTAATTAAAGATCCAGAAACATAACAAATCAAAGAAAGGCTGGATAAATGGGGTCACATTAAATTGCAGAGCTTCTGCATGGCAAAGGACACAGCTAGTAAAATCATAGAAAGCCCACACAGATTGAGGGGAGATCTTCACTAGTTATACAACAGACACAGGTCTCATATAAAAAATATACATAGAGCTCAAAAAATTAAACACCCCAACAACAAATCCCCAAAGAAACAACCACCCCATTAATAAATAGGCTGAAGTAATAAGAATGACCATTTCACCTAACATCAACTTATCTGACCTTTTCTGCTTGACTCAGACATATACTAGTTATTGCAAATAAAGGAAACCATGGGACCTATGTTTCTTTGGGCCTGGCTTACTTCACTTAATTCTTTCCATTTCCTAACAAATGGGGCAATGTCATTCTTTCTGATGGAGGCATAGAATTCTACTGTGTATATATACCACATTTTCTTGATCCATTCATCTACTGAGGGGCAACTCAAAAGACTCCACATAGAGCTCCCCTATGACCCAGCAATCCCACTTCTGGACATTCATCTGAATGATCACAAACAAGACCATACTAAAGCCACCAGGACAACTATGTTTATTGCAGTATTATTTACCATAGCTAAGATATGAAGATTATTTTATACTAAATTCTACTCATTTTGTTTTGTACAACTTTTAGAATGTATCCATCATTGCTTAAATTTTATTACGAAGGAATAATTTAAGCAAGCTGCACTTCTTTTAAAAAATATATTTTTATTTTCTTTAAGTAGTTGTAGAGAGGTGTTGCCATTCAACACTTTACAAGTACAGCTCCTCTAGATCAATGTCACCCCTTTTAACATGTCACCCATCCCTTTCATCTCACCCCTCCCCTCACTTTTCTTAATTTTTAAGCTAAGTATTGAATTTTTGACATTTAACAGAGCAATGTATGTATACAATGCATCTTGATCTGTGTCATCTCTTAAACATCTTCACCCCCCTGCTTCTCCCCATCCCATCTCTTACTTTTCTCAGTCCTGTGGCATGTGCAGTGCATTCTTGCCTGCATTCTACTCATTTCCCCCATTCATTCTTCTAGCTTCTCTTCATGAGCCTCCCCTTGTAAGCACCTATTTCCTAGTACTCATTTTGTTAGGCTTTCACTTTGTCTTTCTAAAGAATTATACTATTTGTATTCTCCATCGATTTATTGTATATTAATTTTTGTGGAAGCTTTAGAATGTATCTATTATTGCTTAAATTTATTAAAAAGTAACTAAGAAATAATTTAAGCAAATGGCAATTCTTGAATCAGACAGCTCCAAACTAGAAGTGATTTGCAGGCTCTCCAAGTCACCTCAAAGGGAAGACTGATTGAAGGTGCATAGACGTTTGATTGGTTACAATATTGCAGGATTGATCTACTTTACTGAAAAGTCCCTATTTGAATAGCTTCATTAATTGTTGTTATTTTAAGTTTTGCTTTTCATTAATAAAGGCAGTTATAAGGAAATTTTAAATTAAACCTTGCTTATATTTGGGAATCAAGATAAGTTGTATCACTTTTAACTAACAGTGATTGGTCCATTTAGGGAATCGTGATTTACTTTAAGATATTGAATCAAAATTTTTCTTCTACCTTAATCTAAGATCTGTGCTATAGAATTAGAATAGCCCATTTATCTCCCCAATCCCATATGGAACAGTGATCTCAATGTTGTGTCTCTTTAAAAATCTCCTGGTGTTGTTATTTATTACTATTATTCAATCACGTATCTACCTTGTGAAAGGTGTTGCTTTATATAGAGCAAGGTATAAGGAAGAACAAGCCTATCTTTTCTTGTAATAAAGACAATAAGCTCTGTATTTTACAAACTTTGTGTGAATAACACAAAGTTCTTAAGCTTAAAAAAGTGAGTGTGAGGCCTGGGAATGTGGCTTAGTGGTAGAGTGCTTGCCTAGCATGCATGAAACCCTGTTTTCGATTCCTCTACCACATGAAACAGAAAGAACCAGAAGTGGTGTTGTGGCTCAAGTGGTAGAGTGTTAGCCTTGAGAAAAAAGAAACTCAGGGTCAGTGCCCAGGCCCTGGATTCAAGCCTCAGGACTGGCAAAAAATGTGAGTATGTCCAGAAGGAGGGGTGTGAAGATATTCACAAAAAAGGTAATATTTGAATTTAAATCTTCCATTGTTTAGTCAGGCTGGACTAGTGATGTTGTGAATTTCAGGTGGCAAAACCAACATAAGCTTGGAAGTGAAACAGAGATCAGGATGCAAGTAGAAAACCTTGATCAGATTATTGTATGTGTTTAACAAGATAGGGGTTAGGGTCTGAGGCTGGAAAGTAAGGTCATTTTCCAACCTAGGAGTGAGTACTTCATATAAATGGTACTAAAAACTATTAAAGATCCTGGAATGGTGGCAATATTCTCATTAATACTGACCAAGGATTAGTTTTGGGGGTGAATTAAAGCAAAGGAATACATATATAAATATATATACATATATACGTATATATATGAATATATATTCATATATACATATATTCAGGTATGTGAATGTATGTATATATTAAGTCTAATAAATTGAACTCTGTATTCTGATGAAATAAGCTACAGAGGCAGGAACAAATGGATAGTACATAAAATTATGTGTGCATGTGAACATATATGGTATATTATGAGAGAGAGAGAGGAGAGAGAGAAGGAAGAAGAGGAGAAGCAGGAAGAAGAAAAAAGAGAAAGACAATGAAAAGTGTAGTCTGCCTTTAGGTCAAAGGCCATGTATTAAGTAAGAAACATAAAACTATAAGATGCCATACATAGGGCTGGGAAGGTGGCTCAGTGGTAGAGCGCTTGCCTTGCATGCATGAGGCCCTGGGTTCAATTCCTCAGCGCCACATAAGCAGAAAAAGCTGGAAGTGGCATTGTGGTTCTAGTGGTAGAGCGCTCACCTTGAGATAAAGAGCTGAGGGACAGTGCCCAGGCTTAGAGTTCAGGCCCCACCACCAACAACAAAAAAAAAGAAGATGCAATATATATATATATATATATATATATATATATAGTTTTGTGTGTGAGTGTATGTATGTAATTATGTGTGTAATATCAAAATATCAGAAACCTAGCCAGGTGTGGTGGCCTAAGACTGTAATCCTAGCTACTCAGGAAACTTAGATTAGGAGGACTACATTTCGGCCTAGCCAGTTTTCAAGACCCCAACTCAATCTCAAAAATACTTAGATGCAGTGGTTTATGTTATTGTCCTAGTTACATGGGAAGCTAAGATCTGGAGAGTTACCCTTCTAGGCCATCTCTGAAGGAAAAAAAATCACAACTCTCCATTTCAATACAAAAATATACAACAACAACAAAAACATTGTGCATTGTTGTGTGCACTTGTCATTCCAGACATGAAAGAAAGTATAAATAAAGAGAATCATAATCCAGGTAGTCCTGGGTACAAAGCACTACCCTATCTCAAAAATTACCTGTGAAAAACCAGATGCCTTTGGCTCTTGCCTAATACTAACTACTCAGGAGGTTGAGAGCTGAGGATCATGGTTTGTAGTCAGGCCAGGGAGACTCTTATCTCCAATTAATAGAAATAGAGTAGAAATAGAGCTGTGGCTCAAGTGGGAGAGTACTATCCCTGAGTGGAAAAGGCTCAGAGACAGTACTCAGGCCCTAAGTTCAAGTCCCAGGACCAGTACACACATATATTAGAAAAAAAAAACTGTGCAGAAAGGGCTGTCCTACACACACACACACACACACACACACACACACACACACATACACACCAAAAAACAACCAAAAAAAACTCAGAAATTTAAAATATTCTTTTCACATCAAAAAATAAGCTATATAGGACAGAAAAGAATGTATGCAGTGAAAAAGTTACTGAACAGGCTTAAATAACTCAATTTATCAGTTTATTAGTTACTGAGTAGTCTATCTCAATACTGTACTGTATTTCTTCGCAAGTCACAAAGAAAGTGGAATGAGATGAAGAGATGCATAATTAGCACCTACAATGTGCTACAGACATGCCTATCTTCACTAAACACCACTGTGTGCCAGTCATAGTCCCAGATACAATTTATCACATAAAGCATAAACCAAGCCCTAATTTCTGCTGGTAAAAACTGAATCTCCTCAGACACTACACAGAGTCGAACTTACTAAATTAGTAAGTGCCAGGGCCAGATTTTTATTCAAATCATTTGATTCAAAGCCCATGTTCTTCTTAGTGTCCCAAGATTTCAGGAGCAAGAAATAAGGGAGAAAATGAAGAGTGGCTGCTGGAGAACACAGTATATGAGTTGCTTTTGATGAATTAATTTTAAATCCGTTTATTGGGACAGGGAATATATTTCATTCTAAGTGAAAGAGACTGGGCAAAACTATAAAGTGAAATGAAAGAATGGAGGGGTTAGAAGCAGAAAATAGTTCATCTTTAGTTGAATGACTCTAAAGAGTTAAACAAGAGGAAAAGAAATCAAAGATCAGCACCAAGGGATAATAAAAGAGCTTTTAATCAGACTCAAATGTTAATGTTTTAGACAGCTTATTCATATGGTTAGAGCCAGACTTTAAAAACATTACAAAAGTGATTATAAAAAGAATAAAGGCAAGGAGCAGTTGAAGAATGAAGGCTGATTGTTGAGTGTAGTGCTAAGTGATCATGTGGTCTGCTTCTAGCTTAGGCAATGGAAGAAGGAAGGAGAGAGACACAATGGACAGAACTTGATAGATAGCAGTTCAAGAAGTGAGGCGAAAGATGATGCTGACCGAATATGAGCACAGGAGATGGGCCTTGTAGAGAAACAGGAAAGATAACTTGGCCTGTAGAAAGGTGTACCCTGTTGCTCCTCTCAATACATATCATCTTGGTTCATCTATGTTTTTTGTGTTTTGTTTTGTTTTGGTGTCCCTTGCCCCTATGCAGCTGAGTGTTTTTGCTTAGAATATGTACCCAAGTCTCTTTTTGGAGGACTGCTTTCTGGCTGTTTGTGTTTTTGATCCTGCTTGAGCACAAAGTCTAAAGTGCCTGGTAATTTATACTGCTCACACACATCCTTAGTCAATGGCCCTTTATCATAGTCTTAAGAAGACAAACAGTTTGGAAATCACATCCTTGCCTGGACTCTTCATCCAAATGCTTACTAGTTGACTATCTCAGTGTCTGCTTTGGGAAAACCTAGCCTAAGATATGTAATCCATACGTCAATGGCAGAGGCAAAGAGTATAAATAACTGGTGTATAATCACTCAGTTATGTGATAGACGATGAGTGGAAGCTATAGGAAGAAGTCAGGGAGATGAGGTTATGGTGGGCAGATAGGATGGCTGTACATCTGCATTGGTAAGGGATGGTTTGTAGCTTCACAGAGTGTGATTGGGGAAAGCATCATAACCACAGTAATATTTGGGAATGGTTATGAAGGCAAAGAAAAGAGCCAGCACAACATCTGCAGGTGGGGTGTCTGCAGTACTTGGAGCTGGAGGAACATGCAGGACAGGGCAGAGAAGCAGAAATAAGAGAAAGCCATGGGGAGCCCTATGTCAGCAGACCCGACCTTATTTTTCTTGCTTGGGTAGATGGAGAGTCACTGAAGAATTTTTAGCAGAATAGTGACTCAGTTGTGTTGTGTTTTAAAATAAGTTTGCTACTACATTGAAGTTACAAAGAATAAAGCAAGGAAATGTGTTCAGAGGTCATTACCAAGGCTGATCATTACCTGTCCCTTACTCAGAGGGGCCCCATATGAGTGGGTTTAATGCTCTGCGCTTACTGCCTTGAATTTGTATTTTGTTTGTAAAGTCCACGTAACTACAGAAGGTACTAGCTCTTGGTGCTTAGATCATCGTGTAGTACCTGGACCACAAGAATCTGAAGATGTCCCGCCTCGTTGTTCCCACCTCTTCTCAGTGACTATTGCCACCTTCCACCATGGAGTATAATGGGTTGCTAATAGAAAGACATCTGCATTCCCATATTATAGCCTTGCAGGTTTGGAGGCACCAGTGCAAGTCAAGTTGACAACATCAACACTTCCCTTGCTACAGGGATGTCATAAAGGCAGGTGAAGACCTCAGTCTCTCATCCACTCACAATCCAGGTGTATCCAGGTGCAGAGGTTTCAATCTTTTTTGTGGGGGAGCATTTCTTAACATTAAAGTAGTGGTCTCATGAGGACTTGATTTCTCTGACTTTTTCCTGGGTCCAGTTGCTTCACTCCAGCAGCCAGAAGAACCTGAAGGTAGGAGGCAAACTACTAGTCTGAGTCAAGGGTGCACATATACTGTTTGCTATAGTCTACACTACATTAAATGCCAAAAACAATCCGTGGGCTTTCAATTGATCTTGCTAGCTATGTCCTTTGACATGCAGAAGCTCTGCAGTTTCATGAAATCCCTTTGTCCAACCTTTCTTTAATTTGTTGTGTTCCAGGGTCTTTATTAAGACAATTTCAGCTTGTATCAGGGTCCCCTAGAGTTTCTCCTATTCCTTCCTGCAATGTTTTCAGAGTGTCTGCTTTGACTTTGAGGTCTTTGATCCATTTGGAGTGGATTCTGGTGCAGGGTGATATATAAGGATCTAGCTTTAGTTTTCTACAGGTGTTTAACCAATTTTGCCAGCACCATTTACTGAAGAGGCTGCCTTTCTTCCATCCAATTTTTTTGTTCCCTTATTGAAGGTTAGGTAGCTATAGGTCTACAAGTTCATTTCTGGGTC